>NW_012106531.1:1260391-1262696 GCF_000951045.1 Mandrillus leucophaeus
CTGTTGTGAATGGGACTGCATTCTTGTTTTGGCACTCAGCTTGGATGTTGTTGGTATATAGAAATGCTACTAATTTTTGTACGTTGATTTTGTATCCTGAAACTTTGCTGAAGTTGTTTACCAGATCTAGGAGCTTTGGGGCAGGGAAAATATGAGGTTTTCTAGGTATAAAATCATATCATCTGCAAACAGAGATAGTTTGACTTCCTCTTTTCTGTTTGGATGCCTTTTATTTCTTTCTCTCGCCTGATTGCTCTGTCTAGGACTTCCAGTACTACGTTGAATAGGAGCAGTGAGAGTAGGAATCTTTGTCTTGTTCCAGTTCTCAGAGGGAATGCTTCCAGAATTCAGTATAGTCCTGCCTATACTGGGTTGCCCATTCAGTAAGTTTTCGGCTGTGAGTTTGTCTTAGATGGCTCTTATTATTTTGAGGTATATTCCTTCAATGCCTACTTTGTTTAGGGTTTTAAACATGTAGGGATGTCGAATATTATTGAAATTATTTTCTGATCTAGTAAGATGATCATGTGGTTTTTGTTTTAGGTCCGTGTATGTGATGAATAACATTTATTGATTGGCATATGTTGAATCAGCCTTGCATGCTAGGGATAAAACCCTCTTGATCATGGTGGATTAACTTTTTAATGTGCTACTAGATTTGGTTTGCTAGTATTTTGTTGAGAATTTTTGCATTTACATTCCTCAAGAATGTTGTGTTGTCACCTGAAAATAAACTGTTTCTGGTGGTCTTTACTAATAGGTATTGAGAGAAAAAAGCATTTTCCAGAGCAGTAACTGCATACTATGTATCAGAGTGTTTTAATTTGCTCAAGGAATAAAACCATATCTGAACAACAGCCTCAATTAGAGTTGCCACCTGTTTAAGCTTACGATCATCCACTGTTGTCTCAAAGATCCACCTGTCTTCTGCGAAATTGGAAAGCATATTGGAGACTTGGAGATGTGGTGGAAATCACCACCCCTGCATCCTTCAAGTCCTTTATGACCTCTACAGTTCCCCTAGAAATGTCGTATTGCTTTTGGTTTAGTATTTTCCTAGGTAGACACAGTTCTAGTGGCTTCCACTTGGCCTTTCCCACCATAACAGCCCTTACTTCACAGTTCAGGGAACCAATGTAGAGATTTTGTGAGCTGCTAAGTATGTCTACTCTAATTGTGCATCCAGAACTGGGGAAATGACCACAGGATGGCATTGGGGCCCATTAGACTCACTGTGAGATGGATCTGAGCTGAAACCCCATTGACCACATGACCTCCAAAAGTCCCTCCTCTGACTGGCAGACCACAGTGATATTTTGAGTCTCCTGAAATTAGTGTCAGCTCAGAACCAACGTCCAGTAAACCCTGAGAGGTCTGATTATTTCTCTTTTCTCAATGCACAGTTACCCTAGTACAAAGGCCATGCATCTCTTTTGGGGAAAACTGAGAGAAAGATTAACAGTATAAATACTTAGTAGTGTACCAGGGCCTTTCCTCAAGGGATCCAGCTTCCCCCTCATTTAAGGGGTTCTAGGTTTTTAAACAGGCTCAGTTCTGGGAATTAATTGAGGGATCATGATTCTCTGTTTTTATGATTCATTTTAGACTTTTGTTCACTTAACCTAGAGCTTTTCTGCTTATGCAGATTAAGAATTTCATAGCCTTCCTATCTATTTTAATTTGAGAAATGCCATGATCACTAGCCATTGCCATAGGTTTCTATGACTCAGACAACTCTGATTGCTGCTTGGACCTCTGCTGTCCATTACAGCATAAACCAAAGAGTGACTGGGGTAGATCTCAATTGACTGCAAGTTTATTTTGCCAAGGTTGAGGATGCAACCAGGAAAAAGAAACACAGGTCACAGTGGGATCTGTGACCTGGGCTTTTTCCAAAGAGGATTTTAGGAACTTGAGTATTTAAAGAGGAAAGAGCAAGCAGAAGAAGGGGGGGAAAAAGGAGAGAGGATAGGCAATGAAGCAAGTGGTCACCTTTTTGTGAGGCTCTGATTAGCACTAAGTGAGTCTACATATTACATGTTAAAAGAGGGAATAGGGAAAAAAGCAATTACACATTTCTTTCATGCCTAGTAACTGTACATTTTACATATGATAAAGTCAGCATGTGAAAATACAGCTATCTGTTTGGGGAGAAAGAAGACAGCTTTTTGCATGACTCAGTTCTCAAGCTTAAATTTCCCTGTGGCATAGTGAGTTTGGGGCCCCATGATTCTATTTTTTTTCACAACAGTAACTATGCCCACCTTGTCCTTGGCAGTTGAGTACCACCACTTGGCCCTGCCAT
>NW_012106531.1:1263686-1280417 GCF_000951045.1 Mandrillus leucophaeus
CCTCTACTTTCCCAATCAATGTCCTCATTTTAACAGCAAACATCCTGTGAAGCTGGGAGTTTAACTTGCATTGTAATTCAGGAGTTCAATTTGCATTGTAATTCAGGCAGCTAGAGTCTGCATTTGATTTTCAGCATCCTCAGCCTTGTGGCTACAAGAGGTAAGACTCTCCTTCAGGGTACACATACACACCTCCAGGTCATCCATATGGCACCTGAGCTGGGAATTAGAATCTCTGAGCTAGTCCTTTTCTTTTATCACTTTGTCCAGTGACATTAGGAGCAACCAGCCATATTCATTAAGTTTCCAAAAATGTTTGAGGGTATCATCTACACAGTCACCCAACTCCTTTCCTGTTGTGTCTAGTGATTAATTAGGAATATTCAGTGCAGATGTTTTGCATATCTCTATTACCACTTCACACCATGGACTATCAATGCTATCTTTACTCCTAGAAATAGAGCTATTAGAATCCTTAAATTTAATCGGATTTGAGAGCCAATTCCAGAAATCCTAGAACCAATCCTCAAATATATGGTTTCTTGTTTAGACTAGAAAATTTCAAGGACTACAGAAGTTCTTGTCAGAAAGTTCTTACCCCATGAAGGATGGTTAATTGGGTTCCCATGTTACATTGTAAGTGAGCAAGTTGTCAGCTTGGGCAAGGAAAGTTCTTCAGTGAAGTTTCCCTCATGCACTGAAATGTATTGAGCACCTCCTTTGTGCCCCTCTCTGTGCTAGGCTGTAGGGACATGCAGTGGACAAAGCAGACAAAGAAAGAGTAGACAAAGACCCTGCCCTTGTGAAATTTACCCTCTTGTGGAGAAAAGTTTTAATTTGGGTTTCCCTAGAAGCAGACCCTGAGACAATGATTCCAATGCAAGTAACTTATTGAGAAGTTCAGGAAATATCAGTAGGAAAGTGGGAAAGTAATATAGAGAGGGAACAGCAGCCCACACAAAGAACATTATTAGACGTGTTCTCACAGGTGGCAATGGAATTTAACCCTGAAAGGGAAATGGCAAATGGAGTAAAACACCATGCCTCAGAATCATCCTATCCAAGGGCAAGGAAGCTGGTGTTTATAGACCAGCTCCTGAGAGTCACTGGTTGAGGATTGTTGTGGGCTGGGGAGGGGGTTAATTCCCTGGCACTTCTTGCCCATCCTCAGAGCTGGCAAAGTGACCTTCTGCATTCTGAAAAAATACTCTCAGACCAAAATGTACATGCTGACCTTTGAAAGCCAGCTGAAGCACATTAACGGGTTTGGGGACTGACAGTATCTGCTACAGAAAGACAGACAATGAAGACACAATGAATTACAAGTTAAGTACAGATGGTGATAATTATAAGAAGGCAAAAATGAGGAGTTTTTTTAACTATAATTGGAATTGAGAAGGAAGGCAGCTGACCCCTTTAGATAGAATAGGAAAGTCAGGGAAGGCTGTCTGAGTAGAGACCTGAATGGTAAGAAGCAGCCCACCATGGGAAAAGTCAAGGAAAGAGAGATTTCGACCAGCAGTACTCAAAGTGTGGGCTGTGGCTGCTGCCAGTCCAGGAGATGCTGGTTTATCACTCGTTTATGACAAGTTAAGTATACAAATTGAAAGTAAATTTTAACCACTTAGAGATGGTTACAGCAATTTGACATTGCCACAACCTTCAAGCCTGTGATGGCAGACTTGTCTCACTGTGGTGTAGACCAGCTGGGCATTGTCAAATGTGCATGAAAAGTCATGCACAGTAGGACGGTGTTACATATGTGACATTTTAGGGTTAGTTTGTCAACCATACCCTAAAACCATATAAATATATGAGAAAAGTAAGCATTTAGTCATTTTTTAATTCTCCTAGTTCCAATTATTTTCATTTTTAACAAACAATTATTTTTAAATCTAGGTTAAGAAGATTCATATTGCTGATTCTTTCAGGTTTATTGAGGTATGATTTACATTTAGTAAAATGCACCCTTTTCAGATGTTTAGTTCTATGAGTTTGACAAATGAATACAGGATATGTAACCATCACCACAATCAAGATATAGAATATTTCTGTCACTCTAAAAGTTCCATCCTGTTCCTTTGTGGTCCATTCCCTGGAAAGCACTCATCTGATATCTGTCTCCACTTTTTGCCAGAATGCCTTATATGTGAAATCATACAGTATGTAGCCTTTTGTGTCTGGGTTCTTTAACTCAGCATAATACACTAAAGATTCATCCATTAATTGAACATATCAGTAGCTCGTTCCTTTTTATTGCTAAGTAGTATTCCATCATATAAATGTACCACAGTTTGTTTATCCATTCACCAGTTAATGCATATTGAGGTCATTTTTAGTTTTGGGTGGGAATGAAGCCACTATAAACATTCATAAAAAAGTGTTTGTGTAAACATATGTCTTCATTTCTCTAAATTAAATACCTGGGGATTGCATTGCTGGGCCATATTTATGTTTAACTTTATAAGAAACTACAAAACTGTTTTCCAAAATGGTTGCACCATTTCGTCCTCTTTCAGCAGCAATGTATGAGAGTTCCAACATCCTCACTAGCACATGGTGCAATCTTAGTTGCTTGTTTCTCTTTAAAGCTATTCCAATTGGTGCATAGTGGTATTTCATCGCAATTTTAATTTACATTTTTCTAATGACAAATGATGCTAAGCATTTTTTCATGTGCTTATTTACCTTTGGTATTTATTCTTTGACGAACTATTGATTCAAATCTTAGAACTTTTTTAAAATTGGGCATTTTTTTTTACTATTAAGTTTTGAGGATTTTGTATATTCTGGGTGCAAGTCCTTTGCTGGATTTGTTGTTTTACAAATATTTTCTCCCTGTCTGTAGCTTGTCTTCTCATGACTTACCAGCATTTCCCAAAGTGCAAAACTTCACAGCCATAGGCCGAGTGTGGTGGTTCACACCTGTAATCCCAACAGTTTGGGAGGCTAAGGAAGGCAGGCCGTTGCGCTTAGGAGTTTGAGACCAGCATGGACAATATGGCGAGACCCCATCTCTACAAAAAAAAAAAGAAAAGAAAAAATAACTGGGTATGGTGGTGCACACCTGTAGTCCCAGCTACTTGGGGAGCTGGTGGAGGAGGATCACTTGAGCCTGGGAGGTCAAGGCTGCAGTGAGCCATGTTTGTGCCACTGTACAGCCTGGGCACCCTATTGAGACCCTACCTCAAAAACAAAAAACAAAACAAAAAAAACTGCTAAAGATTTGCAGCCACAAAAAAAGAATAAAATCATGTGCTTTGCAGCAGTATGCAGCTGGGGCTGTTATCCTAAGCAAATTAGCACAGGAAGAGAAAACCAAATACCATATTTTTGCTTTTAAGTGGGAACTAAACATTGGGTACTCATGGACATAATGCTGGGAACAACAGACGCTGGGGACTAACGGGGGAGATTGAGGGAGGGGAGCAAGGGTTGAAAAACTATTGGGTACTATGTTCACTACCCGGGTGACAAGATCAGGTGTACCCGAAACCTCATCATCATACAATATTCCCATATAATAAACCTGCACATGTACCCCCTGAATCTAAAATAAAAGTTAAGAGGAAAATATTTTAATCACGATAAAGTAAAATCACAGTGGCAATTGTGATTAAGGAGCTGAATTTTTAATTTTATTTCATTTTAATTAACTTAAATTTAAATAGCCACATGTAGCTAGTGACTACTGTATTGAACAGCACAGACTAATACTACTAAATTGCACGTTCAGTGAAAAATGTGCAGTTTTTTGTTGGTTTTAGACCGTTTCACTCTGCCGGCCAGGCTGGAGCGCAAGGGCACGATCTCGGCTCACTGCAACCTCCACCTCCCAGGTTCAACCGATTCTCCTGCTTCAGCCTCCAGAGTAGCTGGGATTACAGGCCTGCTCCACCAAGCTTGGCTAATATTTGTATTTTTAGTAGAGACAGGGTTTCACCATGCTGGTCAGGCTGTTCTCGAACTCCTGACCTCCTGATCTGCATGCCTTGGCCTCCCAAAGTGCTGGGATTACAGACATGAGCCACCACTCCCGGCCCCAAAGTTTTTATCATTCTTTTTGTAGTATGTTTGTTCTGATTTTCTTTTCTTTTCTGACGGAATTTTACTCTATCACAGAGGCTGGAGTGCATTGGCGTGATCATGGCTCACTCCAGCCTCCACCTCCCAAGTTCACACAATCTTCACACCTCAACTTCCCCAGTAGCAGGGACTACAGGCACATGCCACCATGCCCAGCGGATTTTTAAATTTTATTTTGTAGAGACAAGGTGTCACGATGTTGCCCAGGCTGGTCTCAAACTCCTGGGTTCAAGCAGTCCTCCTGCCTTGGCCTCCCAAAGTGCTCAGATTACAGGCATGAGCTACTGCTGTGTCCAGAATTGGTGGGTTCTTGGTCTCACTGACTTCAAGAATGAAGCCACGGACCCTTGCAGTGAGTGTTACAGTTCTCAAAGATGGTGCGTCTGGAGTTTGTCCCTTCTGATGTTTGGACGTGTTCGGAGTTTCTTCCTTCTGGTGGGTTCCTGGTCTCCCTGATTTCAGGAGTAAAGCTGCAGACCTTCGCCGGGAGTGTTACAGCTCTTAAGGCAGTGCCTCTGGAGTTGTTCGTTCCTCTCGTCCTGAGCTGTCATGGTCTTACTGGCCTCAGGAGCGAAGCTGCAGAAGTGAAACTGCACACCTTCACAGTGAATGCTACAGCTCATAAAGGCGGTGCACACCCAAAGAGCAAGCAGCAACAAAATTTATAGCAAACAGTGAAAAAACAAAGCTTCCAGAATGTGGAAACTGACTGGACAGCCTTGCCTGTGCTAGTTTCTGCAGCCTGCTTTTATTCCCTTATCTGGCCCCACCCACATCCTGCTGCTTGGTCCATCTTACAGAGAGCTGATTGGTCCATTTGACAGGGTGCTGATTGGTGCATTTACAATCCCTGAGCTAGACACAGTGCTGATTGGTGCATTTACAATCCTCCAGCTAGACAGAAGTTCTCCAAGTCCCCAGCAGATTAGCTAGATACAGAGTGCTGATTGGTGCATCCACAAACTCCCAGCTAGACACAGAGTGCTGATTGGTGCAAATACAATCCTCCAGCTAGACATAAAAGTTCTCCAAGTCCCCACCTGACTCAGGAGCCTAGCTGGCTTTGCCTAGTGGGTACAGCATGGGGCCAGGGCAGAGCTGCCTGTCAGTCCCAGCGCCCCGCCCCCACACTTCTCAGCCTTTGTACAGTAGATTGAACCGGGCATGCAGAGCAAGGGGCGGTGGCTGTCGGGGAGGCTCCCGGGGCCTGGGGCATGGCGGGCTGCATATCCCGAGACCTGCCCAGCAGGGAGGCAGCTGAGGCCCGGGGTGAATTTGAGCAAGGCACGGGTGGGCAGGCAGTGCTGGGGGACCTGGCATACTCTCCGCAGCTGCTGGCCGGGGTGCTAAGCCCCTCACTGCCCAGGGCCTGCGGTGCTGGCCTGCTGGCGGCTCCAAGTGTGAGAACTGCCCGCCCAGCCCACGCCCATCCGCCCAGCCCACGCTCATCACTCGCGCTGGCCTGCAAGCACCACACGCAGCCCGGGTTCCCACCCCGCCTTTCCCTCCACACCTTCCAGCAGAGGGAGCCGGCTCCAGCCTCGGCCAGCCCAGAGAAGGGCTCCCACATTGCAGTGGGGGGCTGAAGGGCTCCTCAAACGTGGCCAGAGTGGACCCCAAGGCCAAGGAGGTGCCAAGAGCCAGCAAGGGCTGCTAGCAGGTAGTCACCTCTCACTGTGACTGGCCCTAATATTCTTTATATATTTTAGAAACATGATCTCGTTCTGTTGCTCAAGTTGAAGTGCAATGGTGCAGTCATAGATCCCGGCAGCCTTGAACACCTGGTCTCAAGTGATCCTCCTGCTTCAGTCTCTCAAAATGCTGGGATTACACATGCAAGTTGCAATACCCAGCCTGATTGTATTTATTGACATGTAATAGTATGCCTGTTGACTCTAATAATAAAAATTAGGGCTTGTATTCTCTAACTCCTACTTTTATGTTTCTGTTAATTTTTATCATATTTTCAGAATGCGTGATGCATGATGGTTTGGAAATTCAAAAACCAGATTTTTCACTACAGCTAGGCTCAGAAGCAGTGGGCTAGACAGTTGTCACAGTATGGGCAAAAGTCTTGTTTCCCTAACAGGGCTATTTCTCTTTGTAAATTCACAAAGCAGCGTTCTGAAAAAGGAAGTGACTGGTGGGACATGAGAGTGGAGGACTATTTTGGATAATGTTGTCAGAGAAAGCTCGGTGGTGGCACTGAGGGGAAACAGCATTCCAAGGAGAGACAGAATAGCAGTCTTTAGGGCATGGAAAAGAGAACTGTGTGTTTAAAGACAGACCAGTGTGGCTGGATGTTGGGAAGGGAGGGAGAGTGGTGAGGAAAGAACTAGAAAGGAAGGAAGCAGTCAGATTTTACATGACCACAGACCTTGTCCTCTCCTCATCTCCTGCATTGTAGATCAAAGTTAATGCACCACAGGCACCGGATAGGCATGAATAAGTGCTTTAATCAAAATGAATGTGAAGGCTCCATACGGTGGCTCACGCCTGTAATCCTAGCACCTTAGGGGGTCAAGGTGGGTGGATTGCTTGAGCTCAGTAGTTCAAGACTAGCCTGGGTAACAAGATGAAACCCCATCTCTACAAAAAATACAAAAATTAGCCCAGTGTGGCACGTGCCTGTAGTCCCAGCTACCCGGGAGGCTGAGGTGGGAGGATTGCTTGAGGCTGGGAGGTGGAGATTGCAGTGAGCCCAGATCACACCACTATACTCCAGTCTGGGTGACAGAGCCTGACCTTGTCTCCTGTCTCAAAAACAAAAGAAACAACCATATCTTATTGTACACTGGCCTTCAAGAAACAACCATATCTTAATGTACACTGGCCTTGGTTGTATGGAAAGAACAATCTTGGCCGGGCGCAGTGGCTCACACCTGTAATCCCAGCACTTTGGGAGGCCAAGGCAGGCGGATCACCTGAGGTCAGGAGTTTGAGACCAGCCTGACCAACATGGAGAAACCCCGTCTCTACTAAAAATACAAAAAAAAATTTGCTGGGCGTGGTGGCACATGCCTGTAATCCCAGCTACTCGGGAGGCTGAGGGAGGAGAATCGCTTGAATAAAGGAGGCAGAGGTTGCAGTGAGCTAAGATTGCAGCATTGTACTCCAGCCTGGGTGACAAGAGCGAAACTCCATCTAGAAAGAAAGAAAGAAAGGAAGGGAGGGAGGGAGGGAGAACTCTTATGTTTGCAGCCCAGGAAGTGGACTGAATAATAGTCAGCTCTCACAAGAAGTTAGAGAGTGGGATTCCCATGCCACAGGTTAAGACACTGAGGCTCAAAAAATTATGTTACTGTGAGGTAGATCAGCAGGACTTGTTTTCCAAGCACTGGTCAAGATGCCTGGTTGCAACCCTGCTGCTCAGAGCAGGATCTGGTTGAAACAGGGTGCAGTGAAGAAGCCAGCCAAAACGAGAAGATGGTAAGGAGAGCAACCTCTAGCTGCCCTCACTGCTTAGTAGCATAAAGACACTCCCACTAACACACCATGACAGTTTACAAATGCTTACCTTACCCGGTTACAGAAACTCCCTGCTCCTTTTCCAGAAAGTTCTGAGTAGCCCACCTCTTAATTAGCATGTAATTAAAATGGGTCTAAATACATCTGCCAACATCCCATACACTGCTCCTCCGGGCACAGCGCCCGTGGGATAGCCCTTATCCACAAGGAGCAGTACCTCTGCTGCTGCTGTAGTGTACACTGCTGCTTCAGTAAAAGTTACTGTCTCCACCACGGGCTCCCCTTTGAATTCTTTCATGGGCAAAGCCAAGAATCCTTCAGGCTAAGTCCCAATTTGGGGGCTCACCTGCACTGCATCAACTTCTCCTAATCACACACCTAACAAAAGACAAACCCAAGTTCATACCCTTTCCATTCTCTTTGACTGCCTTTCTTCAAAATGAGCCCAAAGCAACCCTTTTCCAAACGTGAAAATGCCTGTATATTTTAATTTGGTTTTGTAATCATTTTAGAGACTTTGCATTTATTTTGATAGTTCCTCTTTTGTATTAGTTTCCTGAAGCCATTGTAACAAATCATCACCAGTTTGGTGGCTCAAGACAATAGCAATTTATTCTCCCACAGTTCTGGGGACTAGAATTTTGAACTCAAGGTGTCAACAGGGCCTCCTCCCTCTGAAGGCTCTAAGGGACAGCCTGTTCCATACTTCTTCCAGCTTCTGGTGGCTGCAAGTGTTCCTTAGCTTGTGGCTGCATCATTCCCCTCTCTGCCACTAGGCCCAGGTGGCCTCCTCCACCTCTCTCTGCGTGTCTCTTATAAGGGCGTTTGTGGTTGGATACAGGGCCCACCAGTATAATGCAGGATGATTTCAACTTAAGACCCTTAACTAAATTACATCTGCAAAGACTCCTTTTCCAAATAAGGTCATATTCATAGGTTCTGAGGACTAGAATGAGGACATTCCTTTCTGTGGGCCCTTCCACAAACCATTCAGCCCTCTATCCCCTCCATGTGCTGCAGCCTGGAAACTCTCCCCAGATAGCAAGCTGGGGATTCACATTGACCTCGTTTGTTTATCTTCTCTCAAAGATCCGTGTCCTGTGCTTTCTGCTGTCCAAAAACTGACCTATTTTGCCCAATTTTCCAGTTGTTTAAGGAAGAAGGGTGAATCCAGTTCCTATTACTCCAGCATGGCCAGGAGCAGAAGTTGCACCCATGAGTGTAAGCTCGTTGAATATGGGAACATTTCCTGCCTTGCCTTTCTAGTGCCTATAGAAATGATTGGAGCACAGGACTCCTTCCTTAACAACTGATGAATTAATGAACAAATGAATGAAAGGGAAGCTCATCTAAACCCTTTGTTTTTCTCTTGTTAGGGACTGAATGGCAAAAACCCCTTTTACCTCTGTCAGCCAGATGAGCTGGAGCCATCTCTCCTTAGCTGAGGATCTGCTGGTGTAATTCTCAGTTTCCTCCTCAATCCA
Source organism: Mandrillus leucophaeus (assembly GCF_000951045.1). Classification (NCBI taxonomy): domain Eukaryota; kingdom Metazoa; phylum Chordata; class Mammalia; order Primates; family Cercopithecidae; genus Mandrillus; species Mandrillus leucophaeus. The sequence goes on from NW_012106531.1 coordinate 1,272,725, forward strand.
CTCGCAGCCCCTAAGTCTGGCTCTCATGGTTAATGCAAGAAACCGGTGTTGGGAAATTTAAGAGATTTATCTAAGGAGCACATTTTGGGTAATTATTTGTAAGACATATGTTCTGCCTGTGTTTTTAAATAAAAAGAACGCAGGGCATGTTGAGGGGAGGGGCTGATGTGGGAAAGGAGAATGAATAGTATTTTTGAGTGAGCAGTAGTATTGTCACACAGAAGAGAGGCCCCCGAATATGTTGATGGAAAATTAATGATAGGCACTGAGAAAATATGAGGCAGGAGAGAAGTAAGGAGCCTGCCTGTCAAAGAACATAAATTATACACTAGATCAGTCCATATCCAAACAAAGGTGGCCATGTACGGAGAAAAATGGTTTCTGCTTTTATTTCCACAATCACACACTAATTAAGTTAAAAAGAAAACAGTTATTACCACTATTAATAGCATTTATAAAAGCATCTACTATATGGCTATTTGACTTATCCAAAAATCTGGTTGTGCCTAGAATGTAGATTTTTGTTTGAATTTATTATACCATATTTTTATTACAAATATAAGATAATAGATACTGGTTATTAACAAACCAAAAATACAGAGATTGATACAGAACAAGTTAGAAATCTATTCTAATTACACTGGCCTGAGGGAACCAATATTAGCAGTACGTATCTTTTTACATCTTTTTCAGTGTTCCCCTGAATATGTAAACATAATAATGTATACAGTGAGTGGCTTCTGGTTTTATTAAAATGTGAACAAATGAAATACATAACTTGTTTCTTTCATTTAACCATAGATTAGTGACATGTCACCAGATAAATACACATAGATTTATTTTGTCAGATTTTTAAATCTAGAGTACGAATTTACCACCATTTACTTAACCGCTTCCTGAATGAAGTATGTTCAGGTGACTTTTCAGGTTTTACCACATATAATGCTACAATAAACTCCCTTGTGACTGCAGACTGTTTTAATTTTATCACCACAGACACTCGAGCCTTGAAATGTCACCTTTCAAATGACGCCTTTCCCCATCCTCCCTGTCAGTTGGAGAACGGAGCTGAAAGGGGAGTGAAGAAGACTGCCAACATGGATAATTACTCCACACAGCACATGGCCAGCAGCCTCCTGCTACAATATTTACATCCTATTCCATTGAGATGGCACTCTCTGCTCACATGACCCAAATGCAGTTCTCGCTCCGCCAAGAGCACAGCCGAATGCGAACTGCATTGGCAGCTTTGCACATGCTCTGTCTGGCCCTGTGAATCCTCACTCACCCATTCAGATTTCTGTTGGTGTAAAGCGACATTCCAGCTGCTGAAGCTCCGTGATCTGCTGTGTTTCCCCAGCCCAGATCCAAGGCAGGTGGCCCATACAATTACTATCTTTTTAGAGTTTGAGTAATTGTGTTTATTTATTTGGGGGTGGAGGGTGTATTATATCCAAGTACAGCTGATGAATGAGGCCATAGAGTAACTCTTTTCTAGCAGGTATTTACAGAAATAGCATTTACCGATTTTCATCACTTGCCTGGACAACAACCTGCAGCTCTGGTGCACATTTAATTCTGAAACAGAGGTCTTGGCAAACGATGCTGCCTCTGACTGTCATGTTGACTGTAATGTTTGAGATGGTGTTTTCTCCTTTCTAGAGACCTGGATGCTTTTTGCCATTCTGATGGTAAATGATGAGACAGGCTACCATGGATTTCAGCACCCCTTCTGTGTTTGATCAGCAAAGAGGTAAAATGTTGCTTTCACACATTTTTTTGGTGTTAGCATCCTTAGTCCCATGGTATGGATTTGCAGTTGTAAGGAGAGAAAGAGAAGTGTGCGTGTGTGTGTGCGTGCGTGCGTGTGCATGAGTATTTGCTATGTAGGATGTGGAAAGAGGATTTCACCTAGAAAACAAACCTGTTCAAAATGTTCACTTCTTTGATAAGCATCTGAAACAGAAAAATAAGCTTATGATTTGTTGTATAAGCTTATGATCTTGTTGAAGTATTCCTACCTTCAAATTTTAAAAATTGAATTTCAAGCACACTATTTCAATAGTGTTGTCTTTATTCTGTTTCTTCCGAATCTTTTTTAAAAATTAGAGTAAGCAGTGTAAGAACACATCACTTTTTTTTAAATCATTCTATTAGCCCAGTATCTCATTGCTATATCTTCATAAGCATTTTTTTATTCTTTCAGGAATAGATGTTGCCTGTATTTATGTCGGGTTGATATGTTATCTCATCCAAGGTTGTGTAATGACATATCCCTATGCTATTATTTGCAGCGACAGGGTATATCTTCCTTACTTATAATTTCTGGAGTGGAGGTAATTTTCCACATCAAAATGTTGCTGTGAAATCAACTCATCCTTATAATACCATGTATTTGGCCATATGGTCTAGGTGTATACATTTTGCATATGCAGTGTGTTTATACACATCTTCACGTAATACTTATGTGTAATTGTAAATTTTTTTTAGTATGAACGTGAAATTTCCATTTTATAAACATAATAAATATTTTTTAGAATCTTTTCTTAAATATCTAATATTTAAACCACTTTCTACAGTCTCTGAATATTCTTCAAGATCCTAAGTTCCTTTGGTGATTTTATCTGTTTGGGCTACAACACGAAATGGTGGTTTGAAAAAGCCTCATTAAGAAAATGTATTGCTTCATTCTTTTTTCCCTTTTCCTGCTCTAGGCATGTTTAATACCCCTCAAGCTACATTTGGCTTTGTGGGTGAATTATTTTAGCCCAGTGGGTTTCTCCAAAAATAAATTTTTGTTTAGATTCCTGAGTTAGCTAATGTATGTATGTATATAGTGTGTTCTCCAGGTCTTAGCTCATTTGGAATAGTGTTCGTGTGTGTGTGTGTGTGTGTGTGTGCCTTCAGAAAGTGCTGGCTCATACCGCGTTTGGATCTTAACACCATAGAGAAAGGGGTTGTCACAGCTGTGCCCACCACCATCCTCTCCTCCTGGTACATTTTATATCACTGATGGCAGTCAGTAAAAGTGAAAATCTGCTAAGAACCAAAGAGCTCACACTGGCTAAAAAATGACGTTGCTGAGCCACGAAACACACAATGGGTTTATTTTTGAAGAATAATTGGAAGGAGCTGGGACTGACTGAAGATGAACTAGCTCTTCATAATGAATTTACATGTTCCAGTGTTATACCTTCTAACAGGATTGAGCCCCAAACATAGTTAAGATATAGAATTACAAGACTGATTTTCTTATAACACCTTTCATGTGAGCAATTCACAGCAATTCCTCCACCTGGGCGCGATTCTCTCATGGAAGTTAACCCTCTCCCTGCCATGTTTATCTCTATTTCTCAATCCTTTCTCTCTTTCTAGAGGTTTTATCATATGGTGGAAAGAGCGTGGAATTTTAAATCTTATAGACATAGACCAGAATGGCAGATCAGCTACTTCTTAGCTGTGTGAACTTGGCAAGTTATCTAACCTCTCTGGGCCTTAGTTTCCCCAGCAATATAATGAAGGAAATGATGCTTACCTAGCAGGTTGCTGTGAGGATCTAAAATAACATATAAAATGCACCTGTCAGCAATGCCTGATATTCAATAAGTATTTTCCCATTTTGGCTGCGGCTGTTATTATTATTGCTGTTGTTATTATCACCTTGGACTGGCAGTTTCTGAAGTGCAAAAGACTACTCATCTCTCTACCTTCAGCTTGAATGTAGCAGTCCTAAATGAGGGCTTAGTACTGGGTGATTAAATTACATTAATCATTTTTTTCAGAACCCTAGGATACTCTTTATAGCAAGCCCTAGAATAATAATTAAGTGATTCCTGAATAGTTTTATTACCCCATTAATCCTTCCTCTTTCTCAAAAGCATGAAAGACCATGAGAGGTTGAGACCATTAGACAGATTTTAAATATTATATTGTTGGACAAACCAAAGGGAAGTGACTTTCTCGGGAAAAGTTGAGCATGGGGCTTTAGTTAAGGGTTTTTCATGAGTTACTATCTGGATAATTGAACCCTAGCAGCACTGGCTTTACATGCAGATGGGGACAGAAGACATTGCATCTGGAAGAACCTTAGCAATCAGGCAACCCACTGGTTCTCACATTGGCTGTACTTAAGAATCATCTGGGCCGGGCGTGAGGGCTCACGCCTGTAATCCCAGCACTTTGGGAGGCCGGGGTAGGCAGATCACATGGTCAAGAGATTGAGACCACCCTGGCCAACATGGTGAAACCCCGTCACTACTAAAAATACAAAAATTAGCTGGGCATGGTGGCACACGCCTGTAGTCCCAGCTACTTGGGAGACTGAGGCAGGAGAATCACTTGAACCTGGGAGGTGGAGGTTGCAGTGAGCTGAGATCGGGCCACTGCACTCCAGCCTGGCAATAGAGCAAGACTCTGTCTCAAAAAAAATAAAAAAGAATCATCTGAAGAAATTCTGAAAATGCTGATGCTTGAATCCCACCCAGGGAGATTCCAGTTTAACTGCAGTGAGATATGGCCCAACCAACACTCCCTAGGAAGTTCCCATGGACAGCAAAGATTGAGAACCAGTCATCCGACCTACCCCTCTTCCACATTTCAGATGCGGGAACTAAAGCACAGAGAGGTTCAAAGCTGGGTCCTTCCTAATAATGATAACTACACCCCACTAAATAGCAACAGAGGGGACTGAGGCTCAGGTGTTCTCCATCCATACAACAGGGCAAAAGGAAGCTTCCTGTGCATGGCCAATCCCTGGGCTAGCACTGACTCTGGCTCATGGTTGCCCAGAGAATGGTGGAAGAATATGATGCAGAAGGACCTTCAGGGCTCCAACGAGGTGGGTTTGGCAAACTGAATCCCTCCACATGCATTTCTCAATATTTCTCTTTAGCTAGAGGCAACAAGGCATGCCAGGGTCTTGGTGACAGATGGCCATTTGCTCATGTCCTGTCTCTGCCCTCTTCCTAGTTACATGAACTTGCACAGACTAGTTGATCTCCACTGGCTTCTGCCTCCTTGACTGTAAATGTGGATAATACTATATTACATATTCACAGAGCTGCTGGGAGGCCTAAAGATCAGGTTATTTGACTGGCCAGGGGCATGAGGGCTGTGTCTCTGGCTGGCTTTGTAAAACTGTGAGGGAGGAAGCCTGGGTCTTCAGAACTCTCAGCTCTCTTTTGTGCTTTTAGCTTTCACCATAGCAACATCTCTTCTGGTCCCACGTGTTCTTTCTGGCTGTGTTCCCTCTCAAAGCCCACACACGCAGGAAGCGACCTGTAGTAAAGCCATTTACTACAGAACACAGAGGTTCCTGCTAAAGTCTATGTATTATGTAACTAAAGATACTTGCATTGTAAGCTTTGTCATGACTTTTGGAAAGAAAAGTTTTGCTGCGCCTGAAAGAATCCCAAGCCTCAGAGAGAAAATGAAAAAAAAAAAAAAAAGGCGAGGGGGCGGGGGGGCGGGTAGCCTCAGGGCCTCACCCACTCCTCTGTGTTGTTGGGGGTGAGGAGGGCCTGGCCCTGCCAGGGTCTTTGAGGAAATGTGCCTGAAGATGCTGAGCGGTGTGTTTGCACGCACCTGTGTGGGCTGTGGACCACCCTCTTGCACAGATTGTTTCTCTGGTAGAGTTGCGGAAAAGCAGAGGAAGGACTTTGTCTTCCAGCCCAGATTACTACAGTATGTGAGTGTCTCTGGGCTGCTGTAACCAATTATCACAAGCTGGGTAGCTTAAAACAACAGAAATATATCCTCTCACAGTTCTGGTGGCCAAAAGTCTGAAATGAAGATGTCAGCAGCGGGCCGGGCACAGTGGCTCACGCCTGTAATCCCGGCACTTTGGGAGGCCGAGGCGGGCAGATCACCTGAAATCAAGAGTTTGAGACCCATCTGGCCAAAATGGTGAAACCCCATCTCTAGTAAAAATAAAATATTAGCCAGATGTGGTGTCACGCACCTGTAGTCCCAATTACTTGGGAGGCTGAGGGACAAGAATTGCTTGAACCTAGGAGGCGGAGGTTGCAGTGAGTCAAGATCATGCCACTGCAGTCCAGCCTGGGTGACAGAGTGAGGCGCCATCTCAAAAAAAAAAAAAAAAAATGTCAGCGGAGGGCCTACTCCTAGAGCCTTTAGGAAAGAATCTTCCCTGTTCCTTCCAGCCTTGGCTGCTGTGGCCTCATCACTCTGGTCTCTGCCACCATCCTCAGTTGGCCTCGTCTGTGTGCATCGCTCCTCTGTGTACCTGTCTCAAAGTTCTTCTGCCTCTCCTTTAAGGATGCATGTGATTGCATTTAGGGACCACCCAGATAATCCAGGATAAACTCCTCCTCTCAAAGTCCTTGACTTAATCACATCCCTTCAGATAAAAGGTCATAGTCACTCTCTTGCCATATAAGGGAATAGCCACAGGTTCCAGCAATAGAGATGAGAACGTATCTTTAGGGCCACCATTCAACCTATTGCAGGGAGTGAGAAGAGGTCAGATCCCAGAAAGAACGCAACACTGTGACTCAGTTTTTGGTAAAATCCATTCTCCTTTAAGCTAGAAGAAAAACTGACAAATAAGAGGTGGGGGCAGATGGGGAGCATCTGTTTGGCGGAGACTCTGTGCAGGGCTTTCCATGGATACATACTGACAAGAAGGAATGTCTATGGAGCATTTAGCAGACCCAGGTTCTGTCCTAAGGACTGCACACAGACTAGCTCATATAATCCTCATATCAGCTTCAGAGTATGACCCCCTTTTATCGATGAGGAAATTTTAAAAGGTTATGACCTACCCAATGTCACCACAAAGTAAAACAGCAAAGCTAGGATTCCAGGCTAACCCTGTTTCACTTCAAAGCCCATGTTCTTTCTACTGCAGAATGTCTTTTCCTTGGCCAGTGATAAGGTTTAATTAAAAAAAAAGACATCTATGAAAAATCGAATTAATGAATCATTTATTTTCACAGTCAAGCTCTTATTCCACTGTGTTGTGGATTTTTAAAGTTCCCACACACAGATGTGCAGGTTTTAAATCCAACTGCTCATCTAAAATGGGAATGCTAGACCAGAAGATCTGTGCTTTGCTGAAAAAGCAAAAGTGAAAAATCTGGCGTGACAACCAGATGCCTCCAAAGGAAGAATAAGCAAATTTTGAATGGTGTTTTGGGCAAAGGAGTCCTCCCAAAGGAGTTTTGAAAGGCAAGCATAGCAGATAGGAAAGGAAAGGGAATGATTTGGGCTCAGTTGCTCAGTTCAGGCTCAGAGATCTTGCATGGGAGCCTGGAATAAATCCAGGAACATTGAGGGGAATTCTGTGATTGATTTTCAGATGGACAGTCCAGATAAATAAAGACTAGCTGGCAAACCAGCCCTGGTTTAGAAGCAGATTATATGTTGCCTTTGAGAAAATGCGTAGCCTTCTCCTTCTCTTGGTCAAGAAAGAGGAGCAGAGGGAAAGAGAGATGGGAGAAGAATCTTTTTTTCCTGTTCTTGACTACTCCTGAACAAATCTAAGCAAGCATGTTTGTTTCAGTGTTTGTTTTGTTTTGTTTTGTTTTTTGAGATGGAGTCTCACTCTGTCGCCCAGGCTGTAGTGCAATGGCATGATCTCGGCTCACTGCAACCTCCGTCTCCTGGATTCAAGCAATGCTACTGCCTCAGCCTCCCGAGTAGCTGGGATTACAGGCACCCATCATCATGACCG
>NW_012106531.1:1280671-1298764 GCF_000951045.1 Mandrillus leucophaeus
GATCTCCTGACCTCGTGATCCGCCCGTCTCGGCCTCCCAAAGTGCTGGGATTACAGGCTTGAGCCACCGCGCCCGGCCTAATTTTTGTATTTTTATAGAGACAGGGTTTCACCTTTTGACCAGGCTGGTCTTGAACTCCTGACCTCAGGTCATCCGCCCTCCTCAGCCTCCCAAAGTGCTGAGATTACAGGCGTGAGCCACTGCACCCGGCCTCTTTCAGTTTTCTTGATCCCTCCTGAATAAGTCTGGGCAAGTGTGTTTGACCCCCACCTTTCTCTACCCTCTTCTTTGTGATGCTGTCTTCTTCCAACCAACCACCTCCTGAGAAAGTGTATAACAGTCCAGTCCATTCTGAAATGTGCTGTGGCCTCCATCTGTTTCCCCCTAGGACAGGCTGTGCCCCCAATAACCTGAGCATCCCTTTCCTTCCACCCTTCATGGCTCCTCTTAAGGACTCTACAGAAGGAAGCTCCTGGCCGAGCTTATCCAAACAATTACCCTTCACAGCCATTAATATTCTTCACCACAAGACCACCCAACTGTCCTGGGGGAGGGAGCTTCTTGCCAGAGTATGCATCCCTAGAGGGAGGACCCTGGAGTGGTATCTGGAGAGAATAGAGACTCACTTGGGCAACCACATCTGAATCAACCCTGATGCTTCCCATAACTCATTGGATCAGCTTCAAGAGGCTCTCCCTCAGCTCTGCCTCCGCTGCAGCAGGCAGCTGAGCCACTACACTGAGCTCTTCCTGTCATCTCTACTCACTAACTCCACAGTTCCACAACTAAGTAACTGTGCTGAGTACCTGATATTCATGGATTTTCCCTTTGATACCACTATTTTGATTCAAGGATATTTTAACCAAAATGGATATGGAGTCTAAAAGAAAATACAATAAATTTGTAGCTGTTTTTTTATTATGAAACAAGCATGAGACAAACATCTTACTCATCACCAAATGTGGGACAAGGTGAGAAGGTGAGGGTATGGATGCACTGAAGTCAAAGGTTGATTTTCAGATTGACAGTCCAAATAAATAAAGACTAGCTGGCAAAGGTGGCATATGGGTGGGGCTAAGACCACTAACCAGGAGTCACATGATTAATGCACTTGTAAATCTCTGTTGGTCATTTGCAGAATCTGCTGAATTGTGTTTGAGAATTCCCTTATATCATGAATGATCTACGTGTAGATTTTCTGATTTATCTTTTAAAGTCATGATGGTTTTACCCTAATATCTACCTTCAACCAATATGTAGGTTTGTGTGCTTAATAAGGGCTCTTTGTTTTCTCTTTGTGAAACGTTAGAATGGCACTTGCTTATTAATGAGGCTTTTCTTATTTTATCAGCTATATTGAGGGAGGAAGAGAAGGGAAGTCATTCCAGTATACATGGAAAGTATTTCCATTTCTAAATGTGCTCTCAGAACTTAAGATATATGCATGTAATATTCAATAGTATTCAATTATTTTAAATTTTTCTTTTTTTTCTATCCCCCAGGCTGGAGTACAGTGGCGCGATCTAGGCTCACTGTAACCTCCACTTCCAGGGTTTAAGTGATTCTCCTGCCCCAGCCTCTTGAGTAGCTGGGATTACAGGCACATGCCACCATGCCCAGCTAATTTTTGTATTTTTAGTAGAGATGGGGTTTCGCCATGTTGGCCAGGCTGGTCTCAAACTCCTGACCTCAGGTGATCTGCCTGTCTCGTCCTCCTAAAGTGCTGGGATTACAGGTGTGAGTCACTGCGCCTGGCCTAAATTTTTCAAAAATAATGTCAAATTTATAGAAATGTTGTAAAATTAAGAATCATATAAAAAAACACTTGTGTGCCTTTTACTCAGATTCATCTAATGTTAACGTTTTGCCCCATTTGCTTTATCATTTGCTCTTTCTGTCTCTGTCTCCCTCGCTCCTTCCCTCCCTCTCTCTCTTTCTGTGTGTGTGTCTCTCTCTCCTTCTACATGTGTGTGTGCTTTTTGTTAATCTAGCATCTGCATTCTAATTTTGTCTATTGACCTAATACAGATATACCTTGGGGATATGGTGGGTTTGTTTCCAGACCACTGCAATAAAGTGAATATTGCAAAAAGCAAGTTATACAAACTTTTGGTTTCTCAATGCATGTAAAAGTTAGGTTTACACTGTACTGTAGTCTATTAAGTATGCAATAGCATTCTGTCTAAAAATGTGCATACCTTATTTTAAAAATACTTTATTGCTAAAGAAAAGCTAATGGTCATCTGAGCCTTCAGCCATCTTTTTGCTGGTAGAGGGTCTTGCTTCGATGTTGATGGCTGCTGACTGATCTCAGTGGTGGCCGCTGAAGGTTGGGGTAACTGTAGCAAGTTCTTCAAATAAGACAAAAATAAAGTTTGCTGCATCAATTGACCCCTTCTTTCATGAAAGATGTGATCTGTAACATGTGATACGGTTTGATAGCATTTTCCCACAGTAGATATTCTTTCAAAACTGGAGTCAATTCTCTCCAAACCTGCCACTGCTTTATCAACTAAATTTATGTAATATTCTAAATCCTTTGTTGTTATTTCAACAATATTCACAGTATCTTCACCAGGAGTAGATACGATCTCAAGAAATCACTTTCTTTACTCATCCATAAGAAGCAACTCTTCATCCATTCAAGGTTTATCATGAGATTGCAGCAATTTAATCACATCTTCAGGTTTCACTTCTAACTCTAGTTCTCTTGCTATTTTCACTACATCTGCAGTTACTTTATTGAAGTTCTGAACTCCTCTAAGACTTCTTCAAAACTCCTGTTCGGAGAGTTGAAATTACCTTCTTCCAAACCCCCGTTAGTGTTGATATTTTTACCTCCTTCAATGAATCATGAATGTTTTTAATGGTATCTTGAAGAGTGAATTCTTTCCAGAGTTTTTCTTAGGTTTTTTTTTTTTTTTTTTCCTCTGGCAGAAACTAATAGAGCAAAGGTTTTCAATTTACTTTGCCCAGATCCATCAGAGGAATCACTATCTATGAAGGCTATAGCCTTGCAAAATTTGTATCATAAATAGCAAGACTTGAAAGTCAAAATTACTCCTTGATCCATGGGCTGCAGAATGGATGCTGTGTTACAGGCATGAAAACAACATTAATCTCCTTGTACATCTCTATCAGAGTTCTTGCTTAGAAAAAATGATTCATTTCAAAATATTACTGCTCATTGACAATGTATTGTCAGTATTTTTTTGAAAGGAATTTTTATTTCTGACCAGTAGGTCTCAATACTAGGCTTAAAATAATCAGTAAACCACGTTGTAAATAGATTTGCTATCATCCAGGCTTTGTTATTCTATTTATAGAGCAGAAGCAGAGTAGATTTAACATAATTGTTAAGAGCCTTCCGGTTTTGGAATGGTAAATGAGCACTGGCTTCAACTCCAAGTCACCAGCTGCATTAGCCCCTAACAGGAGTCCTTTGAAGCATTTAAGTTGGCAGTGACATCCCTTCTCCAGCTCTGAAAGTCCTAGATGGTATCTTCTCCCAATAGAAGGCTGTTCTATCTACATTGAAAATCTGTTGTTTAGTGTGGCCACCTTCATCAATGACCTTAGCTAGAGCTGCTGGATAACTTGCTACAGCTTCTCCAACAGCACTTGCTGCTTCACCTCACATTTTTATGTTATACAGATGGCTTCTCTCCTTAAACCTCATGAAACAACCTTTGCTAGCTTCAGACTTTTATTTTGTCTCTCCCTCATCTCTCTCAGACTTCATAGACTTGAAGAAAGTTAGGGTTTCCTCTGGATTAGGCTTTGGCTTAAGGAAATATGGTGACTAGATTGGTCTTTTATCCAGGCCACTAAAACTTTCTCCATATCTGCAGTAAAGCTGTTTCTCTTTCTTATCATTCATGTGTTCACTGGAGTAGCACTTTTAATTTCCTTCAAGAACATTTCTTTGCATTCACAACTTGACTAACTGACACAAGAGGCCTCGTTTCTGGCCTGTTTTAGCTTTCAACATGCCTTTCTCACTGAGCTTAATCATTTCTAGCTTTTGATTTAAAGTGAGAGGCCTGTGACTCTTCCTTTCACTTGAATACTCAAAGGCCATTGTAGGGTTATTAATTGGCCTAATTTCAATATTGTTGTGTCTCAAGGTATAAGGAGGCCTGAAGAGAGGGAGAGAGATGGGGGACTGGTTGGTCAGTGGAGCAGTCAGAGAACACATTTATCCACTTAAGTTCACCATCTTCTGTGGGTATGATCCATGGGACCCAAAACAATTGCAATAGTAACATCAAAGATGACTGATGACAGGTCACCACAACAGATATGATAATAATGAAAACACTTGAAATATTGTGGGAATTACCAAAACATGACACAGAGGCACAAAGTGAGCATGTGCTGCTGGAGAAGTTGTGCCAATAGACTTGTTCAATGCAAGTTTGCCACAAAAATTCAGTCTGTACAGTATCTGCAAAATGCGATAAAGTGGGGTGCAATAAAAGAGGGTATACCTGCAATGTTGTTTATAGCATTCTCCCTCTGGTACAGAATTCAGTCTATATTTAGTTATGATGTCTCCTTAGTCTCCTTTAATCTGGAAAGTTTCTGCAGGCTTTTTTTGTCTTTTATGACGTCGACATTTTAAAACAATTTCAGTGTCTCTCTTTTGTTAAATACTAATTTGCTCATTTTGAGTTCATCTGAGGCTTCCTTGTGATTCAATTTAGATTATGCACTCCCAGCCAGAACACTGCATAGGTGATGTTGTTTGTCTCAAGTTAACATAGTATTGTTTAAATCCCTTATAATGATCATTTGGGGGTAGAGATGTTACAGTACTAGATGCTAATTGGTTCTAACAAAGTTTAAAATATTTTTTTAGCAAGGCACAGTGGCATGTGCCTGTAGTCCCAACTACTCAGGAGGCTGAGGCAGGAAGATACCTTGAGCCCAGGAGTTCAAGTACAGCCTGGATGACATAGCAAGCAAGACTCCCATCTCTAAACATATATATATTTTTTTAAAAAAATATTCATATCTAGTTCCTTATACTTATTTTCTAATTATGAAATTAATACTACCTTTTTCAAAAAATTCAAGCAATACATAAATGAATACAGCATAGAAAGTGTTATACTCCTTTAACTAGCAAAGAGCTATGTTCTTCAGCATCTCTTAGCCCTGGGCTATTCCCAGCTTCTCAGCCACCAAGATGTATCCATGACAATTCACCCTCCATGCCGGGGTTGGGGAATCGCCTCCAAAGAGAAACAGGAGATCTGGCCAAGAATACTAGCCAGAACTCCTAACTAGAAGAAGAGCTAACACTTTGGATTATTAAGCAGCTCCCATGTACCAGGCACTGTGCTAAACTGTTTCTTCCTATTATCTCACTTAGTCCATGCCACAGCTTTTGAGACAGATTCCATTTTTAGTCCATCTGAGGTTATACAACTTGCCCAAGGACACACAGGACAAAGGACAAGGCTGTCATGTTAACTCAGGCTTCTGAGCCCCAAGCCCTCCCACACTCCTCTTCATACCAAGATATACTCTCTGGATTCTGACATCAACCCCTTTCTGACACCCAGCATGAGAAGGAAAAGGTGATGGTGGCTAGAGTCCTCAGCAGAGTGCCCGACTCCCTCCGTGATTTGCCCAAGGTGGGCTGGCAGGAACAACAGCCACCACTGTGGCTCCACTGGGCTGGGCTTCCCTTTGGGATGAGCTCTGCTAAGAGGCCTCAGCTCAGTGTGACAGCCCCACCTCTTCCAGAGAGGATTCAGTCTCCATGGCAGTCTGCCCTTGGAGCAAAGAATGGCCCCAGCATCCCAGGAGGAGGAGAAGGAGGTTAAAAGGGTGAGATTACACTGGAATATAACCTGAGGAACTGATGTGATGGGAACTAGAGATTGCCAAGGCCACGGCTTGGCTTTTATCACAGAAGTTTCTGAAGGTGGGTTGCTTTTGTTTACCTACTCAGCCCATTTGTTCTATGCAGCAACAAGTAGACATTTCTCCAAGAGAGTTCAGAAATCTCCAACCCTGTAAACATGGTCACACAAAAACAACAGTTGATTTTAAAAAAAAAACCATTCTTTCAGCTTTGGCATCTGGCTCTTTGATTGTGGGCCCATGAGCTTTACCCTTGAGACCACTCCTTTGATCTTTAATTCACCACAGTAAATCAGCACACCGTCTGCTATTTTTAAAAACTGTAAGAGGTGCACCTACAATTCACCCAAATTGGCACTTTTATCCTTCTGATCACTTAATATCATTTTTAAAATGCTGTTCTAAAATTCTGGCCACAACTGGGCTGGCCCAGCAGGGACCGTTGAATATATAGTGGAGTTGAGATAGGTTTGCTGGTTTCAGGTAGTCACAGCAGGAACCAATTTAAGGATGGATCCTGGAAGTGTTTCATTTTAGAATAGCAATCCCTTTAGAATTAGAAGGAATCTTAGTGAATATATAACCCAGCTCCTTCACTATTTTTATGTGAAGACTGAAACATAAAGGGATTAGCAGTGGTACAGTGGAGTAAACCCTGTGAGTGGACACTCAGATCCCAGTGCTGCCACTTACTGTGTGCTCTGGCTGGTGACATCTTTATCCCTTGCCTTCCTTACCTTGTAAGTTAAGATGGTTTTACTACAAACGATTGTTTGAAACTGTTTGTGTGGGTTATAGAATCGTCATAAAGATGGTTACAACCATCCTCAGAGGACTGTTATAAAGATTTAATGAAGTAATGCATACAAAGTACCTGGCACCACGCCAGGCTCACAGAATCACTTCGTAAGTGCTGGTGATTATTATAAATGACTCACCTAAGATCACATGGATGACTGGTCTCCCCAGGTCAAGAGAACATCCCATGCTCCAAGCCTTCACTTCCTCTGTAATGAATTCGTGGCAGACCATCCTGGTATGGTTTGGTTGTGTCCCCACCCAAATCTCACTTTGAATTGTAATAATCCCCATGTGTCAAGAGCAGGGCCAGGTGGAGATAACTAAATCATGGGGGTGGTTTCCCCCATACTATTTTTGTGGTAGTGAATAAATAAGTCTCACAAGATCTGATGGTCTTATAAATGGGCTGCACAAGCTCTCTTGCCTGCCACCATGTAAGATGTGCCTCTGCTTCTCCTTTGCCTTTCACCATGATTGTGAGGCCTCCCCAGCCATGTGGATGAGTCCATTAAACTTATTTCCTTTATAAATTACCCAGTCTCAGATATGTCTTTATTAGTAGGATGAGAACAGACTAATACATACCCTTTTTTCATTTGGAAGTTGGAAGGGACAGAATTGCCTGAGCAGATAAACCACATCGGAAGGAAATTAATCCTTCAGGGACACTCATAGGCTTTGCAGTGCTTCTGCTTTTCCTGACCTCTGGGTCCTGGTGTTCTATCTTTTGAGTCTGTGATGCCTTCTGGATAAAACTCTTCCCTTGCTCGTAAGCCAGCCTATTTGTTTACTTCCATGCTAGTCTCAGGCAAGTTTCTGGGTTCTATGCTGCTCTAGTAATCTGTCTAGTTTTGAAGCAGAATCTCACTATTTTAATTATTACAGTTTTATATGTTGTACTGTTCAATAGAGGAAATCTCCCTCAATATTGGTTTTTTTTCCAATATTATTGGGTATTCTTACCTACTTTTTGTTTGATGTTTTGTTTGTTTTTACTTTTAGAATGGTAATATATTCACACACTTTTAAGTTATTAAAAATGTCCAATGAGTAATCCACCCCTGCTCCTACCTTCAGTGGTCCAATTCCCTTCCCTGGAAGCAAAATAATGTAAGCAATGTCTTATGCATCCTTCCAGAGAGATTCAGTGTACTAATAAGCAAATACTTAAATATATTCTTTTGTTTTCTTTAAAACATAATTATCTATTTATCTTTACAAATGAAAGTTAAAGTTTTCGTGATACCTCCTCCCAAACAATTGTTGGAACTTTGACTGAAATGAGATTAAACATATATTAATCTGGTAATAATTAAAATTGTGTATACTCTTTAGTCCTCCTGTCTAGGACTATGGTATGCATTTCCACAAATTCAACTTTTCTGTTATATCCCACAATAAAGTTTTTATCCAGAAGGCATCTTAGACTCAGAAGAAAGAACACCAGGACCACAATATAGTTTTTCTCATTTAAATTATAATATTTTGGTGAGGCTTATTCCTGGGTATTTTATATTTTCATGTAATGAATTATTTTCCCCCTTATATTATTTAATATAGGATTATCTAATTTTATATTTATTTTTAAACCTGACTAACTTAATTGAATCTTATAAATTCTACTTGTTCTCTGGATAATTCTCATGTGCTGTCTGACAAATAATTAAATTATTCAAACCCCGATGGTCAGTGCCATATAGTGGTTGGGAACCCTGGCTTTGGGCCATATGGACTGCTTTCAAATCCTGTCATTCAATAGCTGTGCAGCTCTGGGAAAGTTGTTGAACCTTTCTGTGCTTCAATTTTCTCATCTTTAAATGGAGTGGAGGGGTTAAATACTACCTACTTCATAAAGTTGTTGGAACAAATAAATGGCCTAATTCCAATGAAATCGTTAGGACAGTGCCTGGAAGAGAATTCATCTGTAGAAGTTAGCTATTAATAAATTATTATTCAAAACAGAGATATAGACCAATGGAACAGAACAGAGTCCTCAGAAATAATACCACACATCTACAACCATCTGATCTTTGACAAAACCTGACAAAAACAAGAAATGGGGAAAGGATTCCCTATTTAATAAATGGTGCTGGGAAAATTGGCTAGCCATAAGTAGAAAGCTGAAACTGGATCCTTTCCTTACTCCTTATACAAAAATTAATTCAAGATGGATTAGAGACTTAAATGTTAGACCTAATACCATAAAAACCCTAGAAGAAAACCTAGGTAAAACCATTCAGGACATAGGCATGGGCAAGGACTTCATGTCTAAAACACCAAAAGCAACGGCAGCAAAAGCCAAAATTGACAAATGGGATCTAATTAAACTAAAGAGCTTCTGCACAGCAAAAGAAACTACCATCAGAGTGAAGAGGCAGCCTACAGAATGGGAGAAAATTTTTCCAATCTACTCATCTGACAAAGGGCTAATATCCAGAACCTACAAAGAACTCAAACAAATTTACAAGAAAAAAACAAACAACCCCATCAAAAAGTGGGCAAAGGATATGAACAGACATTTCTCAAAAGAAGACATTCATACAGCCAACAGACACATGAAAAAATGCTCATCATCACTGGCCATCAGAGAAATGCAAATCAAAACCACAATGAGATACCATCTCACACCAGTTAGAATGGCAATCATTCAAAAGTCAGGAAACAACAGGTGCTGGAGAGGATGTGGAGAAATAGGAACACTTTGACACTGTTGGTGGGATTGTAAACTAGTTCAACCATTATGGAAAACAGTATGGCGATTCCTCAAGGATCTAGAACTAGAAGTACCATATGACCCAGCCATCCCATTACTGGGTATATACCCAAAGGATTATAAATCATGCTGCTATAAAGACACATGCACATGTATGTTGATTGCGGCACTATTCACAAGAGCAAAGACTTGGAATCAACCCAAATGTCCATCAGTGACAGGCTGGATTAAGAAAATGTGGCACATATACACCATGGAATACTATGCAGCCATAAAAAAGGATGAGTTTGTGTCCTTTGTAGGGACATGGATGCAGCTGGAAACCATCATTCTCAGCAAACTATCGCAAGAACAGAAAACCAAACACCGCATGTTCTCACTCATAGGTGGGAACTGAACAATGAGATCACTTGGACTCGGGAAGGGAAACATCACACACCGGGGCCTATCATGGGGAGGGGAGAAGGGGGAAGGATTGCATTGGGAGTTATACCTGATGTAAATGACGAGTTGATGGGTGCAGCACAGCAACATGGCACAAGTATACATATGTAACAAACCTGCACGTTATGCACATGTACCCTAGAACTTAAAGTATAATAATAATAAAAATAAATAAATAAATAAATAATTATTGTTTTGCTCTTCCTTTATGATTATTACATTTCATTTCTTTCTGCTTCATATCTTACTGCATTTGTTAGAATTTGTCTTATTTCTTCCCTTCTCTATTGTTTCACTATTAGGTATAATGTCTGCAATTGGTTTGAAATAGGTAAGCACTTTTTGTCTGTTTATCTTATAGGGGTCAAATTTAATCAAATGCCTTTCTGGTGTTTGCTCATATCATCACTTATTTTTCCTTTGTTCTATTGGTATGACATATTTTATTTATAGATATCCTCCAACCAAAGTATCTTTATATTCTAGAATAAACTGTATTTGGCCATGATGCATTATTTTATGTCAGTACCCAACTGAAATTGATCCAGTAGCATTTAATTTAAAACTTACAATTTTGTGTTCACAAACCGAATTGGTCTGTAGGTACGTGTGTGTGTGTCTTTACCAGTTTATGCTAATCTTAGAAAATAAATTTTAAAATTTTTACTTTTTCTGTGTTTCAGTATGAAAACTATTTGTCCCTTGGCCATTTGACATTTATCTTAATGTTTTAAAAGAACTCATTCAACCTCACTTTAGGATATTTGTGCTATTACCACTAGCCTTAATTCCCTCCCTGTTGTACAGCCAGCCAATTCTTCACAGGTGTGCTTCCAATTTTGGGTTAATATTTAAAGCTTATTTTTGCTACAGTGAGTATAAACTCTAGCACACGATATGTCAGGCAAAACACCACACCACACAGCTTGTGCAACAGGGTGGAGAGAAGGGTACAAGCTGCCGTGAGTCAGTGAGAATGGAATGTGAAAATGTGGAATGTGCATCCAGCACCAAAAAAAGGTCACAAGTTCACTGGAATATATGAGGGCTTTGCCTCTGAGTGAAAGAGTGCTTCCAGACCACAGTGCCCAGGGGTCAGAGGGTGGGATCCAAGGCCTGACAGGCTGCAGCCTTACCTGGGTTTTACCACTTGCCACCTGTGCAAGTTTGGATAAGTCACTTTGTATCTACTCTGTACCTCGGTTTCCTCATCCATAAAATGGGAATAATTGTAGTACCTACCTCTACCTCATACAGTGAGAATTAAACAAGTTGATTTCTAGGAAGTGTTTACACAGTGCTGGGCATACAGTGAGATACAGTGAGCTCTATGTTAAGTGCTGGCCATCATTAAGACTGTTACTCAGGCATTGAAACGGTCCTGAAAAGATCACATGAGCAATGCAGTACCAGCGGGTGATTTTATAGAGACTCGGAGATACTGTTGTTCTGTAGAAGTAATTGTGTGGCAGTCTTCGCTAACTTTAGGGTTATTCTGAGTATTTTAATTCCTTCAGATGTGCCACCAACAATTCTGGAAGCTAAGAACTTTGATGGGGGACTGACCACGAGGCTTCTGGAGTGTGCTTGGAATGGTCTTTGTCTGTACCCCAAATTCATGCACACCACTGCAGAGAGGATATATCTGGGGTCCCTGCTCCCCAAACCACAGTTCCAGCGAACAGGCTATAGGAAGAGCGTCCTCTAAAGTGTCAATAATGATTGAGTATATATAAGGTTGCCATTACAATTAAGCAAGGAAAGGGAGAATTAACTAATAATTGACTATTTTGAAAAAAATTGATTGCAGAATACAAACAGAAAGTTTACAAATTTATATCAAGTACAATTCAATATAAAATAAGCACAAGGTTTCATAAAGTTATTTCTAATCATAAAAGCAATGAAATCAATTTAAAAATGCAGTATCCATAGATTTTGACTATATAAATGCTAAAAGATATTTTTTTTAAAACCAACAAAACCAAACTGAGAGCTTAATTGGCAAACAGGGAAAGGTAACTGTAGCATTATAACAGATGAAGGGTTAGTGTCTTTATGTAAAGCACTTTCAAATCAATTGGGTAGAGACAAATACTTTGAAATAATAAGATAGAAAGGATGCCCATAGATAATTCATAAAATGGACATAAACATAAAAATACTTCTTTCTCAGGAATAAAAGGAAAAAATGGCCATTTCGGGGCTGGTGGAGCACACCTGTAGTCCCTAATACTCAGGAGGCTGAGGTGGGAAAATAGTTTGAAACCGGGAGGCAGAGGCTGCAGTGAGCTGAGATTGCGCCACTGCACTCTAGCCTGGGCAACAGAACGAGACTCCGTCTCCAATTTTAAAAAAAGAAAAAGTGACCATTGAAAATAATACACTATTCTCCTTTCACATCAGCATTAATTTTTTTTTTAATTATAAAGCACACTATCACTGATAATGGGGTGAAGTGTGTGCTCTCAAGCACTGCCTGGAAGGGTGTATTGGTCCAACTTTTCTGGAGGGCAGTTTCACCAAGAGTCAAATCCATTGACTTCCAAGTTCCCTTCTAGGAGTGTGTCTAAAGGAAATAATCACAAATGCACAAAAAGATATACATGTGAAAATGTTTTGGTATTATTCAGAATAGCAACAGAATTTATAATCATAAAAAGTAAGCTATTGAAATGCCCAGTAATGAGAAAATAATTATATTAGTAATGCTGAGTCCAGTCCATGGGATTTTATGTCACATTTTATAGGTAACATTTTCAAATTTTATCTTATGATATAGGTAAATGTTTATAATCTGATATTAAGTGGCCAGCAGCAATGGCTCATGCCTGTAATCCCAGCCCTTTGGAAGGCTGAGGCAGGTGGATCACTTGAGGCCAAGAGTTTGAAACCAGCCTGCCCAACATGGCATAACCCTGTCTCTACTAAAAATACAAAAACCAGCCAGGTGTGGTAACGCACGCCTGTCATCCCAGCTACTCAGGAGGCTAAGGCAGGAGAATCGCTTGACCCAGGAGGTGGAGGCTGCAGTAAGCCAAGATCACACCACTGCATTCCAGCCTGGGTGACAGAGCAAGACTGACTCAAAAAAAAAAAAAAAAAAAAAAATTAAGTGAAAAAGAGCAAAAACCAAGACTATACAGTCATGTACCTCATAGTGACATTTCGGACAATAATGTACTACAAATATGGTGGTGGTTCCATAAGATTATGATGGAACTGAATATTTTCTATCACCTGTTGATATCGTAGCCATCATAATGTCATGGCACAACACATTATCCAGGTGTTTGTGGTGATGCTGATATAAACAAACCTACTGCATTGCCAGTTGTTTAAAAAAAGCACACACAGGGCCAGGCACGGTGGCTCACGCCTGTAATCCAGCACTTTGGGAGGCCTAGCCAAGCGGATCACCTGAGGTCAGGAGTTCAGACCAGCGTGGCCAACACAGCGAAACCCCATCTCTTCTAAAAATACAAAAATTAGCTGGGCATGTTGGCGGGCACCTATAATCCCAGCTACTCTGGAGGCTAAGCCAGGAGAATCTCTTGAACCCGGGAGGCGGAGTTTGCAGTCAGCCCAGATGGTGCCACTGCACTCCAGCGTGGGTGACAGAGCGACTCTGTCTCACAAAAAAAAAAAAAAAAAAGGCCAGGTGCAGTGGCTCACACCTGTAATCCCCAGCACTTTGGGAGGCCCAGGCGGGCGGATCACAAGGTCAGGAGATCAAGACCATCCAGGCTAACATGGTGAAAACCCGTCTCTATTAAAAATACGAAAAATTAGCCTGGCGTGGTGGCGGGCGCCTGTAGTCCCAGGTACTCAGGAGTCTGAGGCAGGAGATGGTGTGAACCGGGAGGCAGAGTTTGCAGTGAGCAGAGATCGCGCCACCGCACTCCAGCCTGGCGACAGAGTGAGACTCCGTCTCAAAAAAAAAAAAAAAAAAAAAAACCACAACCAGATACAGTTATGTACCGTATGCAATACTTGATAGTGATCTATGCCACTGGTTTATGTATTTACTATACTACAGTTTTATCATTATTTGTACTCCTTTTACTTTTTTGTTTGTTTTTTTTAAGCTAACTGTAAAACAGCCTCAGGAAGGTCACTCAGGAGGTATTCCAGAAGAGGGCATTGTTCTCATAGGAGATGACAGTTTCATGCATGTTACTGTCCCTGAAGAGCTTCCAGTGGGACAAGATGTGAAGGTGGAAAATGAGTTATTGAAGATTCTGACCTTGTGTAGGCCTAGGCTAATGTGTGTGTGTGTTTGTGTCTTAGTTTTTAATGAAAATATTTAGAAAATGAAAATAAATAAACCATTTTAAAAATAGAAAAAAGCTTAAAGGATAAGGATATAAAGAAAGAAAATATTTTTGTTCAACTGTACAATGTGTTTGTGTTTTAAGTATTACAATAGAGCCAAAAAGTTGAAACAAATTTTAAGAGTTAATGCAGTAAAAATGTTGTAGTAAGCTAAGATTAGTTTATTGTAGAAGAAAGAAAACACTTGTTTATAAATGTAGTGTAAGCTAAGTGTGCAGTGTTTATAAAGTCTACAGTAGTGCACAGTAATGTCCTAGGCCTTCACATTCAATCACCACTCACTCACTGACTCACCCAGAGCAACATCCCGTCCTGCAAGCTCTATTTATGCTATGCGCCCTACACCAGTGTACCACATTTTATAGTCTATACCATATTTTTGCTCTGCCTTTTCTATGTTTAGATACACAAATACTTACTGTGGTACAATTGCCTACAGTATTCAGTACAGTAAAATGCTGTACAGGATGGCAGCCTAGGAGTAATAGGCTATACTGTATAGTCTGGGTTTGCAGTGGGCTATACCATCTAGGTTTGTGTAGGTACACTCTATGATGTTCTCATAATGACAAAAATCACCTACTGACACATTTCTCAGAACTATCCCTGGCAAGTGACTCGTGAATATACACAGTGTGACTAAAGTTTTGTAAATAAAAAATGCATGTAACTCCAGCACTCTGCTCAGAACAGTTGGTGGTGGTTACAATGTTAAAATCTTTCTATGCCCTCAGATCAACAGGGATTTCTCCATTCTCACTGCTCTAATCATTCCCCAGGAACACACACACAAGACCAGCAAGTACAAAGTCATCTATCCTGCCCAGATATTAGGTGTGTTTCCATCCTGTTCTGGGCCCCTGACAAGGCAGTTGTTATATGCTCTTAATATCATCCTTGACCCAGTCCCTTCTCATGGAAGGGAATGTCCAAGTGGGGAAGGGGAGGAGAGGATAGAAGGGAGATTCACTTAGTAAGTGAGCCACAAAATGGCCTCAGTGGTAGTCAAACTCACACAGCATCTCTGAGACTTTCAGTCATTTCTTCAGGTTCTGTCATTGTATCCCAGCCCATAGGAAGATCACACTGTGGGAGATTTAAGATTTGCACTGCTAGCCTGGTCCACCAGCCCTGTCACCCCGGCAGACACTACCTGCCACTGTCCTAATCCCTGAGGGCTGTACCCACTCAGGCAGAAGCACCTTCCAGAACTTCCTCCTCTTCTTTGTCTCCTGGCCTTGCAGCTGTGAGGACCTTTTAACCACTTTGCCTTCTCCTCAGGAACCTGCCTTGTCCTTTTTGTGGCCTTTGGGTTAGGTCACCACCCATTTTCAGCCATGCTCATTTGGAGTGCAGGATAGGGAACAAGAGACAGTTCAGATTCTGCTGGCGGGGGTTGGTGGGCAGATGGAAAGAGCAGAGGTACACAACTATGCACTATGAAACAACCAGACCCTTCAGGCTTCTGAGCTCGCCTACTGCTCACACTTCTCCCCACTCCTCCATTGCATGATGCAGGGGCTCTGTAAAGGAGGTGGGGTAGGATGCAAACCCATCCTGCAGCATAAGTCAAGTGTATGCAATACACCAACATTTTAGTGATCACTTTTGAGTTTGTATTTTCTTCTTATCTGTGTTTTCATAATTTTTGTAATCCAGTCATTCGGGAACTACTGCCAATCTATGACTGTACAGAAAGCATACTCATACACTTTAAAGGGTCAGTAAAATTTTTAAGACAATTTAAAGAAGGAATGTGGAAATGCATCGTTGAGGCCAGAAGCGGTGGCTCATGCTTGTAATCCCAGCACTTTAGGAGGCTGAGGTAGGGGAATCACTTGAGCCCAGGAGTTTGAGACCAGCCTGGCCAACATGGTGAAACCCCATGTCTACTAAAATCACAAAAAAGTAACCGGTCATGGTGGTGCACGCCTGTAGTCCCAGCTACTCGGGAGGCTGAGGTAGGAGGGTCATCTGAGCCCAGGAAGTTGGGGCTGCAGTGAACTGTGAGCCCAGGGATGAACTCCCAGGTGGGTGAAGGGAGTGAGACTCTGTCTCCAGAAAAAAAAAAAAAAAAAACAAGAAAGAAAAAAAAATACATCATTGATGAAGAAAAAACAGAGTTCAGAAAAGGAAGGCATCCCTGGAAGACCAGCTGACAGAATGCAGCCACTACAGGGTGTCAGGGACAACTCAAAGCTCAGGGACTGCAGGGCAATAGACTTGTTCAATCTCTGACATTTGAGCCAGCCACCCAAATTACATTTGTTTTCTTAAACTGTTTTCAGGAGACCAAGGCACTAGGGGCAGTTTTATAAGTGGGCACAGAAGAGGACCACAAGGAGGGTGCCTTTTAAAAGATCCAAGGAAGACCCCCTTCTCCAAATCTCCCCCAGCCCAACAGTCATTGTTCATGAATAATGGGTGATTCACTGTTTGGTTCTCCACAGATGCTAGCTAGACATGCAGAACATCAATAATGAAAGGAAACTTAGAGATCAACCTTCTACTCAATACAGGTGTCTCCTCAAGAACACTGCCAAGACGGGTTTGGTCAGAACCTGCTTAAACACAGATAGTGATAAGGAGTGCACTAGCTTGCGAGGTAATTGCTTCTGTATCTGAACAACTCTAGTCATTCAAAAGTCTTATTAAGTCCAACTTCTACCCACCAGAACTAGTTCTTCCCTGTGGGTTTACAGAAAACAAGTCTAGGCCAGGTGCAATGGCTCACACCTGTAATCCTAGCACTTTGGGAGGCTGAGGAAGGTGGATCCCTTGAGGTCAGGAGTTCGAGACCAGCCTAGCCAATATGGTGAAACCCTATCTCTACTAAAAATACAAAAATTAGCTGGGCATGGTGGCAGGCGCCTGTAATCCCAGCTACTTGGGAGGCTGAGGCAGAAGAATCGCTTGGACCTAGGAAGCAGAGCTTGCAGTGAGCCAAGGTCGTGCCAATGCACTCCAGCCTGGGCAACAGAGTGAGACTCTGTCTCAAAAGAAAAAAAAGAAAAGAAAACAAGTCTAGACTCTCTTCCAGCTTTTTCAAAATTGAAAACAGCTATCATATTCAACTGAACATGAACATTCTGCTCTGCTCCAGACTAAACAAACCAATTCCTCCTTTTCCAGAGTTGGCAGTTAAAATGGCAAATGCCTGACTCCAACACCTGCCATTCCTGGAAAGAGAGGTAGGTGGAGTCATGTATTTGATTCAGAAGAAAGTAAGGAAGATTGGAGGAAGGTTGGTTTCATAACAACACTTAACTTACTTTTCAATTTCCAAAAGCCAGCAAGGCTAGCATAACCCTTCATAAAATTAAAGATTTCTATCTGCCTGTATTAGTCCATTCTCATGCTGCTACAAAAAACTGCCCAAGACTGGGTAATTATAAACGAAAGAGGTTTAATTGACTCACAGTTCTGCAGGGTTGGGGAGGCCTCAGGAAACTTACAATCATGGCAGAAGAAACAACAAATGCATCCTTCTTCACATGGCAGCAGGAAGGAGAAGTGCCAAGCAAAGGGGGAAAATCCCCTTATAAAACCATCAGATCTCGTGAGAACTCACTATCATGAGAACAGCAGCATGGGGGAACTACCCCCATGATCTAATTACCCCCCACGAGGTCTCCACCAACATGTGGAGATTACAATTCGGATTACAATTCAAGATGAGATTTGGGTGGGGACACACAGCCAGACCATATCACTGCCTAATTACCAAAGTACTTCCTGACATAATATTTTAACATCAGAAAAGTTTCCACAAAACCCCAGTGGGTGAGAAAGCTCATCTGAGCAGAACATGTATATTAAATTGATCAATAAATGTGTATATTGCCCCCATCCTAAAGGTCCTATACATAAATATTGAGATTTTTTAAGATTTAATATTATTAAAATAGGCTGGGTGCGGTGGCTCA
>NW_012106531.1:1303651-1306095 GCF_000951045.1 Mandrillus leucophaeus
GAAAAGAGTCACATGAGACTAATTTTGTTTCAATGCCAGCCGGCTGTATCAATGACCTTTAACTTATTCTTGCACGGCCAAAGAGTTCCAGATTGACTCGGGACCCAGGTGAAGGTCCACAGAGACTCTTCATTACCAGTGGGTGGCAATGTTGTCCCATGGAGCCATCATGGTGCAGTGTAAGGCCTGGCATGCTCCTTAAAGGCGGAAAGACTGGCCACTTTGTGGATAGGTCATTCTGGGTACCCCCAAGAATGCAGTTTCTTCAAAGCATTCAGGATAATCCTGCATAAGGAGAGAGGAAATTAGGGGAATGCCCAGGAAACTGTTCATTGAAGTGATTCTTCCCCTGTCCTGCCATAATATCTCCAGTATGTCTCAATCATAAATAAGACATTCGTCTTCCCACTAGGGCATGTCGTTCTTAGGGACAGAAACTCTACAGCCTTTGTAACTACAATTTTACTAGCCTGTGGTAGATGAGTAAATGGATGAATGAGCTCTTCAGAGGCAATCAATTCTATTTCAAGGAACAATCTAAGAAAGATCTGCAGAGTCCTCTGTGAATGAATCCAGACATCATTGGTGACCCTAGGATGTGTTTAGTCACCCAAGAATCCTCTGAATAGAATAAACCAAAGAAAGCCTCCCCAAATTACTCTGGTCTGAACTCTTGAAGTTGCAATGCACAATGTGCCCTTCCACTGACGTGGTCCTTTTGCAAAAGGGTCACAGCTCAGGCAGAACAAGTGTCAAGCTAACTTCTGGGTAATTTCAACAAAATGGGCCCAGTAACCAATGCAGTCAAGGGCTTTCCCAAAGAACTCCATAATAACCAAGGACAGATCCACCATGTGAAGCTCTAGAAAAGGAACCTTTTTGTAAAATCTGAGATACTCTAACAAAGGCCCTCTAATCTAAAACATTTTTAATAGCCTATTAGATGTCTGACAGTATTAATCTTAAGACCTTGACATTGGATAATTTATGATACATCTAGAAATCATTTAGGTTTTGTGACCATGAAAAATGAGGGAAAGAAATGATCTTAAGACTGTCTATCCTTCCAATTTTTAGGTAAAAATTAATAAAAATTTAAATATATACTTTTGTTTTAAAAAAAGAAAAAACCTACTAGAGTATTTATAAAGGTCAGAATTAGCAAAATATATACTTTTTTCTTTTTTAGGATGTTATCAAACAGCAAGGACTTGTTTTCTTAGTTATAGACATGCTAGGCTCTGTGTACCCCCTTAGTATTAGTATTATTAAAGCTAGTACGCCTGACTTCTCTCTTACATGTAAGGGAAAAAAACTTGGTTTATTTTGACAGGTATAAAAGAACATACATTCATTATAGAGAATTTGAAAAATATAGAAAGTTCTGAAGAATATCCAAGAGATTACTTCTATTGACTTTTTGATGCACGTTCTTCCAGGCTTTTACAGACTTTTACACATTTCATGTATATACATACTACAGTTAAAACACAATTGTAGAGATGAGGTCTTGCTATGTTGTTCAGGCTGGTCTCCAACTACTGGTCTCAAGTAATCCTCTCACCTCAGCCTCTTTTTTTTTTTTTTTTTTTTTTTTGAGACGCTGTCGCACTCTGTCGCCCAGGCTGGAGTGCAGTGGCGCGATCTCGGCTCACTGCAAGCTCCGCCTCCTCAGTTCACGCCATTCTCCTGCCTCCGCCTCCCGAGTAGCTGGGACTACAGGCGCCCACCACCACGCCTGGCTAATTTTTTTGTATTTTTAGTAGAGGCAGGGTTTCACTGTGTTAGCCAGGATGGTCTTGTTCTCAACTGACCTTGTGATCCGCCTGCCTCGGCCTCCCAAAGTGCTGGGATTACAGGTGTGAACTACCGTGCCCCGCCCACCTCGGCCTCCTGGTATGAGTCACCATACCAGGCCACACCTAAGGTTTTTTTGTTTTTTTTTTTTAACTTTGAACATGGCAATTTATTTTATGCATTATTTAAATCCACTGTTGAAAATTTTTTTTTTTTTTTTTTTAACTTTGAACATGGCAATTTATTTTATGCATTATTTAAATCCACTGTTGAAAAATGTTCAAAAGCCACTTTAAAAAACGTTTAAAAATACGTTTTTCTGACTTAATGGTGATCACTTAAAATAAGCAAGTCACCAGACATTTTTAAACCATTCATAGCACCATTACCTTAAATAATTTTTAAATTCCAAAATACAAACATTCACTATGTAGTACAACACACTGCTTAGCAGTAAGATTAGTTTCCCTCTAATAAAATACTTCGTGTAGATTATTAATTTGCTGGGCCCTGCAAAGTTATTAAAACTTAACTAACATAAACTGAAAACTATAGAGAGGTAAGGGAATTGAAATAGAGAACAATTCAACTCTAAAACTTTAGAGTTGGTTTCTCTAGAGAGAATTTGTAAAATTCCTTATTCCACC
>NW_012106531.1:1308230-1310650 GCF_000951045.1 Mandrillus leucophaeus
CAAAAAAAAAAAAAAGAAAAGAAAGAAAAAAAATTATTAAAATAAAGATGCATTCTATAAAAGTGCATTCTGAGAGGCATCTTTACTGAATTTCAACACAGACACACTCCTTAAAACAGAAAATTCCATTCCCCAGGTCCTCTTCGTGCAGGAGAGACGCTCAACATGAAATGCCCTTCACAGCTCAGAAAACCTACCCCCGCAAGAGCACAGAGATGCTAACATTCAAAGAAACACAACATGTGTTGCATCACAAATTTGGTTACGGAAGAAAGATCTGATTGCAGCCAGATATTTACCCTTGAGATAATATTGTTGCAAGACTTCCTCCCCACAGAATGAAATCTCTTCTTCTCCACTCCCATGGTATGAAGGTCACTTTGCATGTTTGTTCCCTCAGCTGGTACATGTGGAAAGCCTGGAGCTATTTTTCCCTTTAAAATGTTAGAAAGAAACTTTCTTCTTCTCATGTGACTGACACTTTCTAAAACACTCTTATCATCTCAGGCAGTACACCCTGAGGGACTGGAGAAGAGGTGAGACCTGGTAAAAATGTTTCTGCTCACAAAATTCCTACAGCCTGCTGCACAAGGCAAAGGGTCTCGTTTAAGGGCAAGAAGGCACAAGTGTCTATCTATGTCAAAGCAGTAATTTGAATAATAATAACAACAGACAGACTTTGTTTTTTTTTCTTTAACTTTTATTTTAAGTCCAGGCGTACATGTGTAGGATGTGCAGGTTTGTTACATAGGTAAATGTGTGCCATCGTTGTTTGCTGCACAGATCATCCCATCACCTAAATATTAAACCCAGCATCCATTACCTCTTCTTCCTGATGCTCCCCTTCTCCCCACACCCCCGCCTCTGACTGGCTCCAGTGTGTGTTGTCGCCTCCATGTGTCCATGTGTTCCCATCATTCAGCTCCCACTTATCAGTGAGAACAGGTGGTGTTTGGTTTTCTGTTGCTGCATTAGTTTGCTGAGGATAATGGCTTCCAACTCCATCCATGTCCCTGCAAAGGACATGACCTTGTTCTTTTTTATGGCTGCATAGTATTCCATGGTGCATATGTATCACATTTTCTCTATCCAATTTATCATTGACAGGCATTTAGGTTGATTCCAAGTTTTTGCTAATAGTGAATAGTGCTGCTATTGTGATATGCATGCAAGTATCTTTATAATAGAATGATTTATATTCCTTGGGGTATATACCTAGTAATGGGATTGCTGGGTCAAACGGTATTTCTGCCTCTTGGTCTTTGAGGAATCACCCCACTAATTAACACACTTTGAATATTTACTCTGGGCCAGGCACTGCTTTAAGCACATCATATGAATTAATTCATTTAGCTCTCAAAACAGCCCTAATGGGGAGGCACTATTCTTATCCATTTGGCAAGTGAAGAATGGGCATAGAGATGTTAAGCAACTCGCCTAAGATCACATAGCTAGCAG
Source organism: Mandrillus leucophaeus (assembly GCF_000951045.1). NCBI lineage: Eukaryota > Metazoa > Chordata > Mammalia > Primates > Cercopithecidae > Mandrillus > Mandrillus leucophaeus. The sequence goes on from NW_012106531.1 coordinate 1,309,689, forward strand.
GTAAGTGGCAGTGCCAGAATCAGACTCCAGAGGTGAGGCCCCAGAGCCTGTGCTCTTACCATTTTTCTATATGTATGCTTTGCATCACCTGATATATTTGAAAAGAGTCACATGAGACTAATTTTGTTTCAATGCCAGCCGGCTGTATCAATGACCTTTAACTTATTCTTGCACGGCCAAAGAGTTCCAGATTGACTCGGGACCCAGGTGAAGGTCCACAGAGACTCTTCATTACCAGTGGGTGGCAATGTTGTCCCATGGAGCCATCATGGTGCAGTGTAAGGCCTGGCATGCTCCTTAAAGGCGGAAAGACTGGCCACTTTGTGGACAGGTCATTCTGGGTACCCCCAAGAATGCAGTTTCTTCAAAGCATTCAGGATAATCCTGCATAAGGAGAGAGGAAATTAGGGGAATGCCCAGGAAACTGTTCATTGAAGTGATTCTTCCCCTGTCCTGCCATAATATCTCCAGTATGTCTCAATCATAAATAAGACATTCGTCTTCCCACTAGGGCATGTCGTTCTTAGGGACAGAAACTCTACAGCCTTTGTAACTACAATTTTACTAGCCTGTGGTAGATGAGTAAATGGATGAATGAGCTCTTCAGAGGCAATCAATTCTATTTCAAGGAACAATCTAAGAAAGATCTGCAGAGTCCTCTGTGAATGAATCCAGACATCATTGGTGACCCTAGGATGTGTTTAGTCACCCAAGAATCCTCTGAATAGAATAAACCAAAGAAAGCCTCCCCAAATTACTCTGGTCTGAACTCTTGAAGTTGCAATGCACAATGTGCCCTTCCACTGACGTGGTCCTTTTGCAAAAGGGTCACAGCTCAGGCAGAACAAGTGTCAAGCTAACTTCTGGGTAATTTCAACAAAATGGGCCCAGTAACCAATGCAGTCAAGGGCTTTCCCAAAGAACTCCATAATAACCAAGGACAGATCCACCATGTGAAGCTC
>NW_012106531.1:1314340-1316968 GCF_000951045.1 Mandrillus leucophaeus
TTTTAATCACTATTAACAGCCAAATTAACCCTGTGAAAGCAGCATTTAAGAGTAACTAGAAAATGGGAATTAGTAATAAAGCAAATAAAGAAGGGCAATAAATACAAAGCAGAAACTGTCAAAGATAATAGTCTTATGAACTGAAAACAAATGGAGAATAAAATGCTAGATATACTTTAATCAATCAAGTGATTCTTTCAAGTACAATAGTGCATCAATCTGGTAATAACTATGGTTTGACAGTCTCAAAGAAGTGAAAAATTAATACTCAAGAAAACAATTGTGAAAATAACCAGTTAGCAAATTAATGCTCAAGTCCAATTCCATATTCAAATAATAATAAAAGTCAATCAGCGGTTTATTTTAATATATCATTACAGTAAGAAAAACTCCTCTGAAATGTATGATATTTGAAAACAAACTGGGACAAAAATCTGCTTTTTCTATGAACTTTCCACTAGAAAATACAAGCATACCATTGTTAGAGAATATAAGATATCAAAAGCCTTATGTGTTAAAACCATACTATAACAATTTATCTAAATAACGAAGATCTTAATCTAAAAGATAGTGAATACATCATCATCATGAAATCTGGTTTTATGTGCTCTATGGAATACTTGGAGAACTGTTTTTGTTTTTGTTTTTGTTTTTGCTTTTGCTTTATTAGGTCACACAAACCAGAATGAATTGGCAGAAAAATGCTCTATATATTATAAAATAGCATTTACTACTTCAATTTAAATTCTTTTTACCAACAATTGTAGACCTTTTTGATGACACTTATTTTATGTATGTTTTAAATAAATTATGTACTTATTAGTACTTAATGAACCCTTCATGCCTCAATATAAAATTACGAAACTTAGAGAATTACAGATTTTATCATGGTCCCTGATATTAGCCACTTTGGAGAAGCTAAAAATTTGGCCATAATGAATGATCCAGTGACTGTTTAAATTATCTTTGTATTTAGTATTACGTGATCCTGCACTACACTGATTTAAAACATGCTTTTTGAAAAATGTCTTAATAATGGAGCAGTAATCTTCAGTGTGTTTCAAACACTATTTGTACCAAAATCGTGTAGGTGTTGGCAGTGGTTCTCAAACTAGGATGATAAAGACACCTGCAGAGTTTGCTTAAACACAACTGCTAGCCCCTGCCCCTGCTCCTGGAGTATCTGATTTAGTAGATCTGAGATGGGACCCTGAGAGAGGTTGCATTTCCAACAAGTTCCCAGGTGATGTTGATGCTCTTTGTTGGGACAACACTTTTGACAGTCACTGCCCTAGGGCATCTGGTAAGAATGCATACTCTTGGGCCCCATGCTTAAATTAGAACTTCTGAGATTGGGGTCTTCAGATCGGCATTTTAACAACGTCCTAGGCAAGTGTGCAAACCACAGTTTAAGAATCACTATGACAATTTGACTGGGTTAATTTGCCTATTACTGGCCAATGTATCAGATGTCATATATCATATAAATAAAAATGGAAATAATGTTCAATGACTAACCCCAAGCCTGATACAGTTCAAATGAACACACAGAGTTTGAATATAAATCCTGCCTCTGTTACTTACTAGCTTTGTGACAGTGACAAAGTAACTTTAATTCTCCAAGCCTCAGTTTCCTTATCTATAACATGGGAATAACACCCAAATTTTGAGGATTAACACTGTTATACACAGAGTAAGCACAATAGTTAGCACACAGTAGGCACTCGATAAATACTAGCTATTACTTATTAAGAAATGTATGAAATATTTCCTTCAGTATCTGGTCAAAGCAAATTTTTTATTCACTTAAATGCAATAGTTACACTCCAAGGTAATAGAATAATAATACAATCTTGTATTCATTGCTCCCTATTCTGGGACAGATAGTGTTCTAAGAACCTTACATTTATTTAATCCTCATAAAAATCCTGTGAGGTAGGTAGTATTATCATCCCTAATTTACAGATGAGAAAATTGAGACACAGAGAGATTAAATAAAATTGCTCAAGGTTACAAAAACAGTAAGTGTTGGAGCAAGAATTTAAACCTGAGTAAGTCTGACTCTAGAACCCAGGATTCATCACATTCATTTCCTGTGAATAAATAAATCTTAAGGTTTTTGGATATTTATAGTAAACCATTTATACTTCTAGTCAAGTAACACATATGAAAATTCATGTCCACACTATTGTGAAGAGTTGTTCAAAGAATAAAATGAATGCCTCAAAATTTTGGCAGATAATACTACCATGATAATAGGTAAAAATTGGTGCAAGTTTTCACTATGTGGACAGAGTAATCAATGGTTAGCCAATGAAAAAAATATCCTCTCAAATATACCATTCGAGGAGTCATGATTGTGACATGTTTTGGCACAATAAATAGAAATTATTTAGCTAGCCAGGCGCTGTGGCTCACACCTGTAATCCCAGCACTTTGGGAGGTGGAGGCAGGTAGATCACCTGAGGTCAGGAGTTCAAGCCCAGCCTGGCTAACATGGCAAAACCCCATCTCTACTAAAAATACAAAAATTGGCCGGGCGTGGTGGCACACACCTGTAATCCCAGCTATTCGGGAGGCTGAGGCAGGAGAATTGCTTGAACCCGGGAGGCAGAGGTTGCAGTGAGC
>NW_012106531.1:1318248-1319432 GCF_000951045.1 Mandrillus leucophaeus
GTAATTTCAACAAAATGGGCCCAGTAACCAATGCAGTCAAGGGCTTTCCCAAAGAACTCCATAATAACCAAGGACAGATCCACCATGTGAAGCTCCAAAAAAGGAACCTTTTTGTAAAATCTGAGATACTCTAACGAAGTCCCTCTAATCTAAAACATTTTTAATAGCCTATTACATGTCTGACAGTATTAATGCTAAGCCCCTGACATTGGATAATTTATGATACATCCAGAAATCAGTGAGGTTTTGTGACCATGAAAAATGAAGGAAAGAAATGATCTTAAGACTGTCTATCCTTCCAATTTTTAGGTAAAAATTAATAAAAATTTAAATATATACCTTTGTTTAAAAAAAAAACCTACAAGAGTATTTATAAAGGTCAGAATTAGCAAAATATATACTTTTTTCTTTTTTGGGATGTTATCAAACAGCAAGGACTTGTTTTCTTAGTTATGGACATGCTAGGCTCTGTGTACTCCCTTAGTATTAGTATTATTAATAAGCTAGTACGCCTGACTTCTCTCTTACCATGTAAGGAAAAAAAACTTGGTTTATTTTGACAGGTATAAAAGAACATACATTCATTATAGAGAATTTGATAAATATAGAAAGTTCTGAAGAATATCCAAGAGATTCTTGGTGCACGTTCTTCCAGGCTTTTACAGACTTTTACACATTTCATGTATATACATACTACAATTAAAACACAATTGTAGAGATGAGGTCTTCCTATGTTGCTCAGGCTGGTCTCCAACTACTGGTCTCAAGTAATCCTCTCACCTAGGCCTCTTTTTTTTTTTTTTGAGACGCTGTCTCACTCTGTCGCCCAGGTTGGAGTGCAGTGGCGCGATCTCAGCTCACTGCAAGCTCCGCCTCCCCAGTTCACGCCATTCTCCTGCCTCCGCCTCCCGAGTAGCTGGGACTACAGGCGCCCACCACCAGTCCTGGCTAATTTTTTTGTATTTTTAGTAGAGGCAGGGTTTCACTGTGTTAGCCAGGATGGTCTTGATCTCAACTGACCTTGTGATCCGCCTGTCTCGGCCTCCCAAAGTGCTGGGATTACAGGCGTGAGCTACCGCGCCCAGCCCACCTCGGCCTCCTGGTACGAGTCACCATACCAGGCCACACCTAAGGTGGTTTTTTTTTTTTTTAACTTTGAACATGGCAATTTATTTTATGCATTA
>NW_012106531.1:1319482-1326879 GCF_000951045.1 Mandrillus leucophaeus
TATTACGTGATCCTGCACTACACTGATTTAAAACATGCTTTTTGAAAAATGTCTTAATAATGGAGCAGTAATCTTCAGTGTGTTTCAAACACTATTTGTACCAAAATCGTGTAGGTGTTGGCAGTGGTTCTCAAACTAGGATGATAAAGACACCTGCAGAGTTTGCTTAAACACAACTGCTAGCCCCTGCCCCTGCTCCTGGAGTATCTGATTTAGTAGATCTGAGATGGGACCCTGAGAGAGGTTGCATTTCCAACAAGTTCCCAGGTGATGTTGATGCTCTTTGTTGGGACAACACTTTTGACAGTCACTGCCCTAGGGCATCTGGTAAGAATGCATACTCTTGGGCCCCATGCTTAAATTAGAACTTCTGAGATTGGGGTCTTCAGATCGGCATTTTAACAACGTCCTAGGCAAGTGTGCAAACCACAGTTTAAGAATCACTATGACAATTTGACTGGGTTAATTTGCCTATTACTGGCCAATGTATCAGATGTCATATATCATATAAATAAAAATGGAAATAATGTTCAATGACTAACCCCAAGCCTGATACAGTTCAAATGAACACACAGAGTTTGAATATAAATCCTGCCTCTGTTACTTACTAGCTTTGTGACAGTGACAAAGTAACTTTAATTCTCCAAGCCTCAGTTTCCTTATCTATAACATGGGAATAACACCCAAATTTTGAGGATTAACACTGTTATACACAGAGTAAGCACAATAGTAAGCACACAGTAGGCACTCGATAAATACTAGCTATTACTTATTAAGAAATGTATGAAATATTTCCTTCAGTATCTGGTCAAAGCAAATTTTTTATTCACTTAAATGCAATAGTTACACTCCAAGGTAATAGAATAATAATACAATCTTGTATTCATTGCTCCCTATTCTGGGACAGATAGTGTTCTAAGAACCTTACATTTATTTAATCCTCATAAAAATCCTGTGAGGTAGGTAGTATTATCATCCCTAATTTACAGATGAGAAAATTGAGACACAGAGAGATTAAATAAAATTGCTCAAGGTTACAAAAACAGTAAGTGTTGGAGCAAGAATTTAAACCTGAGTAAGTCTGACTCTAGAACCCAGGATTCATCACATTCATTTCCTGTGAATAAATAAATCTTAAGGTTTTTGGATATTTATAGTAAACCATTTATACTTCTAGTCAAGTAACACATATGAAAATTCATGTCCACACTATTGTGAAGAGTTGTTCAAAGAATAAAATGAATGCCTCAAAATTTTGGCAGATAATACTACCATGATAATAGGTAAAAATTGGTGCAAGTTTTCACTATGTGGACAGAGTAATCAATGGTTAGCCAATGAAAAAAATATCCTCTCAAATATACCATTCGAGGAGTCATGATTGTGACATGTTTTGGCACAATAAATAGAAATTATTTAGCTAGCCAGGCGCTGTGGCTCACACCTGTAATCCCAGCACTTTGGGAGGTGGAGGCAGGTAGATCACCTGAGGTCAGGAGTTCAAGCCCAGCCTGGCTAACATGGCAAAACCCCATCTCTACTAAAAATACAAAAATTGGCCGGGCGTGGTGGCACACACCTGTAATCCCAGCTATTCGGGAGGCTGAGGCAGGAGAATTGCTTGAACCCGGGAGGCAGAGGTTGCAGTGAGCAGAGATCATGCCACTGCACTCCAGCCTCGGGGACAGTGAGACTGTCTCCAAAAAAAGAAATTATTTAGCTAGACAGCAGAGTCAGTGGCACGACAGCCATGTAGAATTGGCATAATGATAAACATAAGGGAAATGTAAATCTTTTGTGCCATTAAAAATAATCTCATAGAAAGTCTGTAAAATATTCTGTTATGACACACTCAGTATTGCTAAAGATAATAAAAATACAAATTTTCTTTCAGAAACTCTTTAAACAGAGAGTCACTAAAAATAGAATGAAACATTTGTGAATGTTTTTGATGACAGCCTTGAATAGGTATTCTGCGTTGTTAGAATTATCCACTGGCAAGACAATTATCCCAAAATAGTAAGTTAGCATCAACTTTCAGACTGTTATTTATAAGTTAAGTGTCTACTCTTTCAATATATAACGTTTTTGTTAAAGTACTCTGTGTTTTCTATTGTTTTTAATTAATTCTTTTCAAAATCTTGCATTCAAAATAATCTTGCCCGTGTAACTGATAGTCACCTTGGATCCTAAAAATGAATGTTATAACTCTGCTTTAAACAAGTTATGAAAAGCACAAACACGTTCTCATCTCTCAACAGGATGAGAATGAAAGAAATCATAGCTATGTAGTTAGAAAGAGTTTAAAATAATCAATTTAAAATGTCACTTAGTAATCCCTGAGAGTGGCACTGATACAAGAAAAGCATCCTCAAATAGCATTAAATTTATTATTAGTTACCCATAATTAACAATGGGTAAATTTGGGAACAAATATTATAAAACACATGTTTACAGAATGCTATGAATGCTATGAGTAAATTAATATTAATAGTGGAGAATTGTATTCAAGGGTGGGTAAACATATTTAGAAGAGAACCAACAGAGATTCCATAAAGGATTACTAATTCGAATCAAATATATAGTATAGTCAAGGCCCATATAATTTTAAAGTACGGTTTTATTAAGGCACTTCAGGATAAATGCCAGTCTTATTTTAGCTTCTTTTGGAAGAAAAACTGCCAATTATAAATAATCACAGCAAAACTTTCATTAGACAAAAACTGTATGTGTTGGGGGGGGTTGGATCATGTATATCATACTGCAAATATAAACTCAACTCTTGAGCTGTATTAATAACACTGAGCAACAATATTTCTTTCTAAAATTTTCTTTAAGGCAGATCTGTTTATTACTAACATAGCACAGTGTAGTTTTAGCAAATTCAACTGTTTTAGTTTCTTAGTGACAATAATACAGATGGTCAAAAATAGACAACAAAATCTCTTTTCTAGTTCCTCTACCTGGCCACCATTTTAAAAACACAATTGATTCTTATATATGTAGATATATTTTTATATTACTGTGTCAAAACACATTTTAACAGACTTTGCAGGTCATTTAAAGCTTCAGTTTATAGTCATTCATGTGACAGGTTTCTATATGGAATGTTCACTTAGAATTCCTCACTGGGATCCCAGTGTTCTACGTCAGAAATGCAGAAGTCCTTCTTCAGTGCAATGCTAGACATTTTACCTTTGTTCATTCGTGATTTTCTTTCAAGGGTTTCCTAACTTCACTTTTGTGCCTTCATTTTTGTTTGCTTGACTAATTTCCTTTAGTATATTTTCAGGTAAGGTAGCTTGATATCTGTATAAATAAATATACGGACGAAGATGATAAATGAGGTATTCTAACACATACCCAATTGTAAAATCAACATAGTGAAAAGAAACTGCAAGATCAGAACAGCAACCAGGACCCTCTACAGGAGGAAAATAGTTGTGATTCCTGTACCAAAAGGTTCTAAGTAGATAACCTTTATTAAGTGGTGTTCTGGCACAAAGGGATGAAAAGGTTTTTTTCCAATGGCATCTCTGGAATCTCCTGCTTCTACATTTATAATTTCCATGCATCTTCCCAGTGCTAAGTCTTCAATGGAGAAATTATGTGTACACTTGTCTGTTTTAAATGCATCAACAAATCTCTTCAAGCCTTCTTTGCTTAGTAAATATGCTGCTCCTCCACTCATATAGCCCTGTTTTACAAAGGGTTTAAATCTTCTTCCACAGTAAATGGGTTCTTTAGAATCATATTTTGAAAGAAGCCATCTCAAATTGTCTAGTATGAAATATGTATCATCATCTGCTTTCAAAAACCAATCAACATCTTCTAAATGATGTTCATGAACATACTGAAAAGGTTTAATTGTTTTCCAGTAAAGCTGATCTCTGCCTTCTTTGGTTTTCAATCCCACAGCAGGGAAGTCTTTATTTTCTTCCGAACTCATAAAAAACACTTTGTGACAATGCTGGACCCAGGTAACTTTGACACGTTTGGCCTTTTTCTCTAGGTTTTGAGGGCCTGTCATAACCCAGCAAAGAATTTTAACTTGCTGATAGAGGTTTTCAGTGATGTCTATGTTCTCATCTTTACGTTGGCTAGAATCTGCATTGAAGTTCATTTGTCCTTCTAGGTGATTCTGTCCATTATCATCTGAATGCCTCGCATGAGGATCATTATGAAGAACATTAGACTGGGTGTCACCCTCTTCTCCCAACAAAATACTAAATAGCTGAGAACATAAAAGAAATCCTATTGCCGATCCATAGAGGAAGGTAAAAAAATTCAGCCAGGATTTAGAGGCCATCTCCAAAAGTGTATTTCTGACATCAGCCCCGGCTCCCTCTTGCCCCTCCTGGGGGGCAGAGAGGGCGATGACACAGGACTGGCGACCTTTGCTTCTCTGGGCACCCTCAGAAGTGGCTCCTGGCCCCTTGCCGAGGCTGCTAGCTGCCACTCAGATCATTCTCCGGCAGCGGCAGCAGAGTTTTAAATAAAATACAATCTGCTTGTCTTCACATGCTTCTTTCTTCCTATTTGTTCACGTTTCTTCCATTTTCTGTCCTCAGAATCTCTCACCCTGTGTGTATTCTGAAATCTCTCTTTATGCACCCATACAGAAGTCTATCTGTTTAAAGCAGTTAGAGAGGCAAGACCATTCAAAACATGCTCCTCATGTAAGCCATGTGGAAAGAAAGATAGATGATGAATAGATGAGAAAGTGAGAGAGAGGGAGAGGAGTGATAGGAAGGAGACAAGGAAGGACTGAGGTATTGTTTATGTAGATCTTTTAGATATCTTAATAAGTGGGCTTCTGATTGTCAGTAGAAAAAAACTTTCCTGCCCTCATTTTAGATTCTATTAGGACCGTCAGTCATCCTCATCTTTGTACTTGTTATTTCTACATCATGCTTCCTCATTTCTCCAGAAATTTTCTGAACAGTTTCTAAGTTTGTGACCAATTGTTTGCCTTAGCCGCAACTTAGATTGGCTCTTTCTAAACAACCCCTAGGGAAGCTCCTTCTTTTCCTATTTCCTCGTTGTGCTGTGGTTTAGTGTACATTGTAGAGCCAGAAGGAATTGTGAAGTACATGCTATTCTGTTCCACACGTCTTCCTTTTCCCCCTACCCTGTGCTTCACTCTGTGTCCAAATTCCTTCTAAACAGGTTTGGTGGCCATCTAGCCAAAAGAGGTCATCTTCAGTGACAGGAAGTTCACTATTTCTTGAGATGACCCAGTCCATTTTTATAAACTCTAATAATAATTAAAATACCTGTCTCTCTCACTCTCACCCACTGCTATTTCTAACTACGGGAGTCTCAGAGAGCAATTTAACCATAAAATTGTTTGCATAAAAGCCCTTTGAAAAACAATTCTATTTACAATGGTATGAGAAAGAATCAAATACTTAGGAATAACCAAGGAGATAAAAGACTGGTACACTGAAAACAACAAAGCATTGCTGAAAGAAATTAAAGAAAACACCAGGAAAGACATTTTATGTTTCATGAATTAGAAAACTTAATATTATTAAGATGCCAATACTACACAAAGCAATCTACAGATTCAATAATCTCTGTCAAAATCCCAATGATGTTTTCTACAGAAATAGAAAAATCATCCTAATATGCATATTGAATTTCAAGAGACCCCAAAATAGCTAAAACAATCTTCAAAAAGAACAGTTGGACGTTTCACACTTCCTGATTTCAAAACTTACTACAAAGCTACAGTAGTGAAAACAGTGTGGTACTGGCATACAGACAGACATATAGATCAGCAGAATAGAACTGAAAGTCCAGAAATAATCCCATACATTTATGGTCAACTGATTTTCGACAAGAGTGCCAAGACCATTCAATAGGGAAAGAATAGTTGCTATGACTTGAATGTTCCCACTGAAAGTTGTATTGAAATTTAACTGTCATTGTAACAGTATTAAGAGGTGGTGCTTTTAGAGGTGATTGGGGCATGAAGGCTCTGCTCTCATGAATTGATTAATACTGTTATATTAGGAGTGCGTTAGAGATCTCTGGCACGGGTGTCTGATAAAAACAATGAGTTTGGCCTGATTTCCTCTTCTGTCTCGCATGCTCACTTCTGCCTTTCACCCTTCTGCCATGAGATCATCCTCACCACATGTTGGCACCATGCCCTTGGACTTCCTAGCCTCAAGAACCATGAACCAAATAAGTTTATTTATAAATTACCCAGTCTATAGTATTGTGTTATAGCAGCAGGAAACAGACTAAGACAATAGTATTTTCAATGAATGATGTTGGAAAAACAGGATAGCCACATGGAAAAAAATGTATTTGAACCCTTACTTTACACCATATATAAAAGTTAACTCAAAATGGATCAAAGACCCAAACATAAGACCTAAAACTGTAAAGCTCATAGAAAAAAGCATATGGAAAAGCTTCATGACACTGGATTTGGCAATGATTTCTTGACTATGACATCAAATGCACAGGCAACAAAAGAAAAAATAGACAAATTAGACTACATCAAAATTAAAAGCTTTGTCATCAACTATCAACAGAATGAAAAGGTAACCCACAGAATGAGAGAAAATATTTGCAAATCATATACCTGATAAAGGTTTAATATTCAGAATATATAAAGAACTCCTACCACCCAGCAACAAAAAGCCAAACAACTCAATTCAAAAATGGGCAAAGGATTTGAATAGACATTTCTTGAAAGATATGCCTATAGCCAATAAGCACATGTAAAAATGCTCACTGTCACTAATATTAGAGAAATGCAAATCAAAGCCACAATGAAATACCACTTCACCCTCATTAGGATGGCTATTATTTTTTTAAAAACCAAACAATAAATAATAAGTGTTAGCAAGGAAATGGTGAAATTGAAACTCTTGTGCACTTTGGTGGAAATACAAAATGGTGCAGCCGTTTGGAAGACAGTATGGTGGTTCTTTCAAAAATTAAAAATGGAATTATCACATGATCCAACAATTTCACTTCTGAGTATATACCCAAAAGAATTGAAAGCAGGAATGCAAAAAGATTTGTAGACCCATGTTCACAGCAGCATTATTCACAATAGCCAAAAGATGGGAATGACCCAAGTGTCCATTGACAGGTAATGAATAAACAAAATGTGATGCATACATACAATTAAATATTATTAAATCTTAACAAGGAAGACAGTTCTGACACATTCTACAACATGGATGAACCCTGAGGACATTATGTTACGTGAAATAAGCCAGTCACGAAAGGACAATCGTTATTGATTCCACATACATGAGGTGCCTTTAGTAGTCAAATTAATAGACAGAAAGTAGAATAGTGGTTTCCAGGGACTGGGGACAGGAAAGAATGGGAAGTTACAGTCTAATGAGTACAGAGATTTGAAAGATGAA
>NW_012106531.1:1327149-1389063 GCF_000951045.1 Mandrillus leucophaeus
TAATCTTCAGAGTAGACACATTTATTTCCTTCAACCATTCTTCACGTGACTTGATTAAAGTCCATTCATACCTCTAGTCACTCACCTCTGAGTGTTCTCCAGCCACTATACCCCTGCTTAATTGAGACCATAGACCTCCATATGACACTGACCAGTTAAGAATGGAAAAGGCCTATCACTGCCCTCAATATGGCTACTAGATTTGGTAATTCAGCCAGACTTCCTCCTAATTTATTACAACGCTGTTTATTTCTATAGAGCTAATTTTCCAACTAAAACTCCAAGTTCTTTTTTAAAACGTTTTATCGGTCAGAACTTTTTCAGTGATTAAAAAGAAAATCCAAATGATTAAAGAAAATCCAAATGAATACACAAAATCTATGTAAATTGACTTAAGCTGAAGGCATCACATTACTTGACTTCAAATTATACTACAAAGCTATAGTAACCAAAATAGCACGATACTGACATAAAAACAGCCACGTAGACCGATGGAACAGAATCGAGGTTCCAGAAACAAGTTCACACATTTACAGTCAACTCATTTTTAACAAAGCCACCAAGACATACATTGGGGAAAGAACAGTCTCTTCAATAAATGGTGCTGGGAAGACTTGATATCTATATGCAGAAGAATAAAACTAGACCCCTATCCCTCACCATATACAAAAGTCAAATCAAAATGGATTAAAGATTTAAATATAAGACATGAAACTACCAGAAGAAAACACTGGGGAAATGCTTCGGGACATTGATCTAGGCTAATATTTCTTTTTTCTTTTTTCTTTTTTTTTTTTTTTTTTATTGGTGGGGAGAGGTGTAGGGGGCAGGGAAAAGCTCTCCACCTTTCTCTGGTAAGAGAAATATGTCACCAGGTGGCTTCCAGGTTCATGGATGCTAGAATAAAGTGACAGTATTGTTCTCGACAACCCCAGTCAATATATCAAACGTATCATTGCTTGTCATGGGCTCTAATTGGGTCACATCCCTGAGTCAGTCTCCAAGGCCAGGATAATGCTAGTGCTGAGTGGCTTAGTTCTAAGCCACGTGTTCTGCCCCTGACCAGGGATATAGTCAATTCCACTGAATCAGCCTGAGGGCTAGAAGAGGAGAGGAAGTAGTCCCTAGAGAATAAACAGGTTAATCTTATCAACAGGGAGAGGGGAAGTTGAGTGCAAAAACTACATACTTAACCACCCTTCAATTAGTTCAACTGGATATTTTGTGGACTAAGATATTGTTACCAGGGGTCCTTGTTCTTAGAGCTCCGAAGATGGTGGCGGGCCACTTCCAAAATGGTGAGCCACTTCCAAGATGGTAACAAACCCCGTGTTCTCTGACCTGGGTTTCTTGGCCTCACGGATTCCAAGGAACGGAATCTTGGGCCATGTGGTGAGTGGTACAGCTCTATTAGAAGCTGTGGGTCACGGAAGAGAACCTAGAACCCAGTGACTAGTGTTCAACTTGATTAGGATGAACCTGAGCACTTAGCCGTGAGGGATCAATGGCAAGCCTTTAGCCCGATTGGGAGCGGCAATGGGCGCCTTGCTGGATCAGGAGCACAGTGGACACCCTGCCAGATCCAGAGGGATATAAGTCAGCGGCGGGTCTGTGACAGGGGCAAACAGCAGTGGTGGACATGAGCGAAAGCTCAGCTCGAGCGGTAACAAACACGGACCAGAAGAGAGTGCAGTTGCAAGATTTAATAGAGTGAAGACAGAGCTCCCATACAAAGGGAGGGGACCCAAAGAGGGTAGCTGTTGCTAGCTCCAATGCCTGGGTTTATATCGCGATCATTGTCCCTCCCGCTGTGCTCTCAGGCGATAGATGATTGGCTATTTCTTTACCTTCTGTTTTTTCCTAATTAGCATTTCAGTGAGCTCTCTTTACTACCTGATTGGTCAGTTGTGAGCTAAGTTGCAAGCCCTGTGTTTAAAGGTGGATGCAGTCACCTTCCCAGCTAGGCTTAGGGATTCTTAGTTGGCCTAGGAAATCAGCTGGTCCTGTCTTTCAATATGTTACTCTACGTTTAGCCCTATTAAACACCATCTAATTAGATTTCTGGCAAGATATTTGGGGATCATAATTCTATCAGGCAATGCATTCATTGTTTCTCTCAGCTGTATGTGGTCAACAGTGTGATGAATGTGCCTTGCATATTTTAATGCACTCAGTGATGAATGGATTGTAAATACATTTATGTCTGTTATATAGGCACATTATATAACATATGAACAGGCTATTAAACACAGAGCTCCTCAGCCTACCACCAGGATCTTCTTCCTGAAGTGATACCACCAGCATCTTTGGCTGTGGTCACACAACCAGATACCAGCTCCATTTTTGTCCTATTTCTGGGCCCTATTTCTTGTGCCCAAATATATTGTGAGAAATCTTAAAATGTCTAGAGTCCTGGGAAGTTTCCTAATGGATATTAACGTTCTGTGCAATTTATGAAGTCTTTGTCTAATCATCATCAACAAGAGACTATTTTCTCTACATGTCCCAGATTTCTAATGCTTTCTAAACACACCAAAAAAAATTTTTTTAGGTAGCAATAGTCATAGCAAATATATACACTATTATATGCCAGGCCTTGTTCTAAAAGCACACAGAATTAAATATTAACTTATTTCTTTCCTCACAACAAACTTGTAAGCGAGGTAGGTAGTTGTCATAATTATCATCATTATTACCTTCATTTTAAAGACAAAGAAACTGGCCAGGAACAGTGGCTCACGCCTATAAATCCCAGCACTTTGGGAGGCCAAGGTGGGAGGATCGTTAGGAGACCAGCCTGGGCAACATGGCAAAACCCCATCTCTACAAAAAATACAAAAATTAGCTGGGCATGGTGGTGCGTGTCTGTAGTCCCAGCTACTCAGGAGGCTGAGATGGGAGGATCACTTGGGCCTGGGAGATCAAGGCTGCAGTGAGCCAACATCACGCCACTGCACTCCAGCCTGGGTTAACCAATGAGACCCTGTCTCAAATAAACAAACAAACAAACAAACAAAATGAAGAAACGAAGGCCTGGAAAGGGGATGGCCCAAATCCACACCGCTGGTCAGTGCAAACTGGGACTGATACTGAAGTTGTCTGGCTCCATAGTCCTTGTGCTCATCACAGGAGTAGCATTTGACCTGGACACTCCTCCTCTCTCACTTCTGGCCCCCAGGCAAATGTGCAAGTGAGTCCGCCTAAAACAAACACACGAAAACAACAAAATAAGTTAGGGAACAACCACTCACTTTACAAAACAGTTTGTTGTCATAAATGAAATATTTCCAATAACAAGTTCCTTTGGGGACAGACAGGTCAACCGGCTAAAAGTCACTTATGACTTCCCAAAAATACTGGGACAGAGAAACCGAGGCAAAGGGTTAGGTCCACTGCCAACTAAAGATCAATTAGAACTGAAAACTAAAAAGTATCTTTGACATAATGTCCACATTAGCAGAAAAACACAACTTAAAAAAACCTTTTTCTCTTTTTTTTTTTTTTCTGGAGATGGAGTTTCGCTCTTGTTGCCCAGGCTGGAGTGCAGTGGCACCATCTCGGCTCACTGCAACCTCTGCCTCCTAGGTTCAAGCAATTCTCCTGCCTCAGCCTCCCAAATAGCTAGAATTACAGGCATGCGCCACCATGCCCAGCTTATTTTTTGTATTTTTAGTAGAGATGGAGTTTCTCTATGTTGGGAAGGCTGGTCTCAAACTCCCAGCCTCAGGTGATCCACCTACCTCAGCCTCCCAAAGTGCTGGGATTAAAGGCGTGAGCCACTGCGCTTGGCCAAGAAACGTTTTCTTACACACATATTTTTTCCCTGGACAATATTATGCTTTCGGGGCAGAGAAGGCGTGCATGGGAGGAACTGTGTATGAGTCGATCAGCACAGCCTCTCCCTGGAGGCCTCCTCTTGAGCAGAACTCACCTCCCAGTCCTCCCTGTGCTCCACTTAACCACAGTTCTTTGTTTGTTTGTTTGTTTTTGAGACAGAGTCTCGCTCTGTCACCCAGGCGGGAGTGCAGTGGTGCGATCTTGGTTCACTGCACCCTCTGCCTCCCAGGTTCAAGCGATTCTCCTGCCTCAGCCTCCCAAGTAGCTGGGATTACAGGCGCATGCCACCACACCTGGCTTGTTTTTCTGTATTTTCAGTAGAGACAGGGTTTCACTAAGTTGACCAGGCTGGTCTTGAACTCCTGACCTCAAGTGATCCGCTCGCCTCGACCTCCCACAGTGCCTGGATTACAGGCATGAGCCACTGCGCCTGGCCCCATTTGATCTATAGTTCTCTTGTCGCCTTTTTGTTTGTTTTTTAAGACAAGGTCTCACTCTGTTATCCAGGCTAGAGTATAGTAGCACAATCATAGCTCACTGCTTGAACTCTGGGGCTCAAGCGATCCTCCTGCCTCACCGTCCTGAGTACCTGGGACTACAGGTACCCACCACCATGCCCAGCTACTTTTTAAAATTTTTGTAGAGAGAGGGTCTCACTGTGTTGCCCAGGCTGATCTCGAAGTCCTGGGCTCAAGCCATCCTCCCACCTCAGCCTCCCAAAGTGCTGAGATTACAGACGTAAGCCATTCGTTGACCATGTATTAGTTGGTTCAGTTGTGCCCAAGGCACAATGCAGGTGGCTACAAAATTCAAAGGAGTTGCCTACAGTTCTGTTTCTTCCGGGAATTCCATCTCATGAAATCCCAGGTGGTTGAAATGAAGAGACTTTCATGAAGGGACAGCTTGCAGAAATGAAGCAGGGCTGAAAGGATGAACTGGGGATGCTGAAGCTCCACAGACTAACATCAGTGGGAAGCGAAAGAAGCATGGGAGGGGACCGTTTTATCAGGGAACCCAGTGAAACTGACTCTGTAGAGAAAGAGACTGGCTCTGCCAAGAAAGAGCCTCCTGGTGGGAGAGAAGTGGCTCCTGCCGAACACTGCACTAGGGGAAGGCAGGAAGAAATGTCCCTTCTCTCTCTTCTCCCCACCAGGCTCCTGCCCATGCCTTTCATGGGCAAGCAAGAGGGTGAGGGAGCCTGGGTGGAGCACTCGGCAAGGGTCAGTCCTCAGGATACAGAATAGGGTGGGAAAGGCCGGCTCACCCTCTACATCTGGAGATCAGAAAACAGAGAGCACAATGTCTCTTTCAAAGGTGGTAAACTGAGTCATTGAGAGTACAAGGAACATGCTCCAGATCAAAAAGGGCAATGCAGAACCGAGATGAGGGCCCCACTTTCCTCTCTGGGCTCACTGACTTCGAGAAGCCTGAATGCCTGGAAAGAATCAGAAAATCTCAAATGACATCCAATCCCTCAGGTTCCTTTCCAGTACACAGCGGTGTTACAAATGGCATGAGTGATCCTCCTTTCTTCAGAAGTGGTGAGGGAGTGTGTGGCCAGGATGACTCAGTCTTCTGCCTGGATTCACTTGTGAAGTTTTAATGAATCACTTGTGTGGGTGAGGACTTGGGTATTGTTATTCTTTCAGTGAACTGGCTCTACACACTAACATTGTGTCTGTTTGATGCATGAAGGTGACTCATCGGAGGAAGTTGACCTGACCATGGTTTATCAGGCAGCCTCTAATGGAGATGTCAATGCTCTGACTGCAGTGATTCGGGAAGACCCTTCTATCCTAGAATGCTGTGACGGTGAAGGTGAGCTATGTATGCATTTTGAATCCAGAATGTTCTGCTCTCTTTTTTTAGAGATGGCCTTCAGACATGAGCAACGTTAATAAATGTATATCTGACCAGCCATTTTGATACTGTGGCTATGTGCAGATACCTTGGTATTTCTTTAAATAAGGGGGTTAGACACAAAGTTTCAGATTCTTTTACATCGCCTCTTATGAGGAAGTCATCATTTTGAGTTTGTTTTCAGTAGATAGGTCAAGTAGTTAGAAAAGGGTACGAAAAGAGTAGGCTATTTTTGGTAGCAATGGATCTTAAGAAAATGTGACTGTAAAAGGCAAAGAGCAAGGATTTCTGCTTCTGAGAAGATGGAGTAGATGCATTTCTTTCATATTATTTCTGCTAAATACAACTAAAAACCCTGGACATTATATATAAACATAACAAGACTCTGGAAGATGGAGATAAAATGACAGATGAGCTGAGATCTCCTGACTCAAGGAATGACATTGTGTAAGTGCCCAGGGTTTTCTTTTTACCTCGTTAATCCAAGAGCTGATGCTGAAGAAGCTGGCAACCCAGAAATGTCAACAGGCACAGACCAAACAGCAACAAAAACAACAAAAGCCTTCTCTCTCTGGCAAAAGGACCAGGAAAGGAACAGCCTAGAAAGACAGAACACTTTTTAGACAATAAGTCCCTACTCCAGCCAAATACCACAAAAAGCCATGGGGCTCCAGCCCCACTCATTCCAGCAAAGACTAAGTAGGAAACCTGGATTTCTAATGCCACCTTGCAATAATGAGGTGGCACCCCTTTACTTCCCCCTTTACAGCAGTGCCCATGGAAGTCAGCTAAAATCAAAGGTTTAATATCAGGAATGTCATAATATAATACCCCAAATGTCCAAGTTTCAATTACTTGTCATACCGAGAAACAGGAAGATCCCAAACTGAGTGAAAAAAAAATCAACAGACGCTGATGAAAGAGATGTTAGAATTATCTCACAAAGATTTTCAAATAACTGTGACAAAAATGCTTCAATGAGCAATTGAAAACATGCTTAAAACTAAAGAGAAAAATAGAAAGTCTCAGCAAAGAAATAAAAGACATAAGGAAAAACCAAATGGGAATTTTAAAAAATCAAAAATACAATCATCACAATGTTAAAACTCAGTGAATAAGCTCAGCAGCAGAATGAGGATGCAAAGGAAAGAATTAACGAACTTGAAAACAGAACAGTAAGAAATAGACAATAAGAAATAGATAATCTGAAGAGCCCTATAATTAGGAAATTGACTTCGTAATTTTAAAATCCCCCCAAAAAAAGATATCTTCAGGACTAGATTATTTCACCAGAGATTTGTGATCCTCCCACCTTGGCCTCCCAAAGTGCTAAGATTATAGATATGAGCCACCTCACCTGGCAGATTTCTACAAACTTTTAAAGAATAACCAGCATCGATTCCACACAATCTCTTCCAAAAAAAGAGATGAGAAAACACGTTTCAGTTATGTTTATGAGCTAGTATTACTTCACTATCAAAACCAAAGACAATGTAAAAAAAATAAGCCTGTACACCAGTAGTCTTCATGAATGTAGATATAAAAATCCTTAACCAAATATTAGCAAATAGCATTCAGTAATATACAGAAATAGGCTGGACATGGTGGCTCACGCCTACAGTCCCAACACTTTAGGAGGCCGAGGCAAGCAGATCACTTGAGGTCAGGACTTCAAGACCAGCCTGGCCAACATGGTGAAACCCTGTCTCTACTAAAAATACAAAAATTAGCCGGGTACGGTGGCATGTGCCTGTAATCCTAGCTACTGGGAAGGCTGAGGCACGAGAATTGCTTGAACCCGGGAGGCGGAGGTTGCAGGGAGCCGAGATCGCACCACTGCACTCCAGCTAGGTGACAGAGCGAGACTCCATCTCAAAACAAAAACAAAAAGAATCATACACCATGATCAAGTAGGGTTTGTTTTAGGGATGTTAGGGATGTAAGACTGGTTCAATATTTGAAAGTCAATGTAATCTACCAAATTAACCAACTAAGGCAGAAAATCACATGTTCATATCAATTAATACAAAAAAAGCATTAGACAAAATTTAACACATATTAATAATAAAAATCTCAGAAAAATAGAGGAGAGCTTCTTCAACATAAGGAAGAGTATCTGCTACAACAACAACAACAACAACAAAACTCTAGAGCTAAGGTTTTACTTAATGGTGAAAGTTTGAGTGCTTTGCCCCTAAGACCTGGAACAAGGTGTGAATGTCCACTCTCACCACTCCAATTCAGCATAGTGTAATATGAGTGCAAAAGGGCAAGAAAAGGAAATAAGAAGCATACATCTTTTATTTTTTTGACAGAGTCTCACTCTGTTACCCAGACTGAAGTGCAGTGGCGCAATCTCCGCTCACTGCAACCTCCACCTCCTGGGTTCAAGCAATTCTGCCTCAGACTCCCGAGTAACTGGGATTACAGGTGCCCGCCACTGAGCCCAGTTAATTTTTGTGTTTTTAGTACAGACAGGTTTCACCATGTTACCCGGGCTCGTCTCAAACTCCTGACCTCTCAGGTGATCCGCCCACCTTGGCCTCCCAAAGTGCTGGGATTACAGGCATGAGCTACTGGCCCAGCCAAAAGTATACATCTTGAAAAAGGGGAAAAGAAACTGTTACTTTTTGCACAATTTGGTTGTCTTCATAGTAAATCCTAAGGAATCTACCAACATACTCCTACAACTAAGTGAGTTCAGCAAGGTCACAGCGTACAAGATCAATATACAAACATAAATTTTATTTTTGTATACTAACAATGAACATGCAGACATCAAAAATTTATAATACCATTTAAAATCACTCAATAAAAAGAAACACTTAGGTGTAAATACAACAAAATATGTACAGAACTTGTATGTTGAAAACTATAAAGTGCTAATTAAATAAATCAAAGATCTTAATAATTGGAAAGGCATAACATGTTTGTGGCTCAACATGTTAAACATGCAGTTCTCTTCAAATTTGTATACAGGTTTAGTGCAAATTCTGAGGAGACATCTTGGCATAAGACGGAGATCACAATTTCTACCAAACCCCAGCAAGATTTTTTGTGTATATAGACAAGATTAGCTAAAATGTGTATAGAAATGCAAAAGGACTAGGATAGTTAAAACAATTTTGAAAAGGAATAAAGTGGAAGGAATCAGTATACCCAATTTCAACTACATTCAAGCTACATGCTATAGTGTTCCCCCAAATTTCATGTGTTGGGAACCTGGTCCACAATGCAGTAGTGTTGAGAGGTGGAACCTTTGGGAGATTATTGGGATTAATCCACTCATGGGTCATTGTGGGAGTGGGTTAGTAATCATGGGAGTGGGTCTGTTATAAAAGCTAGTTTGGTGATCTCTCATGAGCCCCCTTGCCGTGTGATACCCTGTACCACCTCGGGACTCTGCAGAGAGTTCCGACCACTAAGAAGACCCTCACTGAATGTAGTCCCTCAACCTTGGACATCCCAGCCTCCAGAATTAAAAGAAATAAAATTCTTCTCTTTATAAATTACCCAGTCTTGGGTATTCAGTTATAGCAACAGAAAACAGACTAAGACAGTACAAAAATCAAAACTAGCTGGGTTAATACATCTAGAGTATTCAGAGTTATGCCTGATACATAATAAACACTCAATAAATACAAGCTATTATTATTGCTTTTGGAATTTCATAACCATACTGTAATTACTTTGCACCACCACCCAGGACAAGACAATGAGTCTCAACGTGGCTAAGTTTCTCAACCAAAGTTTCATAGCTAGTAAAATAGCAAGGAACTGGAACCCAAATATTCTGTGTCCTTGGTTAGTGCTCTTTCTGCTCCTTATCTTACAGTGCAGATGTCTTAAAGTTCTTGGACACTTTACCACGTGGCAAAGTGGATCATTTAAGGACACAAGATGCTGAGGCTACCTTCCTGCACACCTTACCTAACCAAGTTGCTCCACCCTTTATTTTGTGTATTTTATTTCAAATATAAAATATTTCAAACATAAGACAAAGTACAGAGAATAACATGTCAAACTGCTATGTACCCACCACCCAGAATTTAACAATTTTGACAATTTGCAATTTTTTTCTTGGATTTTTTTTAAAGGAAAAAAGTTACAGAGCAGTTGAAGGCCCTTTTTATCCTTTTCTGATTCCACCCCTTTTCCCTTCATTCCTTTAAAATAACTAACCACTATTCTGAAGCTGGTGTGTATCTTTCCTTTTTCTGTTTTTCTGCTTTGACTACTTTTCCTGAGTTTATAGCAATCTGTTGTTACTTTGATTTATAAAATTTACATAAACAATAGTGTATATCTTTGCAATTGGCTTTCTTCACTCAAAATTATGTCTTCAAGATTTATTCAAGTGGATCTGGATTAACTTAACTTGGACATTTTTATTGCTCTATGACACTTCTTTGCCTAAATCTAACATAATTTATGTATTTCTCTATTAACATTCATTTATGCCATTTCTTGTTTAATTCTTCATTATCATCTTTGATTATATCTCTTTGTTCATCACTGTGAAAGTTTCTTTATGAAATAAACTTGGAAGTGGAATTACAGGGTTATAAGGTATGAGCACCTATAATTTTATGAAATGTTGCCACATTTATCCCCCACACTGGTTGTCCCAACTTATACTTTAACCAACAGTATGTAAGAGTTCCCCAAATCCTTGACAACACCTGGCATTTCAGATGTTTTATATCCAATACGTATGAATGTCATTGAGAAATGTAGAAATATGTATTCTCTAATTATTTGAGAGATTTATAATCTTTCATATGTTTATTGGCTTGTGTCTGCTGTCTCTCAAATTGCTCCTACATTGTTTATTTCTTTCTGATTCAATTATTGATGTTATTTATTTAGTTAAGCTCATAATTTTTTCTTGGTTTTATGAATTAAAATAACCTCCCAATCTGTAGCTGGCCTTTTCATTTCATTTATGGGATCTTATGTAATACAGAAAATTTTAATTTGAATATAATTTAATTTAATAAAATGTTTTCTTTATAGTTTGCAGTTTTTATGTCTTCTTCAGTAAGGCCTTACTAGTCTTAATGTTATAAAATATATTCGTCTATATATTTTATAAGTTGTTAAATTTTGCTTTTCATATTTGGAAAGTATTTATGTATGATGTGAATTTTAGATCTAATTTTAATGTATCCCTTTTGTATAGCCAGTTTCTCAGCACCATTTATTGAATACCTTTTTTTTCCTACTGATTTGTGATGACACTTTGGTCATATATTGAGTTCCTCGATAGGTCTAAGTATTTCCTGAACTTTTTCCTCTGTTCTGTTGACATATTTATTGTTTTAATTACCATGGCTTTATAATCTTGTTGGTTCAAAAAGCAATAATCCTCTTTAGTTCTACTGTAAAATTGTCTTGAAATTTTTTTGGCACTTTAAACTTCCAGATAAATTTTAGGATTTTTTTCAAGTTTCACAACAGCTTTGCTGAGTTTTTATTAGACCTGCAATGAATGTATAGATTCATTTTCAGGAAATTGATGGCTCTATTATAGAGTCTTCTCCGTCATAAACATAGTATGTCTTCGCATGTTTAGTTCTTCTGTTATGTCACCCGATAAGTTTTATACTTTTTATCCACATAAGTCTTGCTCTTCTTCAGTTAGATTTATTTCTAAGTACCTTATTTTTGTTGTTGCTATTGTTTTTTGTTACTTTTCCCATTGCTTTTGTTTAAGGAAGACCTTTTCTTTTATATATGAATTTTATATACAGGAACAATGCTGTACTCTCTTATTTGTTTTATTTTGAGGGTTTTTTTCCTTCTATTTTCTACAAGGACAAATGTACCAACTTAAAATAAATTTTGGAACCCAATTTGGAGATAAATCTGTCATTCCTCCCTAAACTTCAGTTAGAGACACGTCAGGAAAATTATTTTAAACTTAAGAAATACTTGGGCCAGATGCAGTGGTTCATGCCCATAATCCCTGCACTTTGGGACATTGACGTGGAAGGACTGCTTGAGCCTGGAAGGTCAAGGCTGCAGGGAGCCATGATCACACCACTGCACTCCAGCCTGGGCAACAGAGCAAGATGGTGTCTCAAAAAAAAAAAAAAAAATTAGTTCAGTAATCATTTGGTTATGCATTTCAGAATTGCTGTTTAATATCTTCCCGGTACCAGATACAGTGGTTGGTACTGAGGATTCCATGATGAGCATGAGAGATGTGGTTCCTTCCACTTCGAATTTATAGCTTAGAAGAGACAAATTTTAAACACATGATTATGCTCAATCAATACATGATTATAAAATATTAAAAGCGTTACTAGAGAAAAATGAAGGATGATGAAAAATTATAACATGGACATCCAGTTCACAATGGAGGGTCAAGAAGGTGTTCCCTGAAGAAATTTATATGTAAGCTAGGCTCTCAAGATAGATGTAAATTAGCTAGACATAGCATGTAATTTTATGAAAACAGTATCTAGGGATTCTTTTCTTGTTTTTGTTTTTGTTTTTGTGAGATGGAGTCTCTCTCTGTCACCCACGCTGGAGTGCAATGGCACAATCTCGGCTCACTGCAACCTCCACCTCCCGGGTTCAAGCGATTCTCCTGCCTCAGCCTCCTGAGTAGCTAAGATCACAGATGCGTGCCACCATGCCCAGCTAATTTTTTTTTTTTTTTGTATTTTTAGTGGAGACGGGGTTTCACCATGTTGGCCAAGCTGTTCTCGAACTCCTGGCCTCAAGAGATCTGCCCACCTCGGCCTACCCAAAGTGCTGGGATTACAGGCATGACCACACCTGGCCTATCTAGGGATTCTTTAGCTTTACTTACTGAGTATTTCAGATTCCCAGATTGCTTCAATAATTGCCTTTTGCAGCATGTCTTTTTTTTCTCTCAATAGTTATAATTACCACTTGTTGACAGGAAGAAAGGAAGGGAGGAAGGGAAAGGAAGGAAATTTTGCAACTATTTTAAGACATAGCACTTCATTGCTGCTTTTTCCCAGTACAGATGACTGAAAGAGTTTTAGAAGGAAAAAAATTGGAGAGAAATTGAGTTGCCGACCACAGCTCAATTTCTGGTGTCCTAGGGATTGCACTGCAAAGCTCATCACTCCCTCCTGGCAATGTTCAAATTCAAATATTAAAGAAAACTTTGGCAAAAGGGACACTTAGAAGTTAAGACTCAGCCACAACTCTGAACTCGGTGCTCTTTCAGTGAAAACAGAAATCTTGGGATTTACCCTTTCTCGGGGATGTCTCAGGGTCATAGCTTGCAGTTCATCTGGAGAAGAATCACAATCTCCAATCCAAAGACATCTACACAAGTCTCAGCTGGGCAAGCGGTGAATCTGAGGTTTGATTTCTTCACCTGAAGGAATGAGAAGCACCTGGATCCTGCCTCATGAGGCTGGCTTGTTCCAACAGCCCTGCAAAGTTCATCAGAATGTGTAATTTCATCTCTATTTTTATTCAGGAAGAAAACACATAAAAAACTAAATGCCTTGGCCTATATTGATTCTGAAAACAGAGAAGCATTTCAGTACAGGTGGCCACTTTTTCAACAAGAATTTGTGCAATCCAAGGCTGGGCACTGTTGCTGTCCCTTAGCACCCGCCACCTCCAATGAAAGTGTGCTGAACCCATCTCAGATAGAGTGGCTTTCCAAAAGCACTCCCAGATACTACATTGTTCAAGCTAAGTCAGGATAAATGTGTTATGTCTTAAACTATGCTGATCCTGACGCAGTCATAAGCAATTTTTATCATCTACCCAAAATGTTTTACTCAGCCAATTATTGCAAAATTGCAAAAGATTGTAAAGAGCCAGTAAAAAAAATACATAGTTTATAGAGATGTAGCAACAATCAGCTTTATCTCCCTTCAGTCTCATACAAACAGCTGGGTTTGTATTGCAAACAGCAAAATAAATGAACAGGCCAATAAAGCCTGATCATCAGTTTCATGGGTCAAATATGTTTAAAGGCTGTTGAAATGTCTCATTCCAGGATGCACGCCCTTGATGCATGCGGTTTCTGGACGTCAAGTGGACACAGTGAAGCTGCTGTTGAAGATGGGAGCGAATATTAACATGCAGGATGCTTATGGCCGCACAAGTTTATGCCTGGCCACCTACCTGGTACTGATTTGTGTCTGTCACAGGGTCTAAGGAGCAGGGTAGGCTAAGGGTGTCATTATGGGGTCCCAGTTGCAGAGGAGCATTCTTGGATCTATGCAGCTGGCTAAAGGAGCTAGAACTTGAAGCTTTACTCCAATCATCTTCAACATTTATATCCCCACTTAGAGTTGGTTTCATGAATTTGGGCCATTTTGGATCTTCCTAACAATCCTCTAAGATAGAGGTGATATGGCCATTAGGGAAACATTCTTTTCTATCTTAACAGCATCAGAATTTCTCTCAAGATATTTCTGGACACACTTGGTGCTTCTAAGAACAATCTCCCTAAATAACCCCAACAGGGTGGGAACACTGTGAAGATCCAGTTAACATCTGTGGGGTAGGATTGGTCGAGTAGAAGCTTGAGGCTGAGGAATGTGGAGAACAATGAGAACTGGGGAAGGTGGTGGGAGGGACTGGACGATAGAGAACAGGGGAGACATAGCAGGCTTTTAAAGGGACAACGTCAAGCAGAGGACTCAGCCCACAATCAGGGTTCAATTTAACTACTGTGTCGTAATACTAGTCCTCACCAGTAGAGAATTCGGCTCAGCATTTCCCAACATTAGAGCAAGCTTGGTTAAGCCTTACTGAAAATTCTCAAGACCCTCTCCTCTCAAACTCTTCCTATAATCCTTTTGGGAGGTCCTAGGGGTGCCTTGAGCTCATGTCAAACAACTCCTGACCACCACATGGAGGTCATCCTTTTTCTTCCTCTCCAGAGAGGCAC
This sequence comes from Mandrillus leucophaeus, assembly GCF_000951045.1. Classification (NCBI taxonomy): domain Eukaryota; kingdom Metazoa; phylum Chordata; class Mammalia; order Primates; family Cercopithecidae; genus Mandrillus; species Mandrillus leucophaeus. The sequence continues at coordinate 1,341,743 of NW_012106531.1, forward strand.
CCAGAAATCTTCACTGTGACCACCATTGCTGCCAATGCAGCTTCTTGCATTTGCTATAGCTTGCATTTGCTATTGCTGCCCACTGATGGTGGTGAATTCACTCTGGACCAGCCCCACTGAAGGTGTCCTGCTGAATTAAATCACTTCCCTTTCCCAAACACTACCCCCTTCTGCCATGAGCTGGCATAGATTGCAATGAAGCATTGCCCAAGTCTTATAGAGATTTCCTTTAAAGCCTACTTTTTCATTTTCTATTTGTGCCCTCTCTCTAGAACTCACATGCAAATCTGGGAAGAAATTTTCAAACTGTGGTCCACAGATCTTTTGTGTAAATATCCCTTGGGGTGCTTGTTTCAAATGCAAGTGCCAGGCTGGTCCGATGGTAGAGGGTTATCAGAACTTATTCACGTTAGTATCGAATGCAGGTACTAGGGGTGTACCCTAGACCTCCTGAGTCAGATACTCTGGGAGCAGGACTAGGGTAATTGGTGTTGGGGGAGTCTGCATGTTAAACAAATCTCCTTGGGAATTTTTTTCTTTTTTTTTTTTTTTTTTTTTTTTGAGGCAGTCTTACTGTCAGCAGGCTGGAGTGCAGTGGTGCGATCTCAGCTCACTGCAGCCTCCACCTCCCGGGTTCAAGCGATTCTCCTGCCTTAGCCTCCCGAGTAGCTGAGACTACAGGCGTGCACCATCACATTCAGCTAATTTTTGTATTTTTAGTAGAAACAGGGTTTCACCATGTTGGCCAGGATGGTCTCGATCTCTTGACCTCATGATCTGCCCATCTCAGCCTCCCAGGCAATTTTTAAAAACTTGCTCATCAAGTTTAAAAGCCACTGGTCTGTGCATATTAGCCGAAGTCCCATACCTCAGACAGACATATGGCTGTCCTCCTAGCCCCCTCCCTTCTAGCACATGCCTTAAGAACTGCTCTTGCTATGGACTTTTCCAGTATCTGAGCTGAAGAAAAGAGAAAACTGGGATAAGGGGGTGGAGGAAGGGAATAGAAGGGGTTTCTAAAGTTGACGGCCACTAGCACATAGAATGTAGTGAAAGTAAACTGTCCCCCTTTCAAAGTTCAAAAATTCAAAATTTTATATTTCTTTGACTAGAGAGCTATGCAGGGGATTGGGAAGAAGTGATCCTCTAAATCATGGTGAATAACGATGGATACCCTCGGAGCCTAGAGAGTTGACACCTTTGCAGACAACTCTTTCTAGGAATATATTCTAAGGGACTGCATGAGGAGAGTCTGCCAGCAGGACACCATGTGGTGCCACCTTTTAAATTCTGCCCCCATCTCCGTGTGGCTCCCCAAGGCAGGACCCTCCATCATTCTGCTGAGGCTCACGGGAAGCGGTTGTCCTGGGGACTGCACTGTGAAGCTCATCCCTCCCTCCTGGCAATGTTCAAATTCAAGAATTAAAGAAAAACTCCCCAAATGGGACACTTAGAAGTTAAGTCTCTGCCACAACTCTGAACTTAGTGTACAGAAAAACTTACTACAGATGTGTCAAACTCAAATAAAATATGTAGAGTTGAGGCTGGGCACGGTGGCTCACACCTGTAATCCCACCACTTTGGGAGGCCAGGAGGCTGGAGGATCACCTGAGGTCAGGAGTTCGAGACCAGCCTGACGAACATGGAGAAACCCCATCTCTACTAAAAATACAAAATTAGCTGGGCATGGTGGTGCATGCCTGTAATTCCAGGTACTCGAGAGGCTGAGGCAGGAGAATCGCCTGAACCCAGGAGGCGGAGGTTGGCGCCATTGCACTCTAGCCTGGGCAACAAGAGCGAAACTCCGTCTCAAAAAAAAAGAAAAAAGAAAATAAATAAATATATATTTTTTTATTTTATAATATAAAAATATTATATATAATATATATAAATATATATAAATAAATATATATTTATATATAAAAATAGAGAGAGAGAGAGATGAATCTCTACATTTAACGTATTATTTGATATATAAGATTTGCGACCGGGCATGGTGGCTCATGCCGTTAATCCCAGCACTTTGGGAGGCTGAGGCAGACGGATCACCTGAGGTCAGGAGTTCGAGACCAGCCTGGGCAACATGGTGAAACTCTGTCTCTACTAAAAATACAAAACATAGCCAGGTGTGGTGGCGCATGCCTGTAGTCCCAGCTACTTGGGAAGCTGAGGCAGGAGAATCACTTGAACCCAGGAGGCAGAGGCTGCAGTGAATTGAGATCGTGCCACTGTACTCCAGCCTGGGTGACAGAGTGAGACACTGTCTCAAAAAACAAGGAAAAAAGAATTGCAATACACACACCAGGTGGTCCTCGGTATGTCCAAAGAATGAAGAGGAAGTTGTAGGTTTTATTAGAAGGAGAAATGTTACATATTGTTTTTCTAGAAAGGTCATTGGCACTAGTCGAGTTTTGGGGAGCTGGCAAGCTCTGACTGGTGAGTGACCATGGTGGGTAAAATTCTTCTTTTTGTTGCAGCAGGTTTTTCGGAAGCCATTAGATAAAACTAGTTACTAGGCAGTTTCAGCAGCCAGGCTTGCAGATAACTGAATTTTAGAGCAATGTTACGTGCCCGGCCTGCTTTTTCCCCTGACTTCTCAACTCTGGTTTAGTAGCTGGATACAACAAGAAGGACCCAATTCAAATGATCAAATTTCACAGGTGTGCGACATTGGTTAGGCAAATCACTGTATCTCTTTGTGCTTTCTCCTTCATTTGTAACACTTAATAAAAAAAAAAAAAATGCCCATCACAGCTGAAGAATAAACACTGGGGGAATCAGCCAGCACATAGTAGGTATAAAACTCATTTGTTGGTTCTTAATAGTGACTGACCAAGTGTTTCAGATAGTATATTCAATGGTTTTTCTTCTTTTCATCTTCAAGAAAAAAAAAAATCAGAAAACCATTGACACACACAGAGTTCCAGGAAGTGTTGCAATATGATTTTTAAAAGTGTTTCAAACTTTCCCCCACCAAAAGATCTGCTTTTCAAAAACTGTAAATCTTTGACAACTCTAAAATTTGCCCAGCATGCCTGTCTTTTGGGCCTCTGGGTCTAATTTCTCCTTTTAATCTGAGAACTTGATGATTTAGACATTAACAACTAAAAACAGATTTAATGCATCAGTAAACCATGACACAAGACTGGAAATGCCAGAAAAATACTTGCTTCTACTTAAGACTTAGATATTAATGGTCAATTCTACAAAATCATATTCAATATTCATACTCTGAGTTTTGATGCATTTTTGTTAATTTTCCTTCCAGACTTCAAAACCAAAAGGTTATTTCCTTATCATGATCTTCCTCCTTCTCCATGCATTAATTAACATGTTGATTTTTTTTTTGAGACGGAGTCTCGCTCTGTCACCCAGGCTGGAGTGCAGTGGCACGACATCAGCTTACTGCAACCTCCACCTCCCAGGTTCACGCCATTCTCCTGCCTCAGCCTCCCGAGTAGCTGGGACTATAGGCGCCCGCCACCACGCCCGGCTAATTTTTTATATTTTTAGTAAAGATGGGGTTTCACCGTGTTAGCCAGGATGGTCTCGATCTCTTGATCTTGTGATCCACCTGCCTCGGCCTCCCAAAGTGCTGGGATTACAGACGTGAGCCACCGCGCCCGGCCAACATTTTGATTTTTATTGCTTTCAATGTAAGGAGGAAAAATCTTCAGTCATCTTTCTCATTTTACTGGATAATTTTGAGGTTTGCCTAGACACGAATGTAGGATGATGGGAAGCCTGCTTCTGAACAAAATAGAGGGTTATCCTATTATTCTTCATAATAATAATTTCATCTCTTTTTAAGTCTGCTTATAATTGGGCAAGTAACCCAAGCCATTCTGGATGAATGTAGAAGACATACTCTTTAGCACGCGAGCCAAACTTGGTTATTAATAGGTATGGGTCAGTTAAAGTAGCATGGGAGGGAGGGCTAGCCTGAAATTATACCTGCCCTTTGAAATGGGAGAGACAATGAGAAGATGACCCAGCAGTAAGTGTCGACCGAGGATGTAACAAGCATGAGATGTGGCCATATCAGGTCTCAATCTAGACAATTGTAGACAGCAGGTTTCAGCAGTTCGCATAAAGTTCTTGGGGAATTTACAGGTGGATAAAACATAGCAATGGGAAACCTTTGGAAGGTGCTGGTGATGCCTTATGTTTAGGGATTCAAGCTTTTGGCCTCAGAAAGATCAGTCAATAAGGTGGCAGGGTCCCAGCCATTGCAGTAGAGCTCAGGTTAGACTTCTAGGCACTGGGAGGGGGACTGACTTGAATAGGCAAGGTGCTGTCCTTGTGGTTACTAGAAAAGGAGCTTGCAATAGAGGACCAAGGCCCATTTATCATGCAGTCTGAGCTTATACGTGTAATACCAGTGAGTGGCCCTAGAAATGGGGAGGGGGAGATGGAGAGATTCTAAGGTCAGTCTGCATCTAAAGGGGAAAGGTCCTTCCATAAACCTGGGAATCTGTACCTCAAGACCTTCGGTCCTCTGTTGAGGCATCTAAGATGGAGTTGTGGTTCTTAACCACTTCAAGTCAAATAAAATATGTGTTTAGCCAAACCAGAGAAGGGGAAAAAAATCTAGAGAAAGTTTGTTGGACCATGTTACTTGAGCTTCTGTTATATAATGATGTGGTTGCTCTTGTATTTCAGGGCTGGCTTGAAGGCTGTGTGAGTCTACTCAGAAATGGTGCCAAGCACAATATCCCAGATAAAAATGGCCGCCTGCCACTGCATGCTGCCACTGCTGAGCCCGATGTGAGGTAAGTGGCCAGGTTTACATGATGCTCAAGTTGGGAGCGACTCAACTTCTATGAGAAGGTCATCTAATCCATCCCTCTGTGGCTGATAAAAAGTAAAAGAAAACCATCTTTTTTTTTTTTTTTTAAGTTGCAGCAGATAGGACCACAACAAAATATTCTAGAATAATCTCAAACTGTTTCCTCCTACTTCAATAAAAGTTTTGTCCCTAATCTTTAAGAAGATATGCTGTTTGTCATCATCAGAATTCATATATTCATTCATTCCATTAATCAGTAAGTCAATTGTGCATTCAACAACTATTTTTTGAGCACATTTTATGGACCAAAGACTGTTCTAGTCCTTTGAAGTTCCACAGTAAATAAAACAGAGTCTCTGATGTCACAGAGCTTATATTCTAGTGAAGCTCTTAAGCATACCAGTTAACAAATAAATAAGATCATTAATAGTGACGAGGGCTATGAAGAAAATTAAATAGGGCAAAAGAGCAGTGACTGGGCAGAAAGGTTAATGTCTAAACCCAGGGCAATGCCAGCCTTTAGGAGCTGGGAGGAGGCAAAGGAGCCAGCAGCAGGGAGACCAGGGGGTTAGAAGGAAACCGGAAGTGTGTGCACCTAGAAGCCCTGTGAAAAAATACACTCAAGTAAATTGGATGATCAAGAAGGCCACCTTTTTGTAAGATAACTGAGCAACGAAGGAAAAGGTTTTGTCCATACCAAGGGTAGCTTCTCCATTCCTCTGTGTCTACATGGCCTCAGTTCCCATTCTTTAGAAAGCCCCTCAGAGCAGCTGCTAACAGAATTTCTACTATGGAATCAGTAACATGGTGGACATTTTCTCCTCTGCAGAACATGCCTCTGACAGGAATTGAGCATTTCCAAGTCTAGGTCATAGGCCAGCAGCACAAGGAGTGTATTCTATGTGCTTCACCCTCTCAACTCTGTGTCCAGAACTAAAACCTGAAGCTCTGTCTGGGTTGAGAAGCCCAAGGCCATAATCTTCCAGGCTGAGGAATAACAAGATTTCTTTACTTCAATCTCTTTTACAGTAAAATAAAAGGTCTTGGGAAATTCCAGGACTATTCCCAAGACTTGACTCTTATTATATTGGACTATGTCCAGAAATAACAGAAAACTAGGATTTACCCAAAGCCCAACAAAACAAGGATGTTTAGAGAAGAAACAGCAAACGCAGACAGTTAACAATCAATAGGCATCATGAGGGTATGACTCCCTCTTGATGAAGTAGGAAAAACAAAAAAAAAGAATGACCCCACAAAAATACTTAGTCACAAAATCATACTGTTTTCCCAAGAGTGGTATTTAGAAAATAAGTGTAAAATGTACCTTTTCTGTTTCTTCTGTCTTAATTTACTACACATAATTGCTTTTACTTGCCTCACTCAGAGTGGTCATTTCAAAACCTATTAGCTGATTCTGGAAGATTTAAAAAGCCCATTTAAGTTACAGTAATTATAGCTGTTGTAACACATAAAATCCAAAGCTTCATTGTTTTAACACAGTAAAAATTATTTCTGGCTGGGTGCCATGGCTTATGCCTGTAATCCCAGCACTTTGGGAGGCCAAGGCAGGTGGATCACCTGAGGTGAGGAGTTCGAGACCAGCCTGGCCAGCATGGCAAAACCCCATCTGTACTAAAAATACAAAAATTAGCCAGATGTGGTGGTGAGTGCCTGTAATCCCAGCTACTCGGGAGGCTGAAGCAGGATAATCGCTTGAACCCAGGAGGCAGATGTTGCAGTGAGCTGGGTTCGCACCACTGCACTCCAGGCTGGGCGACAAAGCGAGTCTTCATCTCAAAGAAAAAAAAAAGAAAAATTTTATCAGACATGTAACCATCCAATGTAGGGGGGTGGTGGGTGGCTCGCTGCCACATGGCGATTCAGGGACCCAAGCTTCTTCCATTCTATAGCACCTTCATCCCCTAAGAGCACAGAATGTCCTTATTCAGCCTGCAGATGGGGAAAGAGGAGCACAGTAGTCCCCCCTCACCCTGGAGGGGATACGTTCCAAGACCCACATGGATGTCTGAAACCTCAGATAGTACCAAAGTCTATATATGCTATGTTTTTTCCTATACATACATACCTATAAAATTTAACGTATAAATTAGGCACAGTAAGAGATTAACAACAATAACAATAAAATAGAACAATTATAACAATATGCCAGTATCACTACTCTTGCACTTTGGGGCCACTGCTGAGTAAAATAAGAGTAACGTGAACACAGTGCTGCAATACAGCGACAGGCGATCCGTTAACCGAGGTGGCTCCTAAGTGACTAATGAGAGCAGAGTGTAGTTAGCGGCAGATTTCATCATTCTATTCAGAATGCCACACAATTTAAAACATGAATTGTTTATTTCTGGAATTTTTCATTGAATGTTTTTGAACCACAGTGAACTATGGGTAACTGAAATAATGGAAAGCGAAACCGCAGATTAAGCAGGGACTACCCTATAAAGAAGCCACACTCAGTTCTTTAAAACCTCAGCCTGCAAATGACACAATTCACTTCTGCTCATATTCCATGAATAAGGACTAGTCATTCGACCACATCTGGTTGTAAGGTGCTCTGGGGAATATAGTTTCTAGCCAGGAATCTACCTCCCAACAATGCCTCCAATCCAGGAAAGGGGAACAAGGATTTTGGTGAAAAGCTCGCTGTCTCTGCTCTTAACACATTGCACCTGAGGGATAAACTAAGCCTTGTCAGTCAAAATTACATTCAATGTCACTTGGATCAGTTGATTAGGTTCATCCTCTGAAATCACTGCAATAATAAATTGAAAATCAACCCAAGTGTACTTCCTCTTTGTGGACTTGTATTTCTATTTCTTATTATGCTTTCCAGTACTCCTCTACTCTTGAGGATCTACATTAAGTTGCTATAACCTAATGTATAGAGAGCAGACAGTGGTGGCTTCCCCTCTCTTGAAACTGTACTTAATGGCCCAGCCACCACCCTTTAGGATGAGTTGAAATAAGAAAAATAAACATCCTTCTGTGTGCAGATGAGTAGTTACTTATATTGTCCTAAAAAGCCCTTCACTGATTCTGAAAGATAAAATTCTGCTTTAGTTATGGCAATGCTAGCTGCTTTAACTAATAATCCCCCAAAGTTAAGATTGACTATTCCAAAACCAAAATTGTTATTTCTAGTAAATGCTCTCCAAAGATGAATTGGGTTAAGTCCTAACAACCCATACAGCAAATCAAATACAGTTAGTTACACGCTGCATAATGACATTTCAGTTAGTGGGAGAACGCATGTGTGATGACAGTCCCATAAGATAATTATATCATATTTTTACTGTACCTCTTCTATGTTTACATATGTAAATACTTACACTGTGTTGCAATTGCCTACAGTGTTTAGTACAGTCACATGCTGTGCATATATGTGGCCTAGAAGCAATAGGCTCTACCATATAGCATAGGTGTGTAGTACGCTCTACCATCTAGGTTTGTGTGATACACTCTAAGATGTTCACACAATGATAAAATCACCTAACGACACGTTTCTCAGAAAGTATTCCCATCATTAAATGATGCGTGACTGTGGTTTGGTTACCTACAGAATATTTGGAAACTAGTTTGCCCTAAAGGATTCCCTATGGAATTACATTGTTAAAATTACATTTTTTGTAGTTGTTTGAGAAATTTTAGGTCCACGGCAGAGTTTGATACAACTGCATTAAATGTTTAAAGTAGAAACCGACCAACCCACGCCGTGTTGTAGAGAAGCTGGGCTTCAGTCACTCATCTGTTTGTGTCAGCATGAACTCAGAACTGTTTTTTTGAGGGAAAAAAAAACAAAAACAAAAACAAAACGTGATCTGGTTCATGGGTACTTCCTAATCTCACAACCAGACTGAGGAAGGCAGCAATCTTCTACTGGGTCACACAAGGCTCTTTGCTCAATTTTCTTAAGTAGACATAACCTTGGCCGACCACTAAAACATATAGGTTTGCATTTAACGTACAACAATGATGATGATGATGATAATGTTGGTTATTTACCATGTTCAGAGCAAAATTCTAAGTGCTTTTGGGGTATTAACTAATCTAATCCTTACCACACCTCTATAGGTAATATTTCTATCCCTATTTTACAGAATTGAGGCACAGAAAAAATAATGAATTACCCACTGCATATGTGAAGGTAACCTGCCCAGTGGGTCTGCTGTGTTTCTGAGACCTAGTATTGTGGACCTTGTAGAATTTATTTTAATGGCCATATTTTGACATTAAGCCCTTGGTCTCCATTGAGAAACGTTGTAAGAAACAGTCTTACAAAACTTACTGGCCCATCATTCATTAGCGCCCCGAAAACTTCTATATGAGAAACCACAAGAAATATTTCTACTATAGAAGGAATTGCTGTGCTGCTTCTGATAAATCATTTTTTATTTTTACCATACAGACACTGTGACTTCAGAGCATGTTTCTTTCTTTATATATTTAGAAAATTCAAAACTCAGTTTGTGTCTCACCTCTGGCATACATGTAGGACTATAGATCACGTCTTTTTTTTTTTTTTCCTGCCCTTGTTTTCTCTTTGTCTTGTTTCTTCACTCATTATCTTATTTTACTATATCTGAAAACAATCTAAAATCCTTGAAGGGGCCAGGCAGGGTGGCTCACACCTGTAATCCCAGTGCTTTGGGAGACAAAGGCAGGAGGATAACTAGAGGCCAGGAGTTCAAGACCAGCTTAGGCAACATAGTGAGTCCTCATTTCTAAAAATGATTTTTTTTTTTTAAATTAGCCAGGCATAGTGGTGTGCTCCTGTAGTTCTAACTATTCAGGAGGCTGAGACTGGAATATTGCTTGAGCCCAGGAGTTCAAGGCTGCAGTGCACTTTGATCGTGCCATTTTAATCCAACCTGGGCAATAGCACAAGACAGGAAGGAAGCAAGCAAGGAAGGAAGGAAGGAAGCAAGGAAGGAAGGAAAGAAGGAAGCAAGCAAGGAAGGAAGGAAGGAGAGGAAGGAAGGAAGGAAGGAAGCAAGGAAGGAAGGAAGGAAGCAAGCAAGGAAGGAAGGAAGGAGAGGAAGGAAGGAGAGGAAGGAAGGAGAGGGAGGAAGGAAGGAAGGAAGGAAGGAAGGAAGGAAGGAAGGAAGGAAGGAAGGGAAAAGAAAAGAAATCCCTGAAGGGTGGCCAGAAGTGCCAGCTCATGAGTATGAGTCAGACTGACTGAGTTTAAATCTGGCTCCAGCTCTTATTCTCTTGGGCAAGTTAACATGTCAAGGCTCAGCTTCCCCTTGATGTAAGTACTATTTTTTTTCTTTCTTTCTTTCTTTTTTTTTTTTTTTTTGAGACAGAGTTTCACTCTTGTTGCCCAGGTTGGAGTGTAAAGGCATGATCTTGGCTCACCACAACCTCTAGCTCCTGGGTTCAAGCAATTCTCCTGCCTCAGCCTCCTGAGTAGCTGGGATTACAGACATGCACCACCATGCCAGGCTAATTTTGTATTTTTAGTAGAGATGGGGTTTCTCCATGTTGGTCAGACTCGTCTCGAATTCTCAAACTGAGGTGATCCGCCTGCCTCAGCCTCCCAAAGTGCTGGGATTACAAGCGTGAGCCACCACACCTGGCGAAGTAAGTACGATTTAGTATATTATTCCTGCTTACTTCACAGGGAAGTAGGCAGAAGTAAACGAGAAAATGTGTGGAAACACTGAACTCAGTACCTAGTACATTGTCCATGTTCAGAAAGTGTTGGTGATGATGATGGGGTGATGATATTAATGATAATGTTGATGGTCATCCATGATGATGATGGTGGAAGACAGAAAGAAACACCACAAACATCGTAAGAAGCTAAGGAATGAAACACTACTACTGCCACCCCACTGGTGCTCATCCTGGCCTTCTTCACCTCAGCACACTCAGGTCCACAAAACTGTGTGCACAGATACAGGTCTATGTAAATGCAATCCTGCATCCTACTGCCGGGCACACACATTTACTGCAAAGGTTGTTGGGGTATGTTGTACATGTGGATCTATGCACACCTTTGTAAGTCGGCATATGTCTGCATTTTCCCCTAATCATAAACAGTATGTACAGGCCACATGGTGCCCTTGTGCCCAGGTTTTTATACTGATTTTAAATCTGCTAACACTTAGATTTCCAAACAGCAAGCTCCTTCTACTGGGTGCTCACTGGAGGTTATTCAGAGAGAAGCCTCAAACCAAAGCTGCTTATAAACAAGCCAAGGGATGCTTCAGTTAGTCCTTTGCCTCCAGAGGGATTTTAGTGCTCAGATGGAAACAACTCCTGAACAAACCCATCAGTTTGAATCTGTATCCTTAGCTAAACACCCGCTCAGTGGGGATGGAGGCTGATGCAGGGGTAAGTGGTTTATAATTATGAACATGAAGGCACATTGGGTTTACAAAAGCAAAGACGCACAGGTTTCCTCTCATGATTCCCCTTCCTGCTTTGAACCTCTGCTTCTCAGCAGGTCCAAGTTTTCTCCCTTTCAGCTCCCCACGGCTTTTCTTGCTTCCTTGGCTGGGACATTCAGAGGGCGCTGGTATGAAAGAGGGGGCATGATCATTAAAACAAAGCTCCAAAGAGAACAGAGTTGTGTTTGTACAACGCTGCACATGCTAGTGTTGGAAGGCAAGCAGCAATTTTCTCTGAAAGCAGCCACGGGGCTCTCTGAAGGTCTTTTTATGGTCTCCATGGCTACTGGCAGACTTTTTTTTCCTCCCTGTCAGAGTGCCAGCCACTCTGCCTCTTTTCATCACTCTTGACTGCAGCCCAAGGGAGGAAGAAAATCATTTCCTTGGGGTCCTGTTCTCTAGTTACCAGGTGTTGTGTTCTGACCTGCGGTGGATGTCTCACTGCAGCACGCTCTCATACAGGCAGCTCCAGGGACAGGAAGGGGAGACGGCTGGTTGTGGGACCATTTTTTCCCACCTGTCACTGGGCTGGCCAGCTCCAGGGCTGGGAGTCTCCAGAGGGGCCAGCAAAACTGGAAAGCTCACAGGGATGAGTTGTCCCCAGGATGCTTCTAGCTGATCCTTCTCTGAGACCCACCATTCACCTAATGGTAATCAGTGGAGACCCAGAAAATAGAAGGTAGGAGCTATTAAAAAATTAATCATTATATAGAATTTTTTTTTTTTTGAGACAGAGTCTCAAGCGCTGTTGCCCAGGCTAGTGTGCAGTGGCATGATCTCAGCTCCCTGCAACCTCTGCCTCCCAGAATGTAGCAAATCTCCGACAGCAGCCTCTCTAGTAGCTGGAATTACAGGTGCCCACCATCATGTCTGGCTAATTTTTCTATGTCTATTACAGACGGGGTTTCACCATGTTAGCCAGGCTGGTCTCAAACTCCTGACCTCAGTTGATCCGCCCACCTTGGCCTCCCAAAGTGCTGGGATTACAGGCAGGCATGAGCCACCGCACCTGGCCATATAAAATTTTATTATGGCATGTAAGGGCTATTCCAAGTGCTTCGTGTGCATGGACTCGAAGTCACAACAGATCTTGAAGTAGGTATTATTCTCTGCATTTTATGGATAAGAAAAGGTAGGCTCTGGGAGCTAGCCCAAGGTCACTGGCTGGTTGGCATGGAGCAGGGATTCTAACAGCGGCAGTCTGGCTCCAGCCTCGGTGCTCTTATGACTCACACACCGCCCGTCTGGGACTGCTCTTGCGGGGGTCCAAGCCTGCTGTCCTGGCACTTGAGATGAGATGGGTCTTACATCACCGCCTCAGAGATCCGAGGACAGGAGGGAGTCTGAACTGGGCTGATGAGTTGTGGAAGGACTCCTGGGCCATGATAACACAAAACAAGAGCTCAGGGGAAGCACAACAGAGGGCTGAAAATCATCTGGGAATTGAGATAGATGCTGGACAGGTATCTCGCAGGTGACCTCCATACCACGGAACAGCAAGGAAGCCCCAGGTTGGCAATGGGGCACCTGGTTTCTAGTTCAGGCTGGATCACTGAGCCACTGTATGGTGGTCTTGGCAAGCCAGGAAGGGCCTCAGGTTCTTTGTTCTCACAACATGTGAGAGAGAGCCAGAGCCAGAGAGAGGGCAAGAATGCAAGAGAGGGCCCTGATCTGTCTATTTGTGTCCAGCTTTGATGATCAATGGGTCTCAGAGACTTCACAGTCAAATGGAGTTGGGCCACATAGATCGTCACGTATCAGTCAGAGCCATGACAGAGAAACAGAGAAGATATGGGAATTAAAGGGTGGCAACTGGAGAAAGTCTAGGGAAAGACTAAACTTGGCCAACAAAGCTGGATAGGGTGATTCGCACCTGTAATCCCAGCACTTCAGGAAGCTGAGGATCATTTGAGTTCAGGAGTTCAAGACCAGCCTGGGCAACATGGTGAAACCCCCTCTCTACTAAAAACACAAAAAAATTAGTTGGGCATGATGGTGCACACCTGTAATGCAAACTACTCTGAAGGCTGAGGCAGGAGGATGGATCACTTCGGCCCAGGAAGTCCAGGTTGCAGTGAACTGTGATTGTGCCACTGCACTCCAGCCTAGGTGACAGAGTGAGACCCTGTCTCAAAAAAAAAAAAAAAAAAATTGACCAAAAATTGACCAACAAGAGATGATGGATGATGCTCTAATCCCCTACCCCACCCCCACTTTCCCCAAAAGAGTAAGAAAATGTTATCACTCTCTAGACCTAAAGGGGCAAGGAAGGGGCAGTTACTGGAACCCTCTGAGAGCTGCTTAGCTGTAGGCGAGGGGCCACCTGGCAAGAACTGAGGCCTTTGGTAGAGAAATACAATTATTCTCAGAAAGGGAGCTGGCTTCTCTCCCTCCTCCTGCCAGTTCCCCCACCAGCAAAACCCAATAGGAAGCCAAGGGCAAGGGAGCCTGGCTGATGCCGTCCCAGAGGACAGCCTCAGAGCAGGGCAGTGTAGAGAAGAGAATGGCTTTGAGAGCCAAATAGAGAACTATCTAGGCACAGGGTTCATCCCACAACCTTGGGAGTCCACCCAGGATGTGACAAGAGGTCTTGCTCTCCCTACCCTCATTCTAACCTGGTCAGAGCCCCTGGAAGATCCTGTCTGGCCACAGATAATCTCTGTCTGCTCAGGGCTAACTGAGGATAACCACACTGGACCACAGTTGACCTCCTACCTTGTCCTCCCCTCCTCCCCTAGTCCCTCAGACCAAATGAGCCCTAGAGAGTAAACAATGGCCAATAATGAGACAGAGAGGACAGAAGGAAAGAGAGAAAGGAGAAGCACAGTCACCAGTTAAGCCCTGCACCCACTTACAAAGAAGCCACAGGGAAATATATCCATTGGTGAAATAATTGCAAAGATAAAAATTGTGTGACCCAAAATGCAATTATTTTTATATGTCTTCCTACCAAAGGCTACATCTAGAATTCAGAGAGCATAAAAGAGATGTGCTGTAGGCAGTCATAGCCATTGTCCCTTTAGAGTATGTGACCCAGGGTCTTTCTGCCTGTTGGATCACTCGATCCTTTACACCACCGAATTGCTACCCCTCTGATATACATGAGGATACAGAAACTCAGATTGTGCAGTAGTGAGGTGAGAATTAAATCTCAGCATTGTCCTGGCTCCCCAAAAGACTATAATAAAACCAGATTGAAACCACAGGTTTCCTGGTTATTTCACCTCCACCGCAAATAACCAGAAGTCCATCTCTATTTAAGCTCTCTGTGTATTACATTTCCTACTAAGGCAATATGATTAGTGGACCTTTCTTTTTTTCTATTGTAACTAACAATTTAATACTTAGGGCTTTAGATGTCTTCCAAGTCGAGACGATAAAGATTTGATTGGAGAAGAGACTAAACAATTTCATTTTACAAATAATTCTTCCAAAAGCAATTTCTCAATTTCCTCCATTGACTGCCCATACACTGTTCTTTATCATCTTGATGAGTATCCATTCATTAATTCATTCAGCACCTTTCTCAATTGTTTCCAAACCTGGCTGTTTACCAGAATTTCCTGAATAGCTTTTTTTAAACAGTAGAAGCTGGGCTTTTCTCCAGACCTATTGAGTTAGAAACCCTGAGTACAGAGTCCAGGTATTTGTGGTTTAAAAAAAAAAAATCTCTCCAGGCAATTCTGAGATGGAGCCAGGGTTCAAACTTCTGGGGTTAAGTGCTCTAGAAATAACAGCATGTTCCAGACATGCTCTATATGTTGTATGCATATTAACTCATTTAATCCTCACACTGAGCTGTGTGATAGGTAGTTTTTATCACTCCTATGTCACAGATGAAGAAGTTTAGGCAGGGAGAAGATAAGTAACTTGCCTAAGGTCACAGAGCTCATCAGTGGCAGGACTGGGATGTGAACCCAAGCTATCTGGCTGCAGAGCCCGGGCCCCTCTCCACTGCCCCCTCTCCCAGACGGAGTGTTGACTTCAGTCAACTGAGCAAGAGATCCAAGTCAGGGAAGAGCTTGAATCTGAGAATCGTTGATAGCTGTTTTACACTGATTACTGTCATCTTGTGCTTAGGCATGTGTGTATTTTACAGGAATGAGCAAACTTGCAAATACTGACAACCTCCTGGTATAATCTGTGCATTAAAAAGGCATGACATATGCAGCTAGGAGTGAAGCAGGTTGAAAGCACTCTATAAGTTCCTATAAAGTGAATAAAGAATAAGTGGCCGGGAGTGGTGGCTCATGCCTGTAATCCCAGCAATTTGGGAGGCCAAGACGGGCAGATCACGAGGTCAGGAGATTTAGACCATCCTGGCTAACACGGTGAAACCCCATCTCTACTAAAAATACAAAAACAAAATTAGCCGGGTGTGGTGGTGGGCACCTGTAGTCCCAGCTACTTGGGAGGCTGAGGCAGGAGAATGGCGTGAACCTGGGAGGCGGAGCTTCCAGTGAGCCAAGTTCATGCCACTGCACACTCGAGCCTGGGCGACAGCGAGACTCCGTGTCAAAAAAAAAAAAAAAGAGTAAGTGCTACATGATTTTGGTTCTTAAAGGGCGTGGCTAGGTGACAGAGGCCTGGTGAACACAATGAGCCTAAAGTTTCTCCATCCCCCTGTGCCCCTCGGGAGTTCTGAGATGGAGAGAGGGTGGGAAAGGCAGACAGCAGCCCTCCTCACAGGTGTCTTCTAACCTATCACACTCTTACTTCTTTTCTGTGGATCTTTTTCCCAGAGAAATGGAAAGGCCCTCATCTTCATTTGGAGCCTTTCAACTGACGCTTTTTCTAAGGTCATGTTTTTATACTAATTCCAAGAGCACCATGACTGCCTGTTCTTTTGAGCCATTTCTCCTATTTTTCCTTACAGGCTCCTCACAGTCCTGTTGCAACAGTCGAACCTCAGCGAGATTAATCACCAGGACAATGAGGTGAGCCACACTCTCCAGCAACAAGTGGTCATTTTGCATGTGAGGGTGAAAGGAAGGGCGTTTCTGAACCATTGTGCTTCCTCTTAAAAGCTACGGGGAGACATGAAGCACAATTTTGTGTTCCTACGCTGAAAGGGAGACCTGTTTTCACTATTAATCCTCAGCAGAAACTTATTTCCACCATGGGTGTGCGTAGCTTCTGATAGGGAAGGACTTTATTGCATTAAGTACTTCAGTATTTACCATATGACTGAAATTTTGTAATTTCCCTCTGGACATTGAGAAATAAATATTGCTCTCTCCTGTCTTCTCAAGTCCCAGAAACTTAGTAGCATGCTGTGGCTCAAGACATGCTCTCTCTCTCTTTTTTCTTTTAAGACAGAGTTTCACTCTTGTCGCCCAGGCTGGAGTGCAATGGTGCTGTCTCGGCTCACCACAACCACTGCCTCCCAGATTCAAGTGATTCTCCTGCCTCAGCCTCCCCAGTAGCTGGGATTACAGGCATGTGCCACCACATCCGGCTAATTTTGTATTTTTAGTAGAGACAGGGTTTATCCATGTTAGTCAAGCTGATCTCAAACTCCCGACCTCAGGTGATCCGCCTGCCTCGGCCTCCCAAAGTGCTGGGATTGCAGGCATGAGCCACCCGGCCTAAGACATGCTCTCTAGTGAAAGATGGCAGAGAGCTGGGTGTGGTGGCGCGTGCCTGTGGTCACAGCTACTCAGGAGGCTGAGGTGGGAGGATCGCTTGAGCCCAGCCTGGGCAACATAGCGAGACCCCCATCTCCAAAGAAAAAAGAGAAAGAAAAAGGAAAACAACGACAAGACGAGATACTGGCTCATGCCTGTAATCCCAGCGCTCTGGGAGGCCAAGATGGGAGGCTCACTTGAACCCAGGAGTTTGAGACCAGCCTGGGCAGCAGAGCAAGACTCCATTTCTACAAAAAGTTTAAAAAGTAGCTGGGTGTGGTGGCACATGCCTATAGTCCCAGCTACTCTGAGGGCTGAGGCAGGAGGATCACTTGAGCCCAGAAGTTCAAGGTTGCAGTGAGATATGATCACATCACTGCACTCTAGCCTGGGTGACAGAGCGACATCCTGTGCCCCCACTCCCCCGTCGTCCCGAAAAAGAAAAGAAAAAGATGACACAGAGATAATATTAATAATTCCAGGTTACCTGCTCCAGACACCACATTATTAATCCCAGTGATCATAACTGCTCTTTAATTCGTGTTGCAAAGAGAAGGCTTCCAAAAAGGTTGTTCAACACTCTTCAACAAAGTTCTTGAGGGAAGGTGGCTCAGACACTAAGCAGAGCTGCCCAAGAGTAGCTTAGAGTCTTGTTAGATCTGCTTAACTCTTTTTAAATGCAGTACTAATTTTCCTTAGGCAGGCTGATTTCCTTAACAAGGTTCTTAAAATCAATTTAAATACCTGGTTTTTAATGGAATTGTAAAATAAATATGTGCTTGGTTTGGTTGCATTTCACTC
The DNA here is from genome assembly GCF_000951045.1 of Mandrillus leucophaeus. Lineage (NCBI taxonomy): Eukaryota > Metazoa > Chordata > Mammalia > Primates > Cercopithecidae > Mandrillus > Mandrillus leucophaeus. The sequence continues at coordinate 1,359,379 of NW_012106531.1, forward strand.
AGAAAGTCTGATAACATTAAAAATGTACATACACAAAGATACCAATTACATTATTTTCAAGGAAGCTAGGTGACCACAGGCAAGGGGGCAGGGGGTAAGCCCCTCCAAATCACTTTCTCCTAGGATAGACGCCCCCGCATCTGTCTTCTTTTTTTTTTTTAATAGATTCTCACTCGGTCGTCCAGGCTGCAGTACAGTGGTGTGATCTCAGCTCACTACAGCCTCCACCTTCCAGGTTCAAGAAATTCTCCTACTTCAACCTCCCAAGTAGCTGGGACTACAGGTGCACACCACTGTGCTCAGCTAATTTTTGTATTTTTAACACAGACATGGGGTTTCACTATGTTGAGCAGGCTGTTCTCAAACTTGTGAGCTCAGGTGATCTGCCCACCCTGGCCTCCCAAAGTGCTGAGATTATCGGTGTGAGCCACTGTGTCCAGTCCCCCCATCTGTCTTGAGGCTTCTGATTAAAGGCTTCCCTCTGACTGGCATTAATAACCACATCAGAAAGCCCCTGCTGCTTTTACTCCCCGTATCTTCAGTGGTTTAAAGCAAAACCTCAGAGGAAAGAGGGTTGCACTATTAGAAACTTCTGCTTTAAAACTGAGAACCAGAGATGAGGTAGCACAGTCTGGTCACTCTGCCCATGGTGTGGAAGCAGGGAGCTGCAGTGGCAGAGTCCATGTCAGCAGATTGCGAACCTCTAGATTTCCGGGCACGTTGCCAACTACATCCTCCACCTCCAACCTCTGCGGTAATCCCTAAACTTGGTCTTATTTAGAAAGATGACAAATTTGCTCATTTATACCCTAAAGCTAAATTCCACGTATAGACCTCTAACTCAAGTACCCCTCAGCAGAACTAGCAACCCCCCAGCAAAGACATAGTTCCCTATTTTTCTCCACCCCAGGAGGCACCTGGCAGTGGAGACAATGAAAGTAGACACGGATCTTTCTAAGAGTGGTAATTATAACACCTTACATAAAATATGTGGTAAATAAAGTCCCTGGTTCCTCCTCATGCAAAGGGACTTCTGCAAAAAGATTCCTCCTGCTATTACACCAGCATATGGACCCATTGGGTTTTAAGCTCAGAAAGCAGACCCAGCAGAGCAAGGGCCTCAACAAGGCACTTCCTACACATGGTCACAGCTTCCTCTTTGGTCCATTCACAGCCTGCTGTCTGGAATCCATCTGAAACCAACTGCTAATGCTTGCCTGTGTTTTTCATAATAGATATACATATATATATATAATATATATATAGTATGTGTATGTATGTGTGTATATATGTACACATGGACTCCGCCACTCCAGCTCCCTGCTTCCACACCATGGGCAGAGTGACCAGACTGTGCTACCTCATCTCTGGTTCTCATTTTCAAAGCAGAAGTTTCTAACAGTACGATCCTCTTTCCTCTGAGGTTTTGCTTTAAATCACTGAAGAGATATATATAATGTGTGTGTATGGATATATACGTGTATGTATATATTATGTATCCATATATGTATATGTATGTGTATATATATATGTAGCTGTGTGTATATACATATATGATTTTGGGTTTGGTTTTTTTTTGAGGCAGGGTCTCATTCTGTGGCCCAGGCTAGAGTGCAGTGGTATGATGCGATGTCAGCTCACTGCAACCTCCACATCCTGGGCTCAGGTGATCCTCCCACTCAGCTTTCTGAGTAGCTAGAACTACAGGCACACACCACCATGCCAGGGTAATTTTTCTATTTTTAGTAGAGATGGCATTCATATAACTTTGAGGCACTCATGTAATTTTGTTCTTGACTGAGCCCCTGTACTAGGTCAATAGACCAGGCCAAATATCAAAATGGATTTCCTCATACTTAAATTCCAAGTTACCAAACTGAAACCGAGTTGTTATCTGACCTTCTGAGAAATCAGGAGAGAGATAATAGCCAAATTTCCCAAACAGGCCAGTTTTACTTAGCATGATAATGAAATTTCCTCTGCCTTTAATCCTTACAACAAAAAGTAACCTAAAGTAACCTGATGTTAAGCAATCAGTTTTTTCTCTGTCGTTCTGTTTCCCTGTTCTCATCTTTCATCTTTCAAGGAAAGTAAGTTTGAAATAACCAATCTGAATTTTGTTCTTTGCTTCTGCTTTTTTCAGCCCTTCTCTATCTGTAAAACCAACCTCCTCTGCTGGGCTCATTGGAAAGCTTTTTTTGTTTGTTTGTTTGTTTTTAAGACAGTCTCACTCTGTCACTCAGGCTGGAGTGCAGTGACATGATCACAGCCCACTGCAGCCTCTGCCTCCTGGGCTCAGGTCAATCCTCCTGCCTCAGCCTCCAGAGTAGATGGGACCACAGAAACCCTGCATCACAGGCATGCACAGCCATACTCAGCTCATTTTTCGTTTTTGGTAGAGATGGGGGTCTTCCTATGTTGCCCAGGCTGGTCTAGAACTCCTGAGTTCAAGTGATCCTCCTGCCTCAGCCTCCTAAAGTGCTGCGATTATATGCGTGAACCACCATGCCCGGCCAGAACATTTTGGAATGAAGCCCAGTTCTAGAATTGCAAATGAAGCCAATTAAGATTTTTAAGGCCCGGTTCCATGGCTCATGCCTGTAATCCCAGCACTTTGGGAGGCTGAGGCGGGTGAATCACTTGAGGCCAGGAGTTCAAAACCAGCCTGGCTAACATGGCCAAACCCCTACTAATGTCTCTACTAAAATATGAAAATTAGCTGGGTGTAGTGGCTCATGCCTGTAGCCCCAGATACTCCAAAGACTGAGGCAGGCGGTGGAATTGCTTGAACTTGGGAGATGGAGGTTGCAGTGATCTGAGATGGCGTGACTGCACTCCAGCCTAGGCAACAGAGCAAAACTCTGTCTCAAAAAAAAAAAAAAACTTTAATACTAAATCTAGTGCTATAATTCTGTTTTTGCCAATTATTTATTTTATTTAGTTATTGGTCATTGCTAGTGAGAGCCAATCATGATAAATTTATAACAGCAAAAGCTCTTGCCATTGATTGCCATTGAGAAATAAATACAATTCTGAAATGGAAAGAACACAGCCCAGGCTTTCTTTTTCATTCATTACCTTGGTGGAGTTCCTGTATTTGGCTGCTCAATGTTTTGAACAAGTAATCTTCTCTCTCCTGTCTTTTTTCAGTGAGCTCCAAGCATGATGTAGCCTCCATTGTATGAAGGGTAAGGGGGAGTAACAGTTAAATTCATTTTTTAAAAAAAGGTATCACTCTATGTGTTCTGCAACTTTTTTTTTTTTTTTTTTTTTTGAGACGGAGTCTCGCTCTGTCACCCAGGCTGGAGTGCAGTGACGCGATCTCGGCTCACTGCAAGCTCCACCTCCCGGGTTCTCGCCATTCTCCTGCCTCAGCCTCCCGAGTAGCTGGGACTGCAGGGCACCCACCACCATGCCCGGCTAATTTTGTTTGTATTTTTAGTAGGGACGGGGTTTCACCATGTTAGTCAGGATGGTCTTGGTCTCCTGACCTCGTGATCCTCCCGCCTGGGCCTCTCAAAGTGCTGGGATTACAGGCATGAGCCACCGAACCTGGCCTAACTTAGTTTTTTCAACTCAAGCATTTGTCTTAGAATTTTTGATACATATAGATCTGGCTCATTCCTTTTTTTTTTTGAGACCGAGTCTGGCCCTGTCCAGGCCAGAATGGCGCGATCTTGGCTCACTGCAACCTCTACCTCCCAGGTTCACACGATTCTCCTGCCTCAGCCTCCCAAGTAGCCAGGCACCCGCCACCACACCCAGCTAATTTTTGTATTTTAGTAGAGATGGGGTTTCACCATGTTGGCCAGGCAGGTCTCGAACTCCTGATCTCGTGATCCACCTGCCTCGGCCTCCCAAAGTGCTGGGATTACAGGTGTGAGCCACGGCACCCGGCCTGTGGCTCATTCCTTTTAATGGCTTCATAGTGTTACATAATATCAAAATACCTCCATTTATTTTGCCATTCCCCTGTGAATGGATATTCAGGTTGTCTCAATTTTTCACCATCATAAACACCAGTCTAGAGAGTGTTTCTTGTACAAGCTTCTTTGCATACTCTATACAAGCATTTCTCTTAAAAGAAGAATTGCTGGGTAGTAAAGAGTGTAATTTTTATTTTTAATACACACTGCCTAATTATTCACCCAAAATAGCTGGGTGGTGTTGTAGTTGTTGTTGTTGCTGTTGTTGTTTTTAGTGGAAGTCCTGTTTTTTCCCCAGTTGTTGCTGGATTTTCTTGTTATTTGCATTTTCCCTGATTAAAGAGATGAACATCATTTCATAGATATGATGGTCTTTATTATATCTTCTTTTGTGACCTGCCTGTTTACATTCTTTGTCCATTGATCGGGATTGTCATTTTCTTATTGATTTATAGGAGTTTATTTTATATTCTGAATATTAATACTTTGCTGTTGGGTTGTAAATACTTTTTCATAGGCTGTTGGTTATTTTAAAACAGTTCATAGTACCTTTTCTTATTCAGAATATAAAAATCTGATATAATTAAAATGATCATTCTTGTCTGTTTCTGCTTTTTCTTTTGATGTCTTTTTAAAGAAGGCCTTCTCTACCCCAAGAACTGGATTATGTTATGTTAAATTATGTTTTTGTTTGTTACAAGATTTTTTTTAATATATGGTTTCATTTTCGAACTCTTTGTTCTGTTCCAATGATCTGTTTGTTTTTCCTGTTTCATTGACCACACTACTTAATTATAAAATGACTTATTTAGAAGCTATCCACACTGCAGTTAACATTGAAAAAAGTGAGATAGGTCAGATTGTTCTTTGTGCTTTTGTTCTTCAAAACAAGACCTCAGGAGAATCATTGATATAGAGTGAGGCTTTTCTATTGCAGCTACCAGGAGTTAAATGGAAACTAACCTCTCCTGCTCTCATTTTAGCCTTGACAGGAAGAGTGTTCTATCAAGAGGGGCTCTGAGCTATTGGCGTCTAGGTTAGAACTTTGAATGCATTTATCCAGAGAAGCACTGTTATGCACAGCATTTAGGATATATATATTGTTTAGGATATATTAAATGCACATTCTTATGTAAGTAGATTTTTGTGAGCAGTCTGACAATCCAAACTTCAATTGTAGAACCACTCTGAGAAAATAAATTTAAGTTGCAAAAACAAATGTGAGCTTTTGGACATAACACTTAGCATCACTTCTACTTACCACATTCCTGAGGTAGAACCAAAAGCAGAAGAAACAGTCCCTGACTCTTGAAATTTTTTACTTTACAGTTAGCAAAAGGTAGAATAACAAAGCACAATTTATTAAAGAATCAGAAGTTTTAGCCTAAGACTGAACATCTAAAAAAAAAAAAAAAAAATGGAGTAGGGTCACCGCTACTTAGGAGCCCCCACCTCCCTCTCCCACTCTCCCCCAACCCTATAAACTTCTAGAGGCAGACCATGCCTTTTTTATCTTTGTATCCCTAGATTCTAGCTCAGTAGCTTGCACATAGTGAGGCACAAAACATATATATATATGTGTGTACACACACATATATATAGATTTCTTTTTTCCCAAGATGTGGTCTCACTCTGTCACCCAGGCTGGAATGCAGTGGCATGATTTCGCCTCACTGCAACCTCTGCCTCTTGGGTTCAAGCGGTTCTCATGCCTCAGCCTCTTAAGTAGCTGGGATTACAGGTGCCTGCCACCATGTCCGGTTAATTTTTGTATTTTTTGTGGAGACAGGGTTTCACCAGGTTGGCCAGGCTGGTCTCCAACTCCTGTCCTCAAGTGATCCACGGGCCTCGGCCTCCCAAAGTGCTGGGATTACAGGCGTGGGGCACCACCCCCAGCCCAGATATATAGTGTATCTAGATATGTTATATCTAGGGAGAAAGAAAGAATTAAATTCAAGAAAAAGTCATGTTATTTTATTTTATGGCCCTTTCTTCATTTGTTTTGTTGACTCAGCTATCCAATTTATTTCCCAGACTTGACTCCAGGTGACTGTTATTTCCAAAACCTACTCTCAAAAAAATAAGATTTTCATGGTATTAGAAGTGTCTATGAGATATACATAAGTAAATAAAATTTTTTTTTTTTTTGAGACAGAGTCTCGCTCTGTAGCCCGGGCTGGAGTGCACTGGCCGGATCTCGGTTCACTGCAAGCTCCGCCTCCCGGGTTTACGCCATTCTCCTGCCTCAACTTCCCGAGTAGCTGGGACTACAGGCGCCCCCCACCTCGCCCCGCTAGTTTTTTTGTATTTTTTAGTAGAGACGGGGTTTCACCGGGTTAGCCAGGATGGTCTCGATCTCCTGACCTCGTGATCTGCCCCTCTCGGTCTCCCAAAGTGCTGGGATTACAGGCTTGAGCCACCGTGCCCGACCAAGTAAATAAAATTTTATACCAATTAGAATTTTTTTTAAATGTCCTGTAGACTTTAGAGCAGGAATCCTTACCCATATTTTGACATGGACACATTTTCATGTGTTTGTGAAACCTATGGATAACTTCTCAGAAACATACCTTAAAAATTAGGCTGGGTGCAGTGGCTCACACTTGTAATCCCAGCCCTTTGGGAGGCCAAGGCAGGACGATTGCTTGAACTCAGGAGTTCAAGATCAGCCTGGGCAACATGGCTAAACCTCATCTCTATTTAAACTTCTTTTTAAAAGGAAAAATATCAAAAAAGAAAAATATCTGAAATTACAGAAAATAAAATATACAGGATTGCAGAAGAAATCAATATATTAAAATACAGTTAACAAAACATTCTCTTATTTATTTATTTATTTATTTATTTATTTAAGACAGAGTCTTGCTTTGTTGCCAAGGCTGGAGTGCAGTGGTGCGATCTCAGCTCACTGCAACCTCCACCTCCAGGGTTCAAGTGATTCTCCTGCCTCAGCCTACCGAGTAGCTGGGATTACAGGCAACCACCGCCACGCCTGGCTAATTTTTGTATTTTTAGTAGAGGCAGGATTTCATCATGTTGGCCAGGCTGGTCTCAAACTGCTGACCTCAAATGATTCACCCACCTTGGCCTCCTAAAGGGCTGGGATTACAAGTGTGAGCCACCATGCCCAGCCTGTTTATTTATTTATTGAAACGGGGTCTCACTCTGTGAGGCTGGAGTACAGTGGTGCAAGCTCAGTTCACTGCAACCTCTGCCTCCCAGGCTCAAGTGATTCTCCCACCTCAGCCTCCCAAGTAGCTGGGACTACAGGCAGGTACCACCATACCAAACTAATTTTTTTTTTTTTTTTTTTCGTAGAGGCAGAGTTTCACCATGTTGCCCAGGCTAGAAAATATTTTAAAGAACAAATTTATGACAATAACATAAAAGATTGTTTATTAATGCGTTAAATAAGATTTGATGGCAGGACCACGAACTACTACAATTGTTGAAGTAGTGAGACATGTAAATATTTTGAGATATCTGCAATCACTAATGTAATAGCACTGTATCTATAATTTATAGTGGTGGCAAAGTCACAGGTACTGTTTATACTACTGTGGGTTGTTGCCTATATTCATAATTGAAAAAGATGTTAAATTTCAATTAGAAGTTAGTGAAAATAGGCCGGGTGCAGTGGCTTACACCTGTAATCCCAGCACTTTGGGAGGCCAAGGCGGGCGGATCACAAGGTCTAGGAGTTCGAGACCAGCCTGGCCAATATGGTGACGCCCGTCTCTACTAAAAATACAAAAATTAGCCAGGCATGGTGGCGGGCACTGTAGTCCCAGCTACTTGGGAGGCTGAGGCAAAAGAATCACTTGAACCCAGGAGGCGAAGGTTGCAGTGAGCCGAGATGGTGCCACTGCACTCCAGCCTGGGTGATGGAGTAAGACTCTGTCTCAAAAAAAAAAAAAAAAAGTTATTGAAAATAAAGATGTAATTATTTCTCTGATGAAACTCACATATTCTTATTTCTATCCATGGATAGAGCTCTTGCTCTAGTGGCAATTTAAAAAAAAAAAAAAAATCCCAAAAGTATTTTGAGCAATGAGTAGAATAATTGTATAGCCTCCCAAGGTGATCTCCTTGGAACAAGAAAATTGTTTTATTTTATTTATTCAATAAATATTTGTTCAGTACCTGCCATGTCTCATGTAGGCTTCATCCCTGCTATGATGGAGTTCACAGTTTAGTGCAGAAGAATGTAGATGTTCTTTTTTGGTTGAAAAATAAATATATCAACTTAGGCTTCTATTCTGACGGCTTTGTTTTGTAAGTTTGTTCTTGTTAGAATTGGCTCCTAGACTTCCATGGCCTAAGTTCGTTTTATTGTTTTTCTTGTCTGATTTAAATTATGAAAACCCCATTCTAAAGTATTTTTTTTAAATGTCAGACATATTATTCTATAATTATTACAGCGGGAAAAAGAGTTTTTAGAGAGTGCCATTATTAGCAGCCCTTCCTAGTGCCCTAAAATCCAACCTCAGAGTATTCTTGGCCTTCAGTTATAGTCTTTGGCTATCGTGATGCTCACCGTCTATCTATCCAGTTTAGGAAATTCCAAAACAAAGACAATGAACTAATTTACTAAGCTTTCTGATCTATAAGATTGTTTTTCAAATAAAAATGAAAGAAAATGGCTTTCATTACGGTACTTGTGACATCATCTAGTTTTTAAAACTAGATATACTTTTAAAGGACATATTCATTCCAATTTTTTATCTAATTTTTTATCTTCTGACCCTCTGTAATTTTTGTGGGAGGTGGTCATATGTGATCGGAGGATTAAGTATGTGAATTTTTAAATGTCAACCAGAGCCAAGCTGCTAGAAATTCTAGATCCTTCAAAGCATCTGGAATTGTTTACTGACCTCTCAGCCACCAGACACCTGCTGTAATTCTTAACCCTCCCCCTCCACCACCCCGCCCCGAACCGCCAACCAAGACGGGGAACAAACCAAGCACCCAGCCACATCAACATTTCTCTCTGTGTGCCTTTCAGTGTTGGCTAGAGACACTCTAAAAGTACAGTTCTGAAACATGAAACCTGCTAAGCATTAAAGCAGATTTCTGGCTCAGAAAACACAAAAGTGGTTTGGAAAAAACAAAAAAAAATGTTCTGAGAAGCTGATAGGACTTGTAAGCCTTTAACTGAAATTGTGGTGGCACAGGTTCAAGGCACAGAATTACTCATCAACACAAGACACTGTTCCAAAGCAACCCTACTATGCATCCAACAGTTAGAACATACATTTTGTCCTATCAGCAATCTAAAATCGGATCCCAAGTCAACCAAAACTTAACATTTCCCCTCAAAACATTCTGGAGAGCTTATATTCTTAACTGAATATGAGTTCCTCCTCACTCTTTGAGCCAATCAATACTTTTTGATTTTCAGAAGAGTAAAATTCTCCTCTCACCAGGGCCATCTGGGTGTTTGTTGCAACATGCCTGATAGTGACTGCTAGATTGTCAGCTTCTAGATGCTTCGAAGGCTCAGTTAAGCCCTCAATGAAACTCCAGGAAGTAACTGGTTGGAAAGGTCTCCATAACTTGGACGCAGATGGCTGTCTTATCCAGCAGACTCTGATTTTATATTCCCCATGAGTCCACGTGACCTTTGATAAGCTGCAACTCACTAATTAATTCTTCCAGTAAACATTTCTTGAACACTTACTGTGTGCTTAGTGCAGGGGGCATACCATGGTGAATATGCCACAGCATCTGCCTTTATGTGCGTCACAGTGTAATTGTGATTTCTGTCACTGCTTAGTACAGATACCAGTTGCTAAGCCTGATGTTTGCCCCTTAACTGGCCACCAGAATTTTAACATAAGACAACTACAATTTCTGCAGGCTCAACAGAAGTTGAAGAAAGAAGAAGAAGAAAGGAGAAGGAAGCAGTTGTAGGAAAATGTTCCTAAATAAAGTATGCAATACCAACCGCTGCCTTTGAGCTGCTTTTAAAAGTTTTGGTTTTCACATGATTAACTCTAAGAGGATTTATTCTTATTCTCATCAGCCCAAATGAAAAAAAGAAAAAAGAAAGCAGCAGGAAATTTCCCTTGACTTGACTGAGTGTTCATAACCCATTTATATTGTACAAGTATTTAGAGAAGTAATCAAGTAATTCGGGTCTTGATTTGGAGTCATTCAGAGGATCACCAGTTATTTGCAAGGTGTTCACAAGTTTTGTGGTGAGGGTGAATGGTCGGGGAGAATACGTATTATGTATGTGTATATATCTCACAAAAATAAATGTTTGCCAACTGCACTTTCAGGAGGAGCCTTGAGGCAATGGCAGTTGAAACAAATAATATAGGGTACCAACCCTTACACTAGTAAGAACCATCATTTTAGAAAGTAAGACAACCTTGAATCCAGGTACAATCACAAAGAAAGAAATTTTTTAGCATCTGAGCTCATTCCCAAAATGAAATTCTACCACCATGATGTGTGGAAAGAGCATTTTTTTCTCCAGAGTCAGAGAAACAAGCATTGAACCCTAGCTCTACCATGGACTCAGTCAATGACCTTAGGCAAATTACTTAATCTGTGTTTCAATTTCCTCGCCTGTAAAATAGGCCTAAAAATACCAATCCCTTAGGATCATTGTAAAGATTCTATGCGATAGCAGATGCAAAGCTCTTGGCATCAAGTAGGTGTATGAAAAATTATAGCACTCCTCCCACCCCACTCCTTGATCAAACTATGCAAGAGTTGGGTTTTGAGGGGTGTTTTCTTGTGGTTATTTAAAGAGAATAGCTCTTAAAGCCTAAAACTGTATTCAGGAGACAATAATTAACATTGCATTACCACAGTTTAACTCACAACCACATTTTTGCACTGAATTCCCACATCACTAAATCATACTTCTACATATAGTCATTGCCATCTACCTTACCTTTGGCAGTGCAGTGGTCTATGGCTAGAACCACCCTGAATGCACCTGACCTCAGAAGCTAAGCAGGATTAGGCCTGGTTAGTAATTGGATGTGAGATAGTACAGTAGTACAAAAGACAAGATTGTTTAAAGCACTCATCAAAAATCCTGACAAGTTTCAGCTGATGAGTTGGTAACAATGATCATATCAGACAAGTTCATTGCCTATAACGGAGAAGTCATGTTCTGCCTTTCTTCTGTGTATGATTTTAAAAAGCAAAGCCAAATTTTTACAAAGAAATTCGGCTGGGTGCAGTGGCTCACTCCTGTAATCCTAGTACTTTGGGAGGCTGAGGTGGGCTGATCACCTAAGGTCAGGAGCTCAAGACGAGCCTGGCCAACATGGTGAAACTTGTCTCTACTAAAAACTACAAAAATTAGCCAAGCATGGTGGTGGGCACTTATAATCCCAGCTGCTTGGGAGGCTGAGGCAGGAGAATCGCTTGAACTCTGGAGCAGGAGGTTGCAGTGAGCCGAGATTGTGCCATTGCACTCCAGCCTGGGTGACAGAGCGAAATTCCATCTCAAAAAACTAAAAATAAAAAATCAGTGGAGCACGGTAAGTCATTTGTTCATTTAATAAGTATTTACTCAACATCTATAATGTGCCTGGCACCGTTCTAGGATCTAGGAATTCAGACGGGCCGACAAAGGCCCTGCTGTCATGCAACTTACACTCCGGTAACTTGAAAACTTTTGGCACTTCGTGATGAAGCCAATGGCTTCATTTCATCACTTCATTTGCAATGAAGCAAGTGGGACTAAGAACTGGGAAAGGGGCTATCCATGCATTATTTTTAAAATGTAATTTAATTTTAAAATGTAATTCCCTTGTGTTAGATTTCTAACCCCAGTGTGCCCAGTTAAAGATGAAGAGGACCAATTAGAATGTACTGAGGTATTCTGATTTCCAAGTAAATATTCAGCTATTGGAATAAGAATAAGAAGTTCCATTGCTTTTATACCAGCATTCTTTTTCATATGGAACTAATTCCTTGAAATATCCTCAAGAGTATCTCTGGAGGCTCACTGTCATATGACACTTGAAACTTGAAAGCAAACCATAATATAGGAATTTAAAATATGGAACTGGTTGAGGGGATTTAACATTCTAATTCTAGTTTCCCACAAACCTTAAACCCTAGATTCAGTTCCCTGCCTGCTCACAAACTCAGGAATTTCTCTAGAGCTCAGCTTCCTCTTCCATTAAATGAGAAGGACAATCGCACCTATCAGAGCTGGCTAACTGCTCTAGCAAACTGCTTGAAATCTCAGTAGCCTGACACAATAAAAGCCTATTTCTTGCTCATATCATAGTCCAGTGCTGTTTGGCAGGGTGGTCCTATTCTCCCTCATCGCTCAGAAACCCAGGCTTTTCAATCACATGGTTCCAGCATCTTCTAGAGCCTTGTCCTCCTCTGTATTCTGTTGATATATGAGGAAAAAGAGAAGATGTGGAGGACCATATGGGCTTTTTGTCTAGCCCAGGCCTGGGGAAGGTTTCCATCTCCTTTGTCCACATTCCAGTGGCAAGGACTCAGTCATGTGGCTGCACCTATCTGCAAGGAGGCTGGGGAATATAGTCTGACTGTGTGCCCCAGAGGAAGAGGAAACAGCCTGGTGGACATGTAGGAGACATCACCACAGTACTTACTCCAGAAGGTTGTTTGGAGGATTATGTGAGACAATAGATAAAAGAACTCTTAAAGGTCTCTAGATCAATAAATATTAGCTCTGGGCTATTATTAATGTGCTTCTGTCTAGGCTGAGGCCCATCTTCTCCATGCAGCTCACCCTGGAAGGAACAGAGAAAGCCAAGGTGTTGTCTCCTAGCTTTATGCGATCGGCAGAGATAACTATAGAAAGAGAGTCTTCAAAGCTGCCTGTGCCCTTTGCCCCCTTTATCAGGCATCTTCATTTCAATTCATTCTAGATACGTTTCATGGAATTGAGATGAGTGAGCAAGGAGAAGAGCCCATCTTTTCATCATATATACTCTCAAATAATGCTGGCTCTTTTTGGCCACCATTTCTCAGCATAAGTTCACTTACTGTCAAATTACACCTAACCCATGTGACCTTGCACTCTGAAAGAAGCTGGGATTCACCATTCATCCAGCTTTGTTCTCCAAGCTGCCACAGTGATTTCTTCTAAACAGTGTACATCTGATCATGCCAATACTTACTTAAAATCCTTCATTGTCTCTCCACTGAATTAGAATAAAATCCAAATGCCTTATGCAGAGACAGTTATCCCCCATCCCACCCTCCCAGGATCAGCCCCTGCCTCCCTCTTCAACCTCATTTCACATCGCTCTCTTCCCCTCCAACCTCATTCATTCATTCAACAGCTATTTCTCCAGCCTCTAGTCTAGGCATTAGAGATAGAGGAAAACAGACAGCACCCCTGCCCTGGTGGTAGGGTATTGCACTCCAGTCACAGGGGCCTTCCTTTAACTTACTCTCTGCCTCTGTGCTTGGTGTTGGCTGTCCTCTTCCTCCAGTTCTTCTCACAGAGGTCTGTTTAGAACAGTCCCTCCACCCTTGATTACTCTCTCACCAGCATCCCATGTGCATTCTTCCTAATATTTATCAATCTGGAAGATTGTTTGACATGTTTTTGTGCATTTAGTATCTATCTTCCTTTACCACAGAGCAATTTCCATGAGGGTAAGGATCTCATTTATCTTATTAACTTCTGTATCCCGAACACCTGCTTGCCTGGCACAAAACAGAAGCGCAATAAACGTCTATTGAATGAACGGATTAATGAATGAATGAACTAGCAGGAAACAACCAATGCATCTGGTGATGGCCCCTAGGCCTGAGGAGAAAGTGTGAGTTCCAGTTTTCTTCCTGGGAGCCTGTGCTCATCTCTGTCCTCTCTGACTGTTGTTTTGCAGGGAATGACACCACTCCACTGGGCGGCTTTCCACAACCAGCCTCAACACACCCAAATGCTGCTGAAGAAGGGGGCAGACCCCACCCTTGTGGATAAAGACTTTAAAACGGCTCTCCACTGGGCAGTCCAGGTGAGAAATTGACCAGTGGACTGGTCTCAGGTTTAAATGGTGGAAAGCACTGTTAACAATTTTCTGAGTAGGTCAAACTTTAAAGATGGAGGTTTCAGCCCTTCATTCAGCCCCACCACTTGTTGAAGAGAAACCCTGCCAAGATGCAAAGCGGGGTAGTTACAGAATATCAAGCAGAGCCTGCCTTGGGTGTCACACACAGACACACACACACAGCCCTCTCACTGTCTCTCTTTCTCTCTCCATCGCAGTGTTTGCTACTGGCTTACTGTGTCCCAGAGTAAACCTGCAAAGAATTGCTGGGAAAATGCCTTCAAAGTCTTTGAACCGTGACCCTCTGATTCTCTTCTTGCTTCCAAATCCTCCCCAGCAGAGTTATTTCAGGTGATCCTGAATTCTCCACCCAACAGTGAAAGTAGTGGCTCCTGACCCTGCAACACTATCACGTCAGGGAGTCCACGTCAGTACACACACCCAGACAAATCAGAATAGGCTCAAGAAATCTATTGTCCGGAGAGGACAAAACCGAGAATAAGGTGAAAGAATAATAATCACTAATGTGTAACAGAGTGCTTTCTATTTTCAAGTGGAATGATTAACTAAAAGTTATCTATTCCTTTTTTCAAGGAGAGCAGTACCGTGCATCCTTTCCATAAACTTGCCAGCCCATCTCTGTCTTCAGCACAGACACCCCCACAGTTGATTTCTGTTGGCCCAGAAAGGGCACCTGTCTGAACTGCTGCCAGGACCCTGTGAGAATAGTTTCTGCTGCCCTGACTCTGGTTTCAGTCAGCATTTCCATGTGCCAAGTACAGCAGAAGTGGGCACCTGGGACTCTCGGGACTGACATGTGTGCTTGATGTAAGGGGAAAACAGAAGTGATCTGGAAACTGCTCTGTTTTCGTCCCTCCAACCTTGGCTTCAGTTTCTCTGCACCAGTTTCTCTGCAAAGCTATGCAGTAAGCAAGGCTTGTTTTGTCATCTCCACCTGCCCATAGCACCCTCCTACATACTTTCAATATCTAATCACCTGCCCTGCTACCATCGCTGCCAGTCTCTGCCCAGGACTCCATGCCCTGGGGCTGGCCTCTGGCTGCTCAGGGGTCACCCAGTGGCCACAGAGGAACTTGACTGGGCTGCCAGGAAGCTCCCCATGTGTTGGTTCTCAGCTGAGATGAAAGTGGCACCAGAAGCAGGCATTTTCTATATAGTCACCTCAACACCACTGCGTTCTGATTCCCTAGATCCGGGATGCATGTGCATTTTGAAAAACCTCCCCAGGTAATTCTAACTGACATGCATCCCCCTTCCACCATCCCAGCCCCACTGTAGAGCTGCTGTCTGAGACCTGGCCTCACGATGGAATCACCAGCAGTGCTTGTAAAACAACAGATTCCCAGACCCCCGCTGAGCCCTCACAGGGTGGGAATCGCTGCGTTTTGTTTTGTTTTGTTTTGTTTTCTGAAATGGAGTCTCGCTCTGTAGCCCAGGCTGGAGTGCAGTGGTGCGATCTCCGCTCACTGCAACCTCTGCCTCCCGGGGCCTGGTTCAAGCAATTCTCCTGCCTCAGTCTCCCAAGTAGCTGGGATTATAGGCACACACCACCATGCCCAGCTAATTTTTGTATTTTCAGTAGAGACAGGTTTTCACCATGCTGGCCAGGCAGGTCTTGAACTCCTGGCCTCGTGATCCTCCCACCTCAGCCTCCCAAAATGCTGAGATTATAGGCATGAGCCACTGCGCCCAGCCGGGAATCCCTGTTCTTATCCTTTAAGAGGCACTTTGGCAAAAATCATAAGAACAGCCTACTCAACTCTGAAGATCTGAGTTTGCATTAATAGACTTGGGCTTGATCTGAGGCAGGTCAACACTTGCTTGGCTTAACTGATAAGGGTATCTTTGGTGTCAGAATGAGACCATGCATATGATAGTGATATGTAATGTACTATGTAATTGGACAAGATGATCACTTTTATTAGGGTTCCTGATTGTCTCCATGGAAACTTAGTTATTATACCCATGCCTTCATATTATTTCTCTTTTTTTATGTTTACCAGTTTGTTAAATGATATAGCAAAGGATGCAGATGAAGAGACAGGTAGGGCAAGGGTATGGGGGAACAGGCATAGAGCTTCCATGCCCTCTCTGGGCGTGCCGCCCTCCAGAAACCTTCATGTGTTCAGCTACCTGGAAGCTCCCGTATTCTTTGTCTCTACTAAATGTCACAGCTTTTAGCCTATACTACATTGATTTCAGCCCTGTCTGCACAATGGGATAATCTGAAGAGCTTTTAAACAATACTCATGTTCTCCAGGCCTCACCTCTTAGATTTTCATTCAGTTGTTCTGGGGTGGGGCCCAGCCATCAATATTTTTCAAAACTGGAACTGGGCATAGTGGCCTGTGCACATAATCACAGCTACTTGGGAGACTGAGGCAGGAGGATCACCTGAGCCCAGGATTTGAGACCAAGCTGTGTAATGCAGTGAGACCGTGGGCTCATAAAAAAATACACCTGTATTGGCTGGGGCTGGGGCTATAATCTCACCACTTTGGGAATCTGAGGCAGGAGAATCACTTGAGACCAGGAGTTCGAGACCAGCCTGGGCAATAGAGCAAGACTCCATCTCTATTTAAAAAAAAACTGTGTGTGCGTGTGTGCACGTGCGTGCGCGCACACACACACACACACATATATATATATATATTTTTGGAGATGGAGTCTTGCTCTATTGCCCAGGTTGGAGTGCAATAGTGCGATCTTGGCTCACTGCAACCTCCGCCTCCCGGGTTCAAGCAATTCTCCTGCCTCAGGCTCCTAAGTAGCTGGAATTACAGGCACGCACCACCACGACCGCCTAATTTTTGTATTTTTAGTAGAGATGGGGTTTCACCACGTTGGTCAGACTGGTCTCGAACTCCTGACCTCAGCTGATTCGCCTGCCTCAGCCTCCCAAAGTTCTAGGATTACTGGCGTGAGCCACCACGCCCAGCCACACATACATTATTTAAAGCTCCTTCATTTC
Organism: Mandrillus leucophaeus; assembly: GCF_000951045.1. Classification (NCBI taxonomy): domain Eukaryota; kingdom Metazoa; phylum Chordata; class Mammalia; order Primates; family Cercopithecidae; genus Mandrillus; species Mandrillus leucophaeus. Next base: position 1,376,307 of record NW_012106531.1, read on the forward strand.
CATAGAAGGCTGTGATATGCAGCTAGGATTTAGAAGCACTATGACAAATGAATTCATATTAATGGGTGCTAATACTTTACCTACTATTGGAGATGTTTTTATTTTGACCATGATTTTATAAGCATTAATGCCTTGTTCATTTATTTACTCAATCACTAAATAAATACTTCTTGAGCATCCACTACGTGTCTTGCATTGGAGGTAAAAAGATTAAAAAGACAGGTCCCTCTAGAACCCCTACAGTTGTATGTAATACTGTGTATATGGTGTGTGAGCACGTTTGCATTCATTTTTCTAAGGAAGGAGTCCACAACTTTCTTGACCTCCTCAATGAGGAACAGTGACTACCCACAAAAGGCTAAGAACCCCGGCTCTGGAGGAATTGTGCATTCTCCTCCCCTGTGGTTAGCAGTAGAATTCAGAAGTGGTGTACTCTGCCATTTACACTGCAAAGACTGAGGGTAATTCCAAATGTCAGCTGAAATTATTATTATACTTGCCTTCTTTAGACTTCTTGTTCATTTATAACACAGGGCTAGCATTGTGCTCCTTTTAGAGTTTTTCCATATGAATGAGTCTATTTCCCGTTGTCATTTATTCCTTTTTCTGAATTTCCTGCTTTTCTCTTGGACCATATAATGAGATCACATTTAAAGCTATAATTCATTGAAATAATAAGGCCTTTGTATTTCACCAAAATAAACAAAGCAGTAAAGGTTTGAAATAGAAGGCCTGCTGGGTAAACTAAGTTTAATCCTGGGCTCAAGAAATCCTACCACCTCGGCCTCCCTAGTAGCTGGGACTACAGGCACACGCCACCATGCCTGGCTAATTTTTTTTTTTTTTTTTTAAGTAGAGACAGAGTCTCGCCATGTTGCCTATGCTGGTCTTGAACTCCTGGACTCAAGAGATCCTCCCACCCAGGCCTCACAAGTGTTGGGATTACAGGCATGAACCACCACACTTGGCCTTCCAATCTATTCTTACAGGGCTTTTCCAACAAATCACAAAGACATGTACCAACATAGCTTTTTTTATACCAAAACAATTATGGTCACTGTTGGTCCTTGCCTCCCCACCCCTGACCTTTTCTCTCTAGCTCACGTAATCTCGGCTCTAATCACAATGGAATATTAGTAACCCTCACAATCCATCATAAAGATTCCTTCTGTCTCCCCCGCTGTCATGCTCTTCCATTTGGGGGAAATATTTCTTTCTTCTTGCACTCGCTGCATTGTTCCTTCTGCCTGCAGAATATCTGCTTATTCTGTCTTATTTCTCCAAGCCCAATTAAGTGTCAGCTTCTTTGTTGAGCTCCCTTTCCAAATTCTTCCCTCCATGTTACTTCTAGGACTTTGTTAAAATTGGTGAGGTGCCTGTGTCTTCCCTTCTAGACTGTGGACCTGAGGGCAACGTGCCTTATTCATCCAAATGTCTCTTAACACCCAGAACAGAGCTTTGTAAACCGTAGGTCCCTAAAGAGGAGTTCATTGAATTCAGTCCAATAAATTTATTCATCTCAAGCCAATGGGGTTAATGGCTTATTGGGTTCTTTCTCTCTGTAGAAAAAAACATTTCAAGTAAAGACTAGTTTTCTAGGGAGGGGGGAGGGATGGCATTGGGAGTTATAACTGATGTAAATGATGAGTTGATGGGTGCTGACGAGTTGATGGGTGCAGCACACCAACATGGCACATGTATACATATGTAACAAACCTGCACGTTGTGCACATGTACCCTAGAACTTAAAGTACAATGAAAAATAATAATAAAAAAAGACTTTAGTTTTCTAGAGCAGTTTTAAGTTCCCAATAAAACTGAGAGGAAAATTGCAGAAATATGTCACCTATTAATATCTTCTGCCCACCCCACCCCCACCCCACTGACAATAAATTGCCTCCCCCATTACCAACATCTCCCACTACAGTGGTACACTTGTTACAATTGATAGCCTACACTGACAGGTCATCAATGCCAAAGTCCATAGTTTACCATAAGGTTCTCTCTAGATATTGTACATTCTGTGGAACTGGACAAAGGTATAATGACAGGTATCCATCATTAAAGTATCATGCAGAATACCTTCATTGCCCTAAAAATCCTCTGAGCTCCCCTTATTCTTTCCACCCTTACCCTAATCCACTTATCTAAACCACTGATCTTTTTACTGTCTCCATAGTTTTGCCTTTTCCAGGATGTCATATAGTTGGAATTATACTGTATGTAGCTTTTTCAAATTGTCTAGTAATATGCATTTACATTTCCTCCATGTCTTTTCATGGTTTAATAGCTCATTTCTTTTTAGCACTGATTAATATTCCATTGTATGAATGTACCAAAGTTTATTTATCCATTCACCTGTGGAAGGACATCTTGGTTGCTTCCCAGCTTTGCCAATTATGAATAAAACCACTATAAATATCTGTGCGCCGCTTTTCGTGTAAACGTAAGTTTTCAGTTCCTTTGGGTAAATATCAAAGAGCACAATTGCTGGATCTATGGTAAGGGTATGTTTAGTTTTGTAAGAAACTACCAAACTGACAGGGCGCGTTGGCTCACACCTGTAATCCCAGCACTTTGGGAGGCTGAGGCAGGCGGATCACGAGATCAGGAGTTCGAGACCAGCCTGACCAACTTGGTGAATCCCTGTCTCTACTAAAAATACAAAAATTAGCTGGGCATGGTGGTGGGTGCCTGTAATCCCAGCTACTCGGGAGGCTGAGGCAGGAGAATCGTTTGAACCTGGGAGGCGGAGGTTACAGTGAGCCAAGATTGCACCATTGCACTCCAGCCTGGGCGACAGGGTGAGATTCCGTCTCCAAACTGTCTTCAAAAGTGGCTGTACCATTTTGCATTTCCACCAGCAGTGAATGGGAGTTCCTGTTGTTCATTATTCTTTCTAGTGTTTGGTATTGTCAGTGTTCTGGATTTTAGCCTTCCTAATCAATGCACTGTGGTATCTCAGGCTTGTTTTAGTTTGTGTTTTCTGATGGCATATGATGTGGCACATCTTTTCATGGGCTATATTAGTCATCTGCAAATTTTCTTTGTGAGCTATCTATAAAGAGCTTCAGCCCATTTAAAAATCATTGTTCATTTTCTTACTGTTGAGTTTTAGGAGTTATTTGCATATTTTGGCAATAGTCTTTTATTAGTCATGTCTTTTGCAAGTATTTTCTTCCAGGTTGGGGCTTATCTTGTTATTCTTTTGGCAGTGTCCTTCACAGAGAAGTTTTTGGTTTTAATGAAATCTAGGTTATCCATTTTTTCTTCCATGGATTATTATTTCAGTATCTAAAAGTCATCACCAGACCCGAGGTCATCTAAATTTTGCTTCTGTTATCTCCTGGAATTCTTTCTTTTTTTTTAATGTTGAATTTACTCCTGTGACATAAATTTTTGTTTCTTCAGTTTCTTCTGGGATATCTTTTTCTTTTGGGCAACCTCCTCTTCTGGTTTAGGAACATTTTGTTCCTTTTCAGTGAGGATCATCTCAGTGTGGCAGGGAGAGCTCATGTATGGGTTAATCTGACCATGAGCTCTGTAGGTCCAGCAGCGCATCTTAGGGTGCTTTATTCATGTGGATACGCTCAATGACCAGAGAATCTACATCGAAACCCATAAGTTCAGCATTACTCTCTGCATTTTTAAGCATGTGCAGCAAAAATTCAGCACTCTTTTTGGGCCACCGACCTTATGTCCAGCCCCACTGCTTGGCCTAGGCACACCTGCCAACTCCACCATTGTAACATCAGAATGGTACGCACTGTTTCTGTAAAGTGACATCTTTCAGATACTTCGTGGCTTTTCATATATGCATACCTTGATGGCCTGGGCAGTTTCACAAGTGTTCTTAAAGTGAACACTAAGACTTGAACCTCTTGATTTGCATGATTTTGTGGGACTCTCTCAGTCAAGTGAATAGCGAACAATTTTCACAGATTAGCTCAGGCCACTTAGGGAAAGAGCATCTCCTGGAATTCTTATGTAATTTTAGAATTCACTCTCTCTCATCCAGGCTGGATTGCAGTGACATAATCACGGCTCGCTGCAGCCTGGACCTCCTAGGCTCTAGTGATCCTTCCACTTCAGCCTCCTGAGTAGCTGGGACTACAGGCAGATGCCACAATGCCTAGGTAATTTTTTGTATTTTTTTTAGAGATGAGGTTTCACCATGTTGCCTAGGCTGGTCTTGAACCCCCGGACTCAAGCGATTCTCCCACCCCAGCCTCCCAAAGTGCTGGGATTATAGATACGAGCCACCTCGCCTGGCCTAATTTTAGGTTTTACATTTAGGTCTGTGATCAGTTTTGAGTCAATTTTGTAAAAGGTATAAGGTCTGTGTCTAGGTTTATTTTTTTGCATGTAGATGTCCAGCTGTTTCAGCACCATTTGGTGAAACAACTACCTTTCTTTATTGTATTGCTCTTACTCTTTTGTCAAATATCAGTTGATTATATTTATGTGAGTCTATTTCTTGGCTGTCCATTCTGTTGCATTGACTTATTTGTCTATTATTCTGCCAATATCACACTATCTTGATTACTGTAGCTTTATAGTAAGTCTTAAAGTTGAGTAGTGTCAGTTGTCCAACTTAGTTCTTCTCCAGTGTCTTGTTGACTATTCTGTGTCTTTTGCCTCTCCATATAAACTGTAGAATCAGTTTGTTGATATCTACAAGATAAGTTTCTGGTATTTTGATAGGGACTATATTGAATCTATAGATCAAGTTTGGAAGAACTGATATCTCAACAATTTTAAGTCTTCTTAACCATGAACATGGAATACCTCTCCATTTATTTATTTATTTTTATAATTTTTATTTTGCTCTTACCCTCACCATATGAAGATCTCCATTTATTTAGTTCTTTGATGTTTTTCATCACAATTTTGTAGATTTTTTCATATCGCTCTTGTATCATATTTTGTTAGATTTGTACCTAAGTATTTAATTTTGAGGGGTGCTAATGTAAATGGTATTGTATTTTTAATTTCAAATTCTATTGTGCATTGCTAGTTTATAGAAAAATGATCAACTTTTGTATATTAGCTTATATCCTGAAATCTTGCTATAATTGCTTCTTAGTTTCAAAGCTATTTTTGTCTATTCTTTCAGATTTTATACATAGATAGTCATGTCATCTGAAAACGGACTGTTTTATTTCCTCTTTCTCAATCAGCATTCTTTTTATTTCCTGTTCTTGTCTTATTGCATTAACTAGAACTTTGGTATAATATTGAAAAGAGGTTGTGGCGCCAGGTAAAGTGGCTCATGCCTATAATCTCAGCACTTTGGGAGGCCGATGCAGGTGGATTGCTTGAGGCCAGGAGTTCAAGACCAACCTGGCCAAATGGCAAAGACCTGCCTCTACTGAAAATACAAAAACTAGCTGGGTGTGGTGGCACATGCCTGTGGTCCCAGCTACTTGGGAGGCTGAGGCAGGAGAATCACTTGAACCTGGAGGCAGAGGTCACAGTGAGCCAAGATCACACCACTGCACTCCAGCCTGAGCAACAGAGTGACACCCTGAAAAAAAAAAAAAGAAGAAGAAGAAGAAAGAAAGAAAGAAAGAAAGAAAGAGAAAGAAAGAAAAGAAAAGAAAAGAAAAGAAAAGAAAAGAAAAGAAAAGTTGTGATAGGAGACATCTTTACCTTGTTCCTGATCTTCGTGGGAAAGCTTCTCATTTTTCACCATGAAGTGTGATGTTAGCTATAGGTTTTCTATAGATGCTCTTTATCAAGTTTAGGGAGTTCTTCTCTATTCCTAGTTTACTGAGAGTTTTTATTATGAATAAGTGATGGATTTTCTCAAATGCTTTTTCTGTATCTATTGATGCAACTGTGTGATTCTTCTTCTTTAGCCTGCTGATGTGGTTGATTACATTAATTGATTTGAAAATGTTGAGCTATACTTGCATACTTTGGATAAATCCTACTTGACCACGATGTGTAATTCTTTTTTTATGTTGCTAGATTCTATTCACTAATATGTCATTGGGGACATTTACATCTATCTTTATGAAAGTTATTGGTCTATAGTTTTCTTTTCTTGTAATGTCTTTGTCTTGTTTTGTATTAGGGTGACACTGGCTGATAGAATGAGTTAGGAAGTTCCCTACACTTCTATCTTCTGAAAGAGATTATTTAAGAACTGTCATTTTTTTCTTGAATGTTTTGTAAAATTTACCAGTGAATACATCTGGGCCTCATATTTCCATTTTAGAAGGTTATTAATTATTTATTCAATTTCTTTTTCTTTTTCTTTTTTTTTTTTTTTTTTTTTTTTTGCGGCAGCGGGGGGACAGAGTCTCTCTCTCTGTCGCCCAGGCTGGAGTGCAATGACGCAATGACGCGATCTCGGCTCACTGCAACCTCCACCTCCCGGGCTCAAGCAATTCTCTTGCCCCAGCTTCCCCAGTAGCTGGGATTACAGGTGCCTGCCACCACGCCAGGCTAATTTTTTGTATTTTTAGTAGAGACGGGGTTTCGCCATGTTGGCCAGGCTGGTCTCGAACTCCTGACCTCAGGTGATCCACCTGCCTCAGCCTGTCAAAGTGCTGGGATAACAGGTGTGAGCCACACACCCAGCCTTTTCAATTTCTTTAATAGACATAAAGGTATTCAGATTATCTATTTCTCCTTGTGTGTGTTTTGGTAGATTGTGTCTTTTAAGGAATTGGTCCATTTCAAATATGTTTATCAAGTTGTGAAAATAGAGTTGTGTAAAGTATTTCTTCATTATTCTTCTAATGTTCATGGGATCTGTAGTGAAGTACCTTTTTTCATTTCTGATATTAAGTAATTTGTGCCCCTCTGTTTTTTTCTAGCCTGGCTAGAGGCTTATCACTTTTATTAATCTTTTCAAAGAACCAGCTTTTGGTTTCATTGATTTTCTCTATTGATTTTTTGTTTTCTAGTTCATTGATTTCTACTCTAATTTTTATTTTTTCTTTTCTTCTGCTTACTTTGGATTTAATTTGCTCTTCTTTTTCTAGCTTCCTAAGGTGTAAGCTTATATAACTGATTCTAGATCTTTCTTCTTTTTTAATATATACATTCAATGCTATAAATTTTCTTCTGAGAAATTGTTTTTGCTACATTCCACAAATTTTGATGTTATCTTCCTTTTGTTCAAAGTATTTTTTTAGTTTTCTTGAGATTTCTTCTTTTGAACTATGTGTTATTTATGTTGTTTAATCTCCACATGTTCAGAAATTTTCCAGTTGTCTTTCTGTTATTGATTTACAGTTTAATGCTACCATGGTCTGAAAGCATGCGTTGTATGATTTCTATTCTTTCACTTTTGTTAAGGTTTGTTTTATGGCCTAGACTGTGGTCTATCTTGGTGAAGTTCCCATGTGAGCTTGTTAAAAATGTGTATTTTGCTGTTAGATGAAGTAGTCAGTAGAAGTCAATTATATCCAATTAATTAATTGTATTTCTAAGTTCAACTACATTCCTACCGATTTTCTGCTTTCTGGATATGTCCATTTCTGATAGAGGGATGTCGAAGTCTTCAACTATAAAGTAGATTCATCTGTTTCTTCTTGCAGCTTTGCCAGGTTTTGCCTCGCATGTTTTAAGGCTGTGTTGTTGGGTACATAAGGATCATTATGTCTTCTTGGAGAACTCACCTCTTTATCATTATGTAATATCCTTCTTTATCCCTAACAACTTTCTTTGCTTTTTAGTCTGCTCTGTCTAGAATTATAATATATAGCTACTCCTGCTTTCTTTTGGTTAGTGTCTTCATGGTAAATCTTTCACCATTCATTTACTTTTAATCTATGTGTGTCATTATATTTAAGGTGGGTTTCTTAAAGACAACATATAGTTGGGTCTTATTTTTCTATCCACACTGATAATCTCTGTCTTTTGATTGGTACATTTAGACCATTAATGTTCAAAGTGATTATTCATATAGTTAGAGTAACATCGATCATATTTGTTACTGTTTTCTATTTGCTGCCCTTATTCTTTGTTCCTATTTTTGTCTTCTACTCTTTTCCCACCTTTTGTGGTTTTAATTAGCATTTAATATTATTCCATTTTCTCTTTTTTCTTAGCGTATTAGTTATACTCCCTTTTTTACTTTTTTAGTGGTTGCCCTAAAGTATACAAAATATGTTTACAACTAATCCAAATCCACTTCAAAATAGCACTATATCATTTCACGGGTAGTGTGAATACTTTATAATAGCAAAATGATACTAATCCCTTCTACCTGTCCCTAGTATGATTGCTGTCATTCATTTTACTTATATATAAGCCTACATAAGCTTATGCATATGTATATAGATATAAAGATAGATGCATAAGCATACATTGTAGCTATTAGTATTTTGAACAAACTATTATCTCCTAGGTCAATTAACAATAAAAAATAAAAGTTTTTATTTTACCTTCATTTATTCCTTCTTCAGCGCTCTTCTTTCCTTTATGTAAATCAGAGTTTCTGGCCTATATCATTTTTCTTCTCTCTAAGAAACTACTTTTAACATCTAGTACAATGCAGGTCTACCAATTTTTGTTTATCTAAGAAAGTATTTATTTCTCCTTCACTTTTGAAGGGCAATTTCATAAGGTACAGAATTCTTGTTGATGGGAGGCTTTTCTCAACTCTTTAAGTATTTCACTCCAGTCTCTTCTTGCTTGTACGGTTTCTGAGATGTCAGATGTAATCCTTCTCTTTGCTCCTCTATAGGTAAGGTGTTCCTTTCCCCTGTCTTCTTTCAGGACTTTTTCTTTATCTTTGGTTTTCGTAATTGGAAAATAATATGGCTAGGCATAGGGTTTTTTGTTTGTTTGTTTGTTTTGTTGTTTTTGGCATTTAGCCTGCTTGGTGCTCTCTGAACTTTTGTGTCTAACAACTTTTTTGGTAAAATTCTCAGTCATTATTATTGTTTCAAATATTTATCCTGTTCCTTTTCTCTTTCTTCTCCTTCTGGTATTCCTATTGCCTGTATGTTATACCTTTTGTAGTTCTCTCACAGTCTGTGAATATTCTGTTCTGTTTTTTCCAGTCTTTGTTATTTTTGTTTTCCAGTTTTGGAGGTTTACATTGAGATCTTCTCAAGCTCAGACTGTTCCCTCAGCTGTGTCCAATCTACTAATAAGCTCATCAAAGGCATTCTTCATTTCCATTACAGTGTTTTTGATCTCTGGCATTTATTTTTGATTATTTTTTAGGATCTCCATCTTCCTGCTTACACTGCCCATCTGTTCTGACATGTTGTCCACTTTATCCATTTAGAGCCCTTAGCACATTATTCACAGTTGCTTTAAATTCTTTATCTGATAATTCCCATATCCTTGCCATGTCTGGAACTGATGCTTGCTCTGTAGATACTGTGTTGTTCCCCTTTTGGCATGCTTTATAATTTTTTCTCAATAGCCAGACATGATGTAGTGGATAAGAGAACTCCTGTAAATAGCCCTTATTTATGTAATGGTAAAGTATGGGGGTAAGAGAAATGTACTGTATCTTCCTACAATTTGGTCCCTGTCTTTTAGTGAATCTATGCCTCTGGAATGTGAATATTCCAAGTGTTTCTCAGGATGTTTTTTCCCCTTCTTAGGTGAGACAGGATAGCTAGAGTGGGCTGGAATTGGGTATTGTTCTGCTCCCATGTAGAAAGCTAGAGCTAGATGGAGTTGAGCACTTTCCTTCCCTACGGTCAGTTAGGCTCTGATAAAACCTCAGTAGTTTAGGTTCTGGTTAGCTAGTTTCTCCTGAGGACAGATTTTATTAAGAAGAACAGAGTGCTCTGGTATATTTCAAAAAGGTTCCTTTTCCCTATCCTCCTGCCAGAAGCCCATGGGAATTTTTCTCTGCTATATACTGTGAGAAGCCAGTTGAGCTACTGGAAGTAAAATTCACAAAAGCATGGCACCCTATAACCAATGTAACTAGATCACTGAGTTTATACTCTCAGATTTGTCCACACTGAGCCTTTGACAATTCATTAACTATAGTTTGAATTTTTCTACCCTGCAGAGGTAGCAATGATTTCCTCAAAGGTTTCTGCTCTAGTATGTTGTGAGTCCCTATATCTGCCTGTCTGACTGTCTCTTCAATTTGGGGGCAGCAGCTTGCTTGCCCTGTGACCTAACTTCTCTCATGGATCTAAGAAGAGTTCTGGAATAACACTGGCCACTTAACCAAGCCTTATAGGAGTACAATGCCTTAATACTAGGAGTGTTTCTAGCAATATGAATTCTAGGCATCACTGCTGGTCAGTAAGAGGGGCAAGCATCTACCATCCCTCAAATTTCACCACTAGCTCCCTCCCCAACTTACTAGAAAATGTGTTTACTTGGGATCTTCTTCAGCAGCATACTTTTCAAGGAAGGTTAGAAAGAAAACAATTGCACTAATATAAAATGATTATTTCATGTTTTGTCAATATGTGGTTATGTGGGCAAGAAATTACACACACACTCACATACACTCACAGTTGATCTGTGGTCAACTGTTTGAACTATGTCAAAGTCCCATGAATATATTTCAACTCTCAATATATTCAAAATGCCAATGTATAATTTTAAATACTATATACCAGTGGATCCAGCTCATGAGGTGAAAGAAGCTTAGAGTTGGAAGGGACCACAGGTCATTTAGTCCAATCCTGCAGTTCCTAGGTGGGGAAACTAGTACAAAAGCTTAGCATTTGCCCAAGTGCATCCAGCACCCGGGCAGGAACCCAGGCCACATGGCTTCCAATACTTGATAAGAGGACAACCACCAAACTGCCTAAGTCCAGAGTAAACAATGAGAAAGTCAGATTTAGGAAATTAACCCCCATTACCCTAGGAGCAAAGACTCTGACCTGTTTGGGAAGCTGGAGCTTCGAAGGGTAACCTAAGTTAAAGTGGCTTTCACATGTCAGGTCCTCAGTGCCCAATTGTAGAGAGAAAGGGAGAGGGTAGAATGAGGGAAAACAGGGACTCATCTAGGAGTAAAAACAAGTAGGAAAGAAGAGAAAAGGTAGAGAATGGAGGAAGATAATGAGGAAAAGAGAGAGAAGAAGCCAAAAAGGATGGGTAAAATCCAACCTATTTGGCTTTGCCGTAGTTTGTAAGGTCTATTTCATTTATTTATTTATTTATTGCTCAGCAAATATTTGTTGAGACTTACTCTTTGCTGGGTTTCATTTCAGCAGAAAGATTCCTAGGCATAGGTTTAGTAAGGACAACACATGGATATCCTGGAGACTTCATCTTGCCAGACAGCTGGAAGCCCAAGACAGACCCTTTCTATACACCAAAGCATGAAAAACTTTTTCTCCCACTAAGCATTAGCACCTCTATGAAATGAAGTAGTTTGGGCGGGGTGCGGTGGCTCACGCCTGTAATCCCAGCACTTTGGGAGTCTGAGGTGAGTGGATCACTTGAGATCAGGAGGTTGAGACTGGCCTTGCCAACATGGTGAAACCCCATCTCTACTAAAAATACAAAAAATTAGCCAGGCATGGTGGTGCATGCCTGTAATCCCAGCTACTCAGGAGGCTGAAACAGGAGAATCACTTGAACCCGGGAAGTGGAGGTTGCAGTGAGCCGAGGTGGTTCCATTGCACTCCAACCTGGACAATAGAGTGAGATTTTGTCTCAAAAAAAAAAGAAATGAAGTAGTTCAGCAGCAGAGGGTCACCATACCTCATCCCCTCCCACTACTTCTACCTTCTGCTTTCTCTCCAGGAGAGGCAGCCCCAGGCTTTTGGGCTTGGCAACCTCTGGAGTCCAGGGCAACCAAAGGCTTGGTCCAAAGGGGCTAACCATGAAGGCAGTCCAGATTCTAAGCCAGGGATATTGGGCACGTTTCTTTCTCTAGTTAGCCCCAGACCCTCAAACATTCAATGGCATAGGCTCTAGATCTTCCTTTTGTCTCCATTCTAGTCTAACATGTCTGGCTCCAACCGATGAGCCAGAATCATCTTCTCACATCACAAAACCTCCCAGCCTTTTAGGAGGGATAAGTGGCTGCAACACAGAGGCTAAAGCACTGGCCTCTGCTTTATATGGTCACCATCACAAGACAAGCAATGCAAACACATCCCAGTGTTCAAGAGAAGGAAGGAGATTGGAGTTTCTGCCAAGAAGAAGCCACCATAGAACATATTCCCTAGATATATGTTAACAAATAGCCAACTAGTCCTAAATCTCCCACTGGACTCCTTTGAAGGTCACCTAGAATGTATACAGTTAGGATGTTGAGATCTTGTTGTTGTTGTTGTTGTTGTTTTTGTTGTTGTTTTATCAATCTGCCTGTAGCAAAATTATTACACATTAACTCAACTTTCTTCTTGGCAAGGCTTCTTATGAGTCAGGCTTCCCCAACTCTCCCCACTCATGATGGGTAAACAGAAAACGACTAGGACTCAGTTCCCAATCATTTTCAGAATACATGAAGGCAATGTTATGGATTACCCATGAACAAAAGCAAATAAATAAATACAACAAAAACAAACTCACAATCATCATCTGGCAGTTCTGTGTAGAATTCTAGAGCTCCTTAAGAATAGGATATGTACAATATTGTTCCTTGCCCTGTTTAATAACATTTCTAGCCAATGTAAACCTACTCTCCATTCTTCCTAAGGACCTACCTGGACCACAGTCCCACTTCTTCTTGTCTAGTGTCTCCTGGTCTCTGTGACTTTTCCTACCTCCCAGGTCTAAGCATATTTTTGGCTGACACACAGTCTAGATTATTAAGAAGGGAATTCTGTCACCAGGAGACAAGTGATCCAGGGCCTTG
>NW_012106531.1:1389323-1393306 GCF_000951045.1 Mandrillus leucophaeus
CCTCCCAAGCAGCTGGGACTACAGGCGCCCGCCACCACGCCTGGCTAATTTTTTGTATTTTTAGTAGAGACAGGGTTTCACTGTGTCAGCCAGGATGGTCTGGATCACTTGACCTTGTGATCTGCCCACCTTGGCCTCCCTAAGTGCTGGGATTACAGGCTTGAGCCACTGCAGAAGCTCTTAAAGTACCCAAAGATTAACTGTAAAGGAGATCTCAGTTGGCGAGGCACACATCACTGGTACTGATGTCGTCTAAACAGTTTTCACTTTAGTTCCTCCAGTATGAATATGCAGGATCAAATTAATAGACCACTCTTTTTATCACAGACAGAATAGTATAGTGGTGAAGTCCAACGCCTCCACAGTCAATCCTGGATCTGCTCATTCTCAGCTGTGACAGAGGGCAAATTTCTTAATCCCTTATGCCTTCATTTTCTCCTCTACGGTATGAGGACAATAATAGTACCAACCTTGTGGGATTGTTGTTCATGAGTTAGTACATGAAATGGCTTAGAAAGGTGCCAGGCACAGATGTTCACACAGTAAACACAGCTGTCACCATTATTCCTGGGAGGATATTCTTATAAAGAAAAGTAAAATACAAACAATGGTGCTACAAGTGAGATTCAGGTATAGAGGCAAGGAATTGTTTGGAGAATTTAGGACAAAAGGTATTTTGGAGGAAAAGAGTAAAGGTGTGGAGTCTGTCTTTACTTATCCAGAGAGGCTGCCAAGAGACCTGCTGCCTGGGACTGGCTGGCAGGATCCCAGAAGCAGCAGCCACTATTGCAGTTTACCACTTCCAAAATGACTCCACCCCAGGGGCGAGCGAGGTGAAAGGAAGAGAGGGGTTTTGTTTTCTCCATCTGCACTTAATGCTTCTTCTTCCACCAAGAGGGGAAACTATGAACAGGGTGTTTTGGCCTTTGAACCACCTTGACAGCTTGAATTCCTTTACTCTTCCAGGAAATGGTAAACAAAAAAGAATTGCTGTGCTGACACTCTTTTTGCTTCTGTTTTCCTTATTGAATGGCTACTGCTTTTAAAGAAAAGTGTCTCTTGACTATCTAAAATGTATTTCAGACTCCTTCGATATATGTCTAACTAGCATGAGGTGAAACAAACAGAAAAGTTGATAAAGGCGTGAAAGCTCACCTAAGCTTTAGGTGACTCCTAAGTCACCTAAGTAAGCTTTTGCTGACTTCTAAGGACAGGCATGCCATAGAATATAAACAATTGGTCAAAGTTATTTAAAATCATTGTTAGCCAAAGGAAAGATGGAGGGAGGAAGAAGACACAAAAGGGAAGACCATAGGAAGAGAAAGAAAAAGTCTGTAGCCAGAGATTACTTTATGGGTATGTAACCAGTGCAGCCACAGAGGGCCCGGTACTCAGATGGGACCTGGTGCTTAAGGCATAATATTCTGTGGTCCCCATCTGGAAATTCTCACTTTATCTTTTAATTGTTTTTGTAAAGGAAGTCTGATACAAGAGTATAGCCTCTGCTCAGACAGTTCTGCTTCCCAGGCTCCCTGGGACAAATTCTCAGCCCCCTGCTCGCCCTACCCAGGAACAAGCTTTTTTCCTGCATCATTGCACCACCAGTCAGTACTCATCATGGTCACTTCTTTAACATTAAGATGAACTCTGTCAGTTTCCTGGTGGTCAGCCTCTACAGCAAATGGGGGCACAAATGATCAGACCTAATGAGCAAGTTGTTGTCTAGGTGGCCCATCCATCACTCTAGCTCTGATGTCAGTCCATTGCACATGTATTTAATTTCAGTCCATCCTTCGTTCGCTAATTATGGAAGACAACTTAGCTCCTATGGGAGACAAAAATCTCTGCAGTGACTTGAGACAAGTGGAAATTTGTTGGAGAGCTTAGATAGAATGTATTTTTATTCTTTTTTTCCATTTTCTTTTCTCTTTTCATCTTTTTTCCTTCTTTCTTTCTTTCTTTCTTTTTCCTTTTTCTCCTTTGTATTTTTATCTTAACATGCCTAGACAGAGAAGAACACTGGATTGTACATAATGAGCTTTCTTTGACTCTCTTTTCCAGAGTGGAAATAGGATTCTGTGCTCCATCATCCTGAGCCATCACCAGGGGCCGTCCATAATCAACTATGATGATGAGAGTGGGAAGACATGTGTACATATCGCAGCAGCAGCGGGCTTCAGCGATATTATTCATGAGCTGGCAAGAGTCGCTGAGTGTAACCTGCAGGCTCTGGATGTGGATGACAGGTATCCGTGGCAACCAGAAAGTGCTGGGAACGCCTAGTCATTTCCCCCTAACTGAATCTTAAAATAAAGAAGATGTTTAAGGAGGTGTCCTATACAGCTATATCTTTATTGCCAGTAATACAATAAAAATTGCTCTATTTTAGTGAGAGGAGGAAAAATTATTGTTATGGAGAGGAAGACTGTGACTGTACAGTATTGTCAGATTTTCCACTTTTTGCTAAATGTTCTCCGTGCTCTCAGAAGGCGTTCTATATTTCAGCTTCCTGCTATGTGCCCTTTTTGTTCCTAAAGGTAGGTTTTGAGATTTTTGTTTTCTTCATTCTTGGATTATGTTATAAAGTCCACCAGTTCTTTTATCCAGAGAAGAACATAATGAAGACTGTATTCTGGACTATTGGGCTCCTAGAACTACAAGGAACTTTTTCAGGCTGTTGTTGTTTTCGATCATCAAAGATGTATTGTCTGAAAAAGGAAGCTGGGTACAAAAAGGTAAAAAGACTTCTCTCAGAGCTAGTTAGATACTAGATGAAGATTTGTACACCTGTCTTTCAAACTTACAGCTTTTCACGTAGAACGCCCTGCTTATCTAAACTGTTTTGGTTAAGCACTGAATCAATGGAAATGTAAGAAAAATATAACAACAAACAAGCCTATCAAAAATAAGTAGACTCAAGCACTCTGGTTTCTTTATCCTCTTGTATTGAAGTGCAAAATTAGCCCCCTACTTATAATTATTTATTTTATTTTTTTTTTTTGAGATAGAGTCTCGCTTTCATGCCCAGGCTGGAGTACAGTGGTGTAACCTCAGCCCACTGCAACCTCCACCTCCCGGGGCCAAGTGATTCCCTTGCCTCAACCTCCTGAGTAGCTGGAACTACAGGCTTCTGCCACCACACCCAGCTTACTTTTGTATTTTTAGTAGAGACAGGGTTTCACCATGTTGGCCAGGCTGGTCTTGAACTCCTGGCCTCAGGTGATCTGCCCGCCTCGGCCTCTCAAACTGCTGGGATTACTGGCATGAACCACCATGCCCAGCCTACTTATCATAATTTTAGATACCCCAAGAAAGCTCCAGATACGTGATGCTCCCAGATACTTGAAATTCTTCTTTTTCTTTTTAAAATTACTTTATAAAATATGGAATACTTCACAAATGTGTGTGTCATCCTTGTGCAGGGGCCATGCTAATCTCCTCTATTAATACCTGAAATTCTTTTAACCCAGGGAAAAGATGGGGGGCTCTACATAGGTCTCAGAAGTTGGAGATAGTTAAATGACTTTAAGTAAAATTAAAGTATAAATCATTGAAAGTAGACATTTTTCGGCCAGGTGCAGTGGCTCATGCCTATAATCCCAGCACTCTGAGAGGCCGAGGTGGGTGAATCATTGAGGTCAGGAGTTTGACACCAGCCTGGCCAACATGGAGAGATCTGTCTTTACTGAAAATACAAAAATTAGCCAGGTTTGGTGGGGGACACCTATAATCCCAGCTAGTCAGGAGGCTGAGGCAGGAAAATCCCTTGAAGCCAAGAGGCGGAGGTTGCGGTGAGCCAAGATAGCGCCATTGCACTCCAGCCTGGGTTACTAAGCAAGCAAGACTCTGTCTAAAAACAAAAAAGAAAGAAAGAAAAGAAAAAAGTAGGTGCTTTCCTAAGAGCAGGTGTTGATCATAAGCAAGTAAGAAAGTAGAAGGACATAAGCTACATGAGGAAAAAAGTGAATTAACCTTTTTTTTTT
>NW_012106531.1:1393356-1396300 GCF_000951045.1 Mandrillus leucophaeus
CTTTTCACGTAGAACGCCCTGCTTATCTAAACTGTTTTGGTTAAGCACTGAATCAATGGAAATGTAAGAAAAATATAACAACAAACAAGCCTATCAAAAATAAGTAGACTCAAGCACTCTGGTTTCTTTATCCTCTTGTATTGAAGTGCAAAATTAGCCCCCTACTTATAATTATTTATTTTATTTTTTTTTTTTGAGATAGAGTCTCGCTTTCATGCCCAGGCTGGAGTACAGTGGTGTAACCTCAGCCCACTGCAACCTCCACCTCCCGGGGCCAAGTGATTCCCTTGCCTCAACCTCCTGAGTAGCTGGAACTACAGGCTTCTGCCACCACACCCAGCTTACTTTTGTATTTTTAGTAGAGACAGGGTTTCACCATGTTGGCCAGGCTGGTCTTGAACTCCTGGCCTCAGGTGATCTGCCCGCCTCGGCCTCTCAAACTGCTGGGATTACTGGCATGAACCACCATGCCCAGCCTACTTATCATAATTTTAGATACCCCAAGAAAGCTCCAGATACGTGATGCTCCCAGATACTTGAAATTCTTCTTTTTCTTTTTAAAATTACTTTATAAAATATGGAATACTTCACAAATGTGTGTGTCATCCTTGTGCAGGGGCCATGCTAATCTCCTCTATTAATACCTGAAATTCTTTTAACCCAGGGAAAAGATGGGGGGCTCTACATAGGTCTCAGAAGTTGGAGATAGTTAAATGACTTTAAGTAAAATTAAAGTATAAATCATTGAAAGTAGACATTTTTCGGCCAGGTGCAGTGGCTCATGCCTATAATCCCAGCACTCTGAGAGGCCGAGGTGGGTGAATCATTGAGGTCAGGAGTTTGACACCAGCCTGGCCAACATGGAGAGATCTGTCTTTACTGAAAATACAAAAATTAGCCAGGTTTGGTGGGGGACACCTATAATCCCAGCTAGTCAGGAGGCTGAGGCAGGAAAATCCCTTGAAGCCAAGAGGCGGAGGTTGCGGTGAGCCAAGATAGCGCCATTGCACTCCAGCCTGGGTTACTAAGCAAGCAAGACTCTGTCTAAAAACAAAAAAGAAAGAAAGAAAAGAAAAAAGTAGGTGCTTTCCTAAGAGCAGGTGTTGATCATAAGCAAGTAAGAAAGTAGAAGGACATAAGCTACATGAGGAAAAAAGTGAATTAACCTTTTTTTTTTTAAAAAAAAGAACAAATTTCAGAAAGGCAGGCTGAGGGAAAGTTTATCTACTTCAAAACACTCCTAGAACCAGCTTTGAATAGAATAGTTCCCATTTTGTAATACCACCCACTTAGCAAAGAAAATCCAGTTCTCTAGGCCTCAGGGTGGAAAGTAAAACTAACGGGAGAAAAGAAAGTACAAAAGATAAGGAGAGTTCAAACGGAAGTAAAATATCCAGAAGAGTCCTTTCCGCTCCAGTGCTCAACTCAAAGGCCTCATGTACTGATCAAATCCTAGTCTCCATTTTTTTTCCATGTTTTCTGCAGCTAAACATGCAATTCTGCCTTCATGCTGAAGCTATAAGCTTCTGTTAATAGTTGAATTTTTCAGGGCCAGGCACGGTGGCTCGCGTCTGTAATTCCAGCACTTTGGGAGGCTGAGGCGGGCGGATCACAAGGTCAGGAGCTCAAGACCAACCTGGTCAACATGGTGAAACCCTGTCTCTACTAAAAATACAAAAATTAGCTGGGCTTGGTGGTGCACGCCTGTAATCCCAGCTACTCTGGAGGCTGAGGCAGGAGAATTGCTTGAACCTGAGAGGCAGAGGTTGCAGTGAGCCAAGATTGTGCCACTGCACTCCAGCCTGGATGACAGAGTGAGACTCCTTCTCAAAAAAAAGTTAAAAAAAAAGTTGAATTTTTCAAAGTTTACATAGGTTTATATGCTTTAAGCATTCACAATAATTGTGATTTCCCCTTCCTTCTTCTCTTTTTTAGTGTAAGTTTTTCCTACTGAAAGTTTTTGTGGAAAGGAAAGAAAAGTAAGGTAGTAATAAAAAGAAGTAGAAGGAAAATACGAAGAACTAGGCCTCCCAGATAGTAAAACACATCATAAGTCTATGGTATTTAAAACATTGTAGTACTTACCTAAGATATGACACAGAACTCATAGCCCAGAAGCAGCATATGCAGCTTAAGTGTCTCAAATTTCATCAGTCTGTGAGGTCACAGTTCCCTTTAATATGCAATTTACTTATCTTCAGAGAGGAAAGTCTGTTACCAAGTTCTGCTCTCTGTGTATTTCTGGGAATTCTCTGGGGAATGTTTACATGTTTCATTAATCATTCCTCAGTCACTGATAGCTCAACCAATGCTGCATCCTTGGACCCATCATCTCCTGCCATTCAGCAGCCACCACATCCGCCCACTGCTTGTCTCTGCTGAATTCCTTCTGAATCACAGGCCCTGCCCTTTAGCCCCCTGCTGTGATAACTGAGGCAGATTGACTGTGTTTGCAAGACATCCTGAAGCTTAGAGATAAGAAAGGAGCTAAAGTTTAGACAACTTGAAATCAGGTACCACAGACTGGCCCCAAGGACATGGGTATTTTAGAGATTATCTATATGCTCCCCTCATTACTCAGCAAAATCCTGTTCTACTGGATCGCTTCCATATTGATGGTCAGAGGAATTTAAACAGTCGGTCTTAGTAATTGTCATGAAGGAGTATTTCACACAGCTTCTGAGTGAATCATCACATGTTGGTAAGCCTGACTGGATCAACATCCAGTCCTGCATCTACTGAATTTATTGGCAATAGTCTCTCTAAATGGAAGGACATAATCTGCTGGGGACTCATCTTGTTTCAGAATAAATGTCACCTGGAGACCTCTCTCACATAGAATGGAACTAATCATATCTGCCAGGTTCAAATATGCAGTGTGATTGATCACTGTGTTGAAAAATATATGGCCCTATTAGGTGTTATAAAATTGCTACTACTAGCA
>NW_012106531.1:1400550-1401487 GCF_000951045.1 Mandrillus leucophaeus
GGGGGACCCCCTTTCCAGTGCTGGGAAAGCCATTTCCATTCAGATATTTAGTTAAATATTTTGCCTTTGCTCTGAAGTTGCTCTGAGTCCCAAACTTGGCTTTTGAAAGCGAAAACACATTTCCCTTTCTGACTTCGCAATATCCCTCCGCCGAGGTTGAGCACAATGTCAATCATCCCCTTAAATAGGGGAAAGAGGCGAGGTGGAAAATATGTATAGACATCAGGATCTTAAAATATAATCCCACCACATGAAGAAATGGTGGGTTTTTTTGTTTTGTTTTTGTTTTTGTCTTTGTTTTTGTTTTTTGTTTTCAGGCTTAATTCACTTTATTTTTCTTGTATAAAAACCCTATGTTGTAGCCACGGCTGGAGCCTGGGTCCACTGCACGGAGACTCTGGTGTGGGTCTTGACAAGGTGGTCAGTGAATTCCTGATAGGGAGACTTGGTAAATACAGTCTCCTCCAGAGGTCAGGTGTCAGGTAGCTGTAGGTCTTAGAGATGTCATCAAAGGTAGCCTTGGCAAAGTTGCCCAGGATGGCAGTGCAGCCCTGGGCTGAGGTGTAGCAGTCATCGATACCAGCTATCATAAACAGCTTCTTGGGCACAGGCGCTGAGACGATGCCAGTGCCCCTGGGTGCAGGGATGAGGCTCATCAGCACAGAGCCACAGCGGCCTGTCACCCTGCAAGGGACGGTGTAGGGCTTGTCGATCTTGTTCCCACGGTAACCTCTGCGCACGGGGACATTGGAGAGTTTGGCCAGGATGATGGCCCCACAGATGGAGGTGGCCTCCTCCTTGGAGCACTTAACACCCACGCCGACGTGGCCATTGTAGTCCCCGATAGCAACAAACGCCTTGAACCTGGTGTGCTGGCCAGCACGGGTCTGCTTCTGCACCGGCATAATCTTCAAAACCTCGTCTTTGAGAGAGGCCC
>NW_012106531.1:1403897-1405871 GCF_000951045.1 Mandrillus leucophaeus
ATCATATCTGCCAGGTTCAAATATGCAGTGTGATTGATCACTGTGTTGAAAAATATATGGCCCTATTAGGTGTTATAAAATTGCTACTACTAGCATAACAGAAAAAGGTGTTTAATTGACAGAAGATACAATCTGTACCTGGGAATTCTGGGGTCACACAATATACATACATATATGCTCTCCAAATACTCATGTCCAACCCCCTTCACAGATACACCCAACCCAGCCCTTCTCTGTCCAGCTCCCGGGCTGCCTCCAGGCCTGAGAGCCAACCTGGCCCTCTCAGGAGTGCCCTTCTGCCCAGGGTTCAGGCCTGAGGAGAGGTCTTCCATGACCTCCTTTCCCCCAGGACTGCCCATTTCCCGAGTGACTTACCGGAGGGATAGTCATTCTTTGTACAGAAGACCCCATTCATAGGAATGTGGGCCAGGCGCAGTTGCTCACACCTGTACAATCCCAGCACTTTGGGAGGCTGAGGCGGATGAATTACTTGAACCCAGGAGTTCGAGACCAGCCTTGGCAACATGGCGAAACCCCATCTCTACAAAATATATGAACATTAGCCAGACTTAGTGGTACATGCCTGTAGTCCCAGCTACTCAGGAGGCTGACATGGGAGGATCGCTTGAGCCTGGGAGGTGAAGGTTGCAGTGAACTTTGATCGTACCACTGCTCTCTAGCCTGGCTGGCAGAGTGAGACCCTATCTCAAAAAAGGAATGTCAACTTGCCCTTTGCCCTTTGCCTCTCCCTACCTCCCCAGAAAAAAAATCAGAACATAGTTTTGTGACATCAGTACTTAATCCAAAATATAGTGTATTCAATATTTTATTTTTGGAGACAGAGTCTTACTCTGTCATCCAGGCTGGAGTGCAGTGGCACGATCTCAGCTCACTGCAATCCCTACCTCCCTGGTTCAAGTGATTCTCCTGCCTCAGCCTCCCAAGTAGCTGGGACTACAGGTGTGCACCACCATGCCTGGCTAATTTTGGGTTTTGGTTTTTTTTTTTTTTTAGTAGATTAGGGGTTTCACCATGTTGGCAGACTGGTCTTGAACTCCTGACCTCAAGTGATCCACCCACCTCGGCCTCGAAAAGTGCTGGGATTATAGGTGTTAGCCACCGTGCCTGGCCTAGTTTATTCAATCTTGAATACAACTATGGGTAGAATCAAACGTCCAGTGCCTTTTCACAGTATTTTCCTGGATGACCTGATGGCCAGGGCTAATTGTCTTTAGGCCACCTCCAAGCTCTCAACTCTGATCTCCTGCTGGCAACTGCCTAAAGCAACTACAAGTCCACAGCTTCCAAAAATAATAATGCATAGGCACAGAGCAGCTATAAATCTACACTTAAGAAAGAAACATTTTTTTTTAGAGTCATGATAATCTTCAGAGATGCAACTCTATCTCCCAGCAAGTTGACTTTTTATATGCTTCAGCTAAGCTTCAGCTTCTCAAACTTCTGTTTTAGATCAAAGTATTTGCGGCACATTAGGCACACTTAAAAACCCACTGGGACAGGTTACCAAAACACAGGCAGAGTTCTTCATCCAAGACAAATCCAAGCCTTAACCTCCTAGAAAACAGTAGGTGCTCTTTAAATGAATAGTTGAAATTCTTATTTCTACTCACAGAGTTTTTAAAAAACTATATCAGGGTCTAATACTACCCAGAATTATTTTGTCTTTGGTACAATAATGAAAGCAGTAACACAAAAGTATCGATTTATTAAACTGTCTCATTGAGAGCCTCTATATGTGCCAGGCACCACGCTGGGTGCCAGAATTACACAGTGAGTGAAAGGCTCCCATTCCCCTCCCACATGGAGCATACAATCTAACACTGGCCGGATGCGGTGGCTCACGTCTGTAATCCCAGCACTTTGGGAGGCTGAGGCAGGTGGATCACGAGGTCAGTAGATTGAGACCAGCCTGGCCAACATGGTGAAACCTCATCTCTACTAAAAATACAAAAA
>NW_012106531.1:1405921-1407858 GCF_000951045.1 Mandrillus leucophaeus
TACAGGAATGTGCCATGATGTCTGGCTAATTTTTGTATTTTTAATGGAGATGGTGTTTCTCCTTGTTGGCCAGGCTGCTCTTGAACTCCTGACCTCAGATGATCCATCTGCCTCAACCTCCCAAAGTGCCAGAATTACAGGCATGAGCCACTGTGCCCAGCCACGAAGGATTTTTTAAACATAACATCATGAAAGAAAGAAAAAATGAAAAAGGAATTAAATGTGATTATTTTTTAAAGTTTTATAGAAAAATCATTTAAAAATTGAAAGTTGGCCGGGCATGGTGGCTCACACCTGTAATCCCACCACTTTGGGAGGCTGAGGCGGGTAGATCAAGAGGTCAGGAGTTCAAAACCAGCCTGGCCAACATAGTGAAACCCCGTCTCTACTAAAAATACAAAAATTAGCCAGGTGTGGTAGCACGTGCTTGTAGTCCCAGCTACTCAGGAGACTAAGGTGTGAGAATCGCTTGAACCCAGGAGGCAGAGGTTGCAGTGAGCTAAGACCACACCATTGCACTCTAGCCTGGGTGACAGAGTGAGACTCCATCTCAAAAAATAAAATAAAAATAAAAGTCAAGTAACAAATTACAGAAAATGTTTTCATAAACATAACCTATAGAAGATCAATGTATTTAATACAAAGAGCACATACAAATTAGTAAGAAAAACACATACTTTAACAGAAAAATGACAAAAGGCATTAGTCATTTCAATGAAGAAACTCAAATGGAAAATAAACTTATATTTCAAAAATTCAAACCTTACTGTAAATTAAATAGAAAGGAAAACGACAGTGAAGCATATTTTGCCTACCAAATGGACAAAGATTTTTAAAGTAAGTAACAATACCCAGTATTAGAGAAGGAGGAGAAACATAGCTGGTAGAACAAATTGACTCAATCTTCCTGGAAGGCAGTTTGGTACTATGTATAAAGAACCTCAAAACTGTTCATACCCTTTGACCCACTACTTCCTCTTCTAGGAAATTGTCAGAAAGCCCAGAGAGAGCAGAAGGCAGGGATACTTAGAGCTAGAGGAGAGGCCCCTACACATGTCTACCATCATCCTTTGGGCTCATTTAACACTTACTATTTCTATACTGTAAATGGCAACAAGATTTTCCCTAACTCAACCTGACTTTGAGCATGAGCTGTTGCTGGCTAAGAAGCCTGAACAATCAACGTGCTCAGACACTTGTGCTTTTTCCACATGGCCCCTCCAGGACACCTCTGCACTGGGCTGCAGCTGCAGGGAAGGTGGAATGTGTCCAGTCACTGCTGGAGTTGGGAATGGATAGCAACCTGCGGGACATCAATGAAAGCACGCCCTTGGCCTACGCTCTGTACTGCGGTCACACGGCGTGTGTCAAACTCCTCTCCCAAGAGAGCAGGTGGGTACACCAGGAGCCACTTATTTTTCTATTCTTCTCAAATATTTATAAATTCGGATGAAATGTTTTAAATTGCCAAGGTGCAAACCAATAATAATATTCTTATACTTTTATAATATAATTAATGTTACATAGTATTAAAGACATTAAATGATTATATAATTTATGTTTGCCATTATCTAACACAGAATAAAGTGTTCTTGGAGCAAAATGATAGTAGTGAGCCCAAATCCATCAGCCTAATATTCACTGAACTTGAATCTCTTCTTTCCTTTTCTCTCTTTCCTCCTCCCTTTTTGGCACATCCTCTAAATCCCCCTTTTGCCTAATTTGGTGAGTCTCAAACTTTCGTTCTCAGGACTTTTACACTCTCAAAAATTATTAAGGGCCCCCAAATAACTTTCATTTATGAGAGTCAAACCTATCAATATTTATGGCATTAGAAATTAAAACTGAGAGGCCAGGCACAGTGGCTCATGCCTGTAATCCCAGCACTTTGGGAGGCTGAAGCAGGCAGATCACCTGAGGTTAGGAGTTCAAGACCA
>NW_012106531.1:1412943-1417347 GCF_000951045.1 Mandrillus leucophaeus
CTGGAGGAGTGATTCTAATCAGGTATTTTCCTACAAAGTTTGGACTGTGTCTTCTTCTGATAAGCTGCTGGACAGATTGCTCAGTGTCCGGCCTGTCTCTTATACACATCTAGATATATATATATATATGGTATACATGTTTTGATATAAATATACCTAGTGAGATGGGCCGGGCACAGTGACTCATGCCTGTAACCTCCACACTTTGGGAAGCCAAGGCGGGTAGATCACTTGAGCCCAGGAGTTCAAGACTAGCCTAGCCAAGATGGCAAAACCCCATCTCTATTAAAAATACCAAAATTAGCTGGGCTTGGTGGCGTGCACCTGTAATCCCAGACACTCGAGAGGCTGAGGCATGAGAAATACTTAAACTTAACTGCAACTTTGTACCCTTTGACCTACACCTCCCATTCCCCCACCTCACCCTCACTTCTGGTAACCACTGTTTTATTCTCTGTTTCTGCGTATTTCACTTTATTTATTTTGCAGAAATTTCTGCAAATACTTAGCTCTACATAATCATAGTTTGTCTGTAAGGCATAAAAATGGTGTTCAGTGAAAAAAGTGTCCAGTTCAGCCCATGACTCAAACAATTGCACAGCTGCTTTACCCCAAGACAATCATCACACCTCTGTATATAGTAGAATTGCTTACGAGTACTTCTTATTTTGTCAAACAAGTGTACTCAAGTCAATATTTAATCAAATTAATAACTTGTACTGCCTAAACAAGGATATTATTAAGTTAAAGGACTTTTTTTTTCTGCAAGTACATTGATGCCACTATTGTCCTGATTTGAACTGAGGCAGCCACCATTTTACCCACTACCTCTACTGCACCATCGATGCAAGGCAGCACAGTGAAAAAGACTAATAACATTGTGGTGTTATTATGAATAGACTTAAATGCCATGAAACCCCTGAAAAAGTCAGGGATCCCTCTTTAAGGGTTCAGTGGACCCCATTTTGAGACCCAGAGGCCTAAAGCACGAGCCGTAACAGGGGGAGGAGATGGCTTACACAAGATGCTGCAATAGCATCAATTCACACAGGGAGATATTCTTTGTAGGGGAACTTGAATGTCAGAGGTGCCCTGGGGATCTCTCTGGTAGTATTAGAAGTCTAGAATTCAATATTTCAAAAAGCCCATTGGAAGGTGAAAGAATAAAGATAAGACTACATCATGGGAATAAAGATTCAAAGGATGCACAGTGTGACCTTTACAGAAAACATTCTTTACATGCATCCAAAATAAGTGGTGATGTTTTTCAAATTGCAGATTGCGATATCTCACTCCAGAAAGTAATGTTGCAATCTGACCCTTAGGGGCACACACACAGGTCAGGTTTCATCGTTAATTCATACCGCAGAAAGCATTAAGTCAATTGGAGCCTCAAAAGAGAATCACACAGAATTTTCCAAGGAACACAAACAGAATAGGACCTCAGGGAACCTCTTGACAACTGCTGGCCTTTTTCCTTTATAATTTGCCTGTGCATTGGGCATTGCTCACTTTTTTCTGCAGCCACGCCCGACCTGGGTCATGCACTCCTCCTCTTCTCTCACTGGAGCCCACACTAAAACTTCTTTCCTTGGTTTTCTTTTCTTTTTTTTTTTTTTTTTTTTTTTTTTTAATAGAGACGAGATCCTGCCATGTTGCCCAGGCTGGTCTCAAACTCCTGACTTCAAGTGATCCTCCAACCTTGGCCTCCTGAAGTTCTGGTATTATAGGCATGAGCCACCACGCCTGTTCTTTAGCATACTTTTTTAAAAGTACTTTTCAACAGGAAAGTTTTAGTTTAAAATGGGGAGGGGGTGCCTGAGGGGGATAATGTCAGTTGGTCAGCACTAGGTCCAGGTTTTCTAGGATCTCTTTCACAGAAAGCCTAAAACCACACTCAGCAACCTCCTCCATCCTTCTGCTCGTTGAAGCCTGAACTCAAACCCTTAGGCTTCATCTCTGACTTCAACTCGCGCTCCTACTGACTGTCCTTGAGATGTGAGAACAACACTTTCAGCAAGTTTTCAGTTTAGTTAACCCCTTGTTGAAAACAGATGATCCAGGTGTAAATTTTGGAAGGATATCCCCTGAAGGAGCAAGAAAAATATAAGAAACGTCCTCCTTGGGCAAAGACTGCCCATGGCAAATAGTGTCTTCTGGGCAGCATTGCCAGGGGTGCTGTGCGTTCCTCACACCACCTTTAACTTGAGAAGGCTTTGGGGGTATCTAGGAAGGATCTCAGAAAACCTGATGAAGCATGTGGAATAGGGGGTCGGTATTTCAGTTAGTGATGTCTCTACTTCCTATTCTCACATATCATCCCTGCTTTTTTATATTTGCATAGAACAGAGCCTACTCGACCCCCTCCCTCCCAGAGCAGTCGGCCCCAGAAGAAGGAGGGACGGTTCAACATGCTCAACCAAATATTCTGCAAAAACAAGAAAGAAGAGCAGAGAGCCCATCAGAAGGATCCCAGCAGGGACCGATACAGAGAGGAGAACACCTCGGAAGTCAATGACATCATCACCACCTTTGATAGCATCGTGGGTACCAACTGCCAAGAACAGCCTGGTGATCAGGTGGCTATGGTTGAATTTAAGAAGAAAATCTCAGACAATTCAAAATATCCCTTATCAGAAAAGAAACCACTGGCCCGTAAGGGGCTTCCACCAATCAGAACGCAGAGTCTCCCACCCATCACCCTGGGCAGTAACTTCCTAACAGCCTCCCATGGGGCCACTTCCCATGCAGGCCTGAGCTCTGGTCCTCATCATATGGCCCAGCGATCTCAGAAAAGTCGAAGTGAGCAGGATTTATTAAATAACAGAACTGGCTGCCAGATGTTACTAGATAACCCCTGGAGGAGTGATTCTAATCAGGTATTTTCCTACAAAGTTTGGACTGTGTCTTCTTCTGATAAGCTGCTGGACAGATTGCTCAGTGTCCGGCCTGGTCACCAGGAGGTCTCTGTGCCACCACATCTTCGTCATCTACATAATCCATCATCAGGTAATGTTCTTCATTTCGTCTTCATTCTCAGCAGGCTCTATACTGGAAATGTCCCCTACAGTTCTTGGCTAGGAACTGGAGTGACAATAGTCTACAAGGCAGGGTGAGAATAAAATGAGTGATTAGAGCCACCTTTTCTCCCAAAGTGCACTGGATTTGAGATTTCTGGGCTGTGAAAACATTCTGCTTCTCTGGCCAGGCACGGTGCTCAATCCCAGCACTCTGGGAGGCCAAGGTGGGCGGATCACGATCCTGGCTAACACGGTGAAACCCCATCTCTACTGAAAGTACAAAAAATTAGCCAGGCATGGTGGCAGGCGCGTGTAGTCCCAGCTACTTGGGAGGCTAAGGCAGGAGAATGGCGTGAACCCGGGAGGCAGAGCTTGCAGTGAGCCGAGATCATGCCACTGCACTCCAGCCTGGGCAACAGTGCAAGACTCTGTCTCAGAAAAAAAAAAAAAAGAAAGAAAAGAAAATGTTCTGCTTCTCCCCTCTTCAAGTAATCATCAAGTACAAATATGTGCCTTCTCATCTTTCCAGCAAATATGTGTGGTATGTACCAGATTGGAGCAAGAATATTACTATTTCCACTAGCAAGGATTCTTAACTAGTGTGTGGCAAATCACCTATGAGGAGTTTGTTTGTGTGACTGTTTATAAATCAGGCATTCAATCTCCACCCCAGACCTACTGAACCAAAATTTTGGTGAGGGAACAGGGAAAATGGCCATGCCTCGTGTGGACACATGTAGAAAGGTAACACATTTGCACATTTATGGATTAGGTCTCAACACATACTAAAGGGTTGCAAAGCAATTCTCCCTCTTGTGTCTTCCCCAGCTATCCAGTGTCCCTTATCCAAAGCTAAACGTCAAAAAAAAATGAATTTTTTTATCCTTCTAGAGATATTTTACACACATATATCTCCATTTTTAGATATGAAATATGCACACATCCCACTTTTTAAACAAAAGTATCACACTAAAGAATTTATTACTTAAATATTTACTTATTTATTTGAGACAAGGTCACATTCTGTCACCCAGGCTAGAGTACAGTGGCACAATCACGGCTCCCTGCAGCCTCTGTCTCCTGGGTTCAAGCGATCCCCCTGCCTCAGCTTCCTGAGTAGCTAGGACTATAGGTACGCACCCTTACATCTGCCTATTTTTTTTTTTGTAGGGATGGAGTTTCACTATGTTTCCCAGGCTGGTGGTGAACTCATGGCCTCACGCAATCCTCCCTTCTTGGTCTCCCAAAGTGCTGAGATTACAGGCATGAGCCACCACTCCAAGCCTAAGAATTTATGTGTGTGTGTGTATATGTGTGTGTGTGTATATATATGTGTGTGTGTATGTGTGTGTGTGTATGTGTGTGTGTGTATATATATATATAT
>NW_012106531.1:1417870-1420579 GCF_000951045.1 Mandrillus leucophaeus
AAAAAAAAAAAAAAAAGAAAGATCCACAGGTGATTCTTTGAACCATTGTTCAAAAGCAGCAGAGGCTGCAAAACAGCTTCCAAAGCCTGTTCGGTGCCACAGTCCCTTGGCTTGTTTTTAAGTGAATTAATTGTCAATATTTTTAAATTATGAAATTTTATATAAAAATCTGGAATTCTAGCTTCTCTCGAAAAACTAGAAAATCTGGCAACACTACACACAAATTCCCACATGGCAATAATTGGCTGGATCTGAGTAACCACTGTCCACTTAGACACCACTGTCCCCAGTTCAGTTCAGTCCACACCACTCCACCGTCTCTCCGTGGAGTGTCAGACAGGCCTTAAGATATGAAATATGTACATATCCCACTTTTTAAACGAATGTATCACACTAAAGAATTTATTATTTATTTATTTATTTATTTATTTATTTATTTGAGACAAGGTCACACTCTGTCACCCAGGCTAGAGTACAGTGGCACCATCACGGCTCCCTGCAGCGTCTGTCTCTTTCAGTTGTTGTTTTTCTTACAGTAGGATTAAGAGAAAAAATAATTTATTTATTGAAGCCATTTTTCTCTAAGAGTAGAAAAATGAAAGACCAAGACAACAATGTGGGGTTTTTTGGGGGGGTGGTTTTGTGTGTGTGTCTGTGTGTGTGTGTGTGTGTGTGTGTGTGTTTTGTTTTGTTTTGTTTTTGTTTGTTTTGGTGTTTTGTTTTGTTTTTTTTTTTGAGACAGAGTCTCACTCTGTCACCCAGGCTGGCGTGTAGTGGCGTGATCTTGGCTCACTGCAACATCCGCCTCCTGGGTTCAAGCAATTCTTCTGCCTCAGCCTCTCGGGTAGCTGGGATTACAGGCATGTGCCACCACGCCCGGTTAATTTTTGTATTTTTAGTGGAGACGGGGTTTCACTATGTGGGCCAGACTGGTCTCGAACTCCTGACCTCGTGATCTGCCCGCCTCGGCCTCCCAGAATGCTGAGATTACAGGCGTGAGCCACAGTGCCCGGCCACAATGTGTTTTTTAAAAAGTAGAAAAGGGCCATATATTTTTTTAGAATGAGCAAAATTCCTTTGCGTTTAATATGCAATTGAATTTGACTCTCTTCACCCTTTGACGTGTGCCCAGTGCCTGAAACCTTTGAGATAGAATATGGCTCCCTCACTCATATTTTTATACATATTTAGGCACAGGATAAATATGGATAAGCACATAAAGGCTGTTTCCTGGTGTCTGAGAAAAACTCCATTCAAGATTTTGCTTCCTCCACAAAGCACTGAAGCACTTGGCTGGTGGCATGGGTAGTGTTTGCATTTTTCTCTGCAGAAGGATCAGGAAGGGAACACAGTGGTCTGCCACCTTTTGACACTTCAGGGCCTCAACCCATCCTGTTTTCCAGAGTTAGGCCTGTCCCCAGCCAAACGAATACCTTCTGTTATGAAAATCATGTGAAAATCTGAAAGTCTTGTTCTTTTTCCGTTCCAAAGACAGCCTTGGCCTGTCTCTTTTATATCAGTCAGGATGGGGTTCAGCTTCCTGTAAAAGAAATCCAAAGTCACAGGGGCTTGAACAATATAGAATTTTATTGCTATCACAGCCAGGGGCAGTGGCTCACGCTTGCAATCCCAGCACTTTGAGAGGCCAAGGCACGTGGATTGCTTGAGCTCAGGAGTTCAAGACCAGCCTGGGCAACATGGTGAAGCTTCGTTTCTACAATAAAATTAGCCAGGAGTAGGGGTGCATGCCTGTGGTCCCAGCTACTTGGGGGGTTGAGACAAGAGGATCACTTGAGCCTGGGAGGCAGAGGTTGCAGTGAGCCAAGATCACACCACTGCACCCCAGACTGGGTGACAGAGTGAGGCCCTATCTCAAAAAAAATAAAAAGTAAAAAATAGTTCATTGTTATCACATGAAAGAAGTCTGAAGTAGGCAGTTCCCAGACATTTGGTGGCTCCACAATCACAAGCAACATAGGCTCTTTCCATCTATGTGCCCCGTCACCCAACATATGGCTTCTGTCCTCGAGGGGCTGATGGAGCAGGAGGAAGGAAGTAGAAGGGGGAGAAATGCATGTCCCCATGTGAATCAGCTCCCATTAAGAACTTATCTGGCTTAAGTCCCACACTTCCGCTTGCGTCTCATTGGCCTAAACTTTGGTCATATGTTCACAACTATCAACAAGGAGTATTTTGGCTGGCCATGTTGCTATCCCTCCAAAATTGGATTTCTGTTTCTAAGTGAGGGAGTAGATATTGGGTAGAGAATTAGTACATTCTGACACATGTGCCACCTAAAAATTTCCATCTTATTTGAAATAAAAGGAAATTCAATAAACGTGGTTTGGGGATTTGCTCACTTATACAATGAAATAACTAGAAAAATCCTGGGGCAGCAGAATAACAGAAAAGGAAAGGTGAAATTCTCCAATGGAATCTGCCTATATCAAATACTTTTTATCAACCAATTTTTCTGAGTGCTGATTATAACTAGGAGCCATTCTAGGCAACTGAGTCATGATAAGATAAATTTCCCAAGTGTCTTCGGCCTATAAATCAGTTTTAAGGGGTGTAAATTTACTAAAATGCTTTTGCAACTGATTTTAATGGACTTTTTTCTCATGTTTAGATACAGTCATACGGTTTTAAAAATGGAAAGGAGCTTAGTCATTTGATCATACATTAAATAATTGCTGAGTGTTTATCATA
>NW_012106531.1:1420959-1427823 GCF_000951045.1 Mandrillus leucophaeus
CAGGAGTTCGAGACCAGCCTGGCCAACATAGTGAAACCCCATCTCTACTAAAAATACAAAAATACAAAAATTAGCCGGGCGTGGTGGCGAGCGCCTGTAGTCCCAGTTACTCTGGAGGCTGAGGCGGGAGAATCGCTTGAATTCAGGAGGCAGAGGTTGCAGTGAGCCGAGATCGCACCACTGCACTGCAGCCTGGATGACAAAGTGAGACTCTGTCTCAAAAAAAAAAAAGAAAAAGAAAAAGAAAAAAAAACCTTTCCTAGCCTTACAGATTTTATTTTTGTGAACATTTTTAACAATAATTGTTTTGAGATCACTGAGGCTTCTGCACTACATTGAAGTGGGTGTTGTCGTTGTTGTTAGTCTAGGAGGGTCGAAACTTAGATTTCTACGTTGAGCTCTCAATATTTTATG
Organism: Mandrillus leucophaeus; assembly: GCF_000951045.1. NCBI lineage: Eukaryota > Metazoa > Chordata > Mammalia > Primates > Cercopithecidae > Mandrillus > Mandrillus leucophaeus. The sequence continues at coordinate 1,421,374 of NW_012106531.1, forward strand.
TGAAAGTTTAATGCGGTAAAGCAGCTGGATAAATCATCCCACTGTAGCACTGACTTGAACTTGGATAGTCCCTTTATCTTTGGATTTCCTCCTTTCCTGCCCTGGGTTTGGTAGGAATAATATGGGTTAGCAGTGCTGCTGTTAAAATTCCGGGCAGCCACTATCCAATGCTTACATCAGCAGCCCTGAACATTTAGCTCTAATGATTATTGCTTAACATTTATTGAGACCTGTCAGGGGTTGGATGCAGCAAGATGGGTAATGAAGCACTTATCCTAGAGAGTTGGAATTTGGAGCACATCAGCTTAATTCATTGCAGGCAGCTTTCAGAGAAAATGGAACAGAAAGGTCTGTGGTGTTGTCTGCCAGCCTGGTTATTTATAAGCCATCACAAGAAAAGTAAGAGTGTGCACTTCCTTTCTCCTGCAAAAGAGAGCTTCTTTCTCTAGAATTTTCTAGACTATCTCAGCAACAATGCACTCTTCTGGCTGGTTAGGTCTGATCCTGTGACCCCTCTGTCTAAACCCATCAAAAGTTTTGCATCTTTTCAGGACAAAGGCCAGGGTTCTAAACGGGGCAAACAAAGCCCTCACGGCATGGTCATTCTCAGCTTCGGCACCGCCCATCTCAAATCCCCACCCCTACCTCTTCAGCAGTTCCTTGAATATGTCTCAGTTTCTTGACAATTTCATACCTTTTCATTCTATGACATCTTGGCCCTTGTTATTATTTTGGGTTCTCTCCGCTGTGTGCTTGACTGATTCCTATAATCTTTTAAGAACCAGCTCAAAACTCACCTTCTATAATATGTGAAGGTCACCCTGATCTCTGTAGGAAATATGGTTCTTTCATAGGACTCCTAATAAGAATAGCTCCACCTTGCCGGGCACAGTGGCTCATGCCTGTAATCCCAACACTTTAGGAGGCTGAGACGGGTGGATCACCTAAGGTCAGGAGTTCAAGATCAGCCTGGCCAACATGGTGAAATCCCGTCTCTACTAAAAATACAAAAATTAGCCTGGTGTGGTGGTGCACGCCTGTAGTCCCAGCTACTCAGGAAGCTGAGGCAGGAGAATTGCTGGAACCTGGGAGGCAGAGGTTGCCGTGAGCCAGGATGGCACCGCTGCACTCCATCCTGAGCAACACAGCAAGACACTGTCTCCAGAAACAAAAGAATAGCTCCACCTTGCTGACCTACACACCTACACACTTCGCTTTCCACAACATTGCAGGAGAGAATTTATCCTCTTTATAATTGAAGCAATTGAGACAGAGAGGTTAGCTCATCTGCCTAAGGTCACAGAGCTAGCTAGGAAGTGGCAGAGGAGATATTGGAACAAGGTCTGTGGGATCCAAGAAAACCTCAACTTCTCTGGACCATTCCTTCCTCTGCAATGCCCTCACAAACTCTGTCACAGCACTACTCATGGAGCTTCAAAACCACATGTTTACCTGTGTCTCCTCCCACATCAATTGCAATCCCTTCCTGAACACTTTGCCTTCTCCTCTTTGTACTCTAGGGTCTGGAATATAATGAGTGCTCGATGGATGATTGCTGAATTATCTATTTATCATTATTATCATTATTATTATTATTAATGCTGCAGTCACCTCTGGTTCCATCATGTAACCGTGAAAACATTTCCTATCCTTTTTTTCTAGGACAGTGGTCCTTGACCCTGTCCCCAAAGCTGAACACGCCCTTCAGTTGCCTGCAGCACCAGACAGCTTTGAGCTAAGCACAGCTCCACCCTATCCCTGAAAACTGAGCAAAATGCCAACATGGAATAAAATTTAACTCCCCTTCATGTCCAAGTCACTGCTGCAGCCCTTCTCTGCCCACTTCTCCCATCTGCTTAGAGGAGGCAGAATAACAGAAGTTACAGGGTCAGCCCTATAGGGTTGAAGTCTAGGCTCTGTCCCTTCCTAGCATATGACTTGAGCACTTTTAGAACTCCTCGAAGTCACAAGGTCCTCATTTGTAAAATGAGGATGATAATAGAATCTATCTCACAAGAAAAAGTGATTGTCAGAATTATATAAGATTATGCCTACAGCATTTATCCCTATTCCTGACAAAAGCTGGGAGCTGATAAACATCTGACACCATGCCCCACCTCCAGAAATTCCGATGTAATAACCTGGGATGTGGCCAGGACAGCAGTATGTTTTCTAACTTCTTAGATAATTCCTATTGAGAAACTCTGCTCTAGAAGAAAATACTCTACTCATCACCCACTCATTTCATCAAAGATTTGATGAATATATGATAGGATATGCCATATCTATATTATTTTCATTTTTTTTTCAACTTTAACTTTTATGGGGTGAGTAACCCACTGTGCTTCTTTATAAAATTTTGTTTAAACTAGTACACTCAAGAAATGATTTCTAGTACCTTTTTCTATCATTTAAACAGTGACTGGTATATGACAGAAATGCAATAAAGTATAGCTATCATTGTTTTCATTGTTACTTTTACCACCTTAAATTTAGTGATCTGTAACAACTTTGATGATTCTCTTATCCATTGCATTCTGTAATTTGCACTTGGTTGAGTCTCAAGTGATTGACACAAATATGTTTTATCTTCAGGACAAAATTTTCAGCATCTTTCCCCGAACAGACACAAAATCAGGGATCTTCCTTTCACTCGGAACAACCTAGCTCCCCTACCAGATCAAAAATGTAAGTATTATGAATCTTCCACAGCTTCCTTTGCAAGTGTTAACACATCTAGACACAACTAAATGTTATTTCAGTTTACTTTCATTTTTCTTTTCTTTTTTTTTTTTTTTTTTTTGAGATGGAGTCTTGCTCTGTCACCCAGGCTAGAGTGCAATGGCAGGATCTCAGCTCACTGCAACCTCTGCCTCCCAGGTTCAAGCGATTCCCCTGCCTCAGCCTCCCAAGTAACTGGGATTACAGGTGCCTGCCACCACGCCTGGCTAATTTTTGTGTTTTTTTTTTTTAAGTAGAGATGGGGTTTCGCCATGTTGGCCAGGCTGGTTTCCAACTCCCAACCTCAAGTGATCCACCCACCTCAGCCTCCCAAAATGCTGGGATTACAGGTGTGAGCCACCACGCCCAGCCCTACTTTCATACTTTCATTTTTCAAGGGAACATCAGGTGCCAACACTTATAAATTACAGGAAAACAGAGACCATCTTTAAAGCTTTTTTTAGATGCTTATTTTTTTAAAAAAAGAATACTCCCTCCCTTTAGGAATTTTTTGTGTTTGAACTATTGAAGAAATAAACAGTTTATTTTTACATGTATTATTTAATGTCTTTAGGAAGGTGCTTTAAAAATTCCCTTTTAAGACTGGCCTCCTGATATAGGTTTCTTTACTATACTGGACAGATAGAAATATACATCACCTCTGTACTTACAGTCCATGCATTCCTAAGCAGAAAAAAAAAATTCAGTTCATCAGGCTTACTCTTGGTATTATTGATTTATTTTATAATATTTTATATAAAAAACTCTCCTAATATAAAATATTAATATACTCCATTGGGCCAGTGATCTTCAAACTTGAGTATGCCTAAGTATTACCTGGGGTGTTTGTTGTGAAGTAGATTCCTGGGTCCCCCACCCAGAGATTCTGAGTTTGAATATTCTCATATCTATACTCTGAAGCATAATAATAATAAAGCAAGTTTTATTATTATTCTCGTTGTAGAGCCAGAAACAAAACTACAGGACACTGAGTCTACTGCCTCATGAAATAAGCAATACTTACTGGATTCTACTTTATTTTCTTTTTTTCTTCCAATTGCACCCCACTGCATTTAACACACACACACACACACACACACACACACACACAGCCCCTCCACATCCTTCTAAGTGCAGGTTAGATGATTTAGGAGCTGTCCTATTTCAGATAAGTTTCTCAACCTTTCTGTACTTTAGTTTCCTCACTGTCCATAATGATAGTGCCATCCTAATAAGATTTATGGGAGTACTAAATGAGATAACATATGTAAAACACTTGGCACACTGTTTGCACAGAGTATATATCCAGTATGTCTTTCTCCCCTAGGCAAGGATTTGAAGGAGACAAACTAAGAGCTCTAGAACTCTTTAGGTTAAAATGATGAACTATAGGGTCTTAGTACAACTCTGTCTTTTAGCAGATAAGGAAACTAAGAGGTAGAGGGATATGTCCAAGGTCACACAGAGAGTTAGTAGCAGAAACCAAGACCTCTTCCTTGACAGATCAGTTCCTCTGCCCTTTACAGATGTGTGTAAAGTGAACATTTTGGATAGTGTCAATTCTATCACTGAATGAAATTCAAGCCCGAATCTGTCTTTAAGCAGAACTGTAGCCACAAAAACATCTAGTTAAGCAAAGAGCCACTCAGTCTTGAATGCTGATGGAGCTTGGAGAAGCCAAAGAGAGGTTTTCTTTGGCAGGGCCCAAGAGCTTTGCTTTTCACAGTTAAGTTTCAGGAGAGAAGGAAAGATAAAGATCTTTGATCAACTTGGCTCTACAAAGAAGAAATGAAAGGCCCCACAGTGCTTTTCCTAAAAGAAGCCTGAGAGCCTTTTGAGGTTTGCATAAAAGCACAGTACAAATGTCTTGGGCCTTCTTTAGAGCCTTGTGAGCAGTTGTTGAACATCAACAGCTACTCTACCCCAAGGAAAAGCTCTGCCAGACATGCACAGCCCTTATGTTTGATCAAACTTGGTACAGTCTTCTGTGTGGACGTATTTGAAATCCCAGACTTCATGTGGCAAGTCTGAACAGATATATATACAAGAAATGCATACACAGCTTCCCTTTGCAGTCTAGCTCTCACCAAGACACCCTTCTTAGAAATGTCTCCACTCCTAAAACACAACACAATTCTCCTGCTGCCTTCCTGTGAGAGAAGCAAATCTTGAAAGTCTCTCATTCTATTCTTTCTCCCCAGTTCTATCTGGAGAACCTCTGCGGACAAACCGAGTGCTTCCTGCTATTCCAAGTCAACGAAGACACAGCACAGCAGCAGAAGAGAGTGAACATTCTGCCCACCCCACCAGTGATGAAAATTAACTGTGGGCCACTCGATGCAGAAATGTAGATGAATATATATTCTCAACTCTCAAAGAACAAGATTACTCTAGTTTGTAAGAATGAAGACCAATTTAGTAAACTGCATTCTATAAGCCATCAGTTTTATAACTCGAAATTCTTTATTCCAAATAAAGATACTTCCTAAATAAGCACTTAGAATCTTTGGGTGTGCATATTAAGTCTGTGAGTTTCTGTGACTTCGACATGCCAAAATTAAAAGACAAAATATGTTATCAGTAGGCAAACTGAGCTATGTTTGGTTTGCTTTGTGGCATGTGTGCTGTTATTTTGTTATTGTTCTTTGGTTGGTTTTTTGCTGAATGATTTTATGTTTTGGAAAAAAAAATGTATGCTTTGCTGAATAAAAGCAAAAACAAAAAACAAACAACAACAACAAAAAAAACCCACATCCCAGACATGTTCTTCACATTTATTGTCATTCTAACTTGAACTAATGAAACCTATTTAAAAATAAATTCCTATGACCAGTCACAGTTTACGGCTTTTAAATGTACAATCTTCTGCAAAATATTTTTTAACAGTCTCAGTTCCTGGCTACTGCCCAAGTCACTTGACATTGTTTATCTCCCTTCTTTGTTATTTAATTATTTCCATATATCGTCATTTTCAGATATGATTGACTGTGCCAACAGGGAGAAGGTCATGTGATTTGGAAAGGTCTACATCCTGGCCCAACAGAGTTGAATAGGCAGTTCTCACACTCCTCAAATACTCTACGTATGTAACTATTTTTCTGTTTTAAAACAATGGTCTCTTGCCTATTAAGACTTTTGCAAACTTAAGACTTAGCAAAGTTTTGAATGAATGCTACTAACTGCAGATCTTACTAAGATAATTATAAGTTGTTTGGATTGATTCGTGCTAGAGGTCTGTATAAAGTTCAAGGCTTAGCCGCATAAGATGACGGCCACTGCATGTTATTTGGGAGCCTAGATGTTATTTTGTAAATATCTCAAGTACCTGTACAACATTCACCACTTTATATTAGTAGTATGTGTTTAAAGAGGTTAGACTATACCATTAACTAGATAAAAGCTCCTCTGGGGCCAAATCACAATCCTTTGGCTTTGTACTTCTAGAAATTTATACAATGCCTGGCACAAAGTAGGCACTTGGTCATTTCATTTTTTGTCAGGAAGGAAGGAAGTAGAGAGGAAAACAGGGAGTTGGCAAGGAAAGGCGATGTAGAAAGCCATCATAAAAGATGTCATTAGGCCGGGCATGGTGGCTCACACCTGTAATCCCAGCACTTTGGGAGGCTGAGGTGGGCAGATCACGAGGTCAGGCGATTGTGACCATCCTGGCTACCATGGTGAAACCCCGTCTCTACTAAAAACACAAAAAAATCAGCCGGGCGTGGTAGC
>NW_012106531.1:1429213-1430432 GCF_000951045.1 Mandrillus leucophaeus
AAAAAAAAAATGAGGTCTCTCTAGTCCCATAGTTCACATATATAATCCCCAAACCATCATTTTTCTGTTCCAAAAAATTCATTCAAATTTCATAGTGTGATATACCCTGGGCAAAGCTTTCTTTCTGAATTTGTTTATTGGGTTTGTACATCAATACAGGCAATTTGTGCAAAGTGCCCACCAACTCAGTACTTTGTGCTAAACCAGTTAGAATTGTTGGAAGTTAGGGTTGTTAATTTTTTTTTCATTTTTCTTAGTTCTCTTTGGTAATCACCTGCTTTAACATAGGTGCTATTTCTTCCAGTAAACACTGAATTTCAGTGTTCTCATCCTGCCGGAATTAAGCCAATATAAACAGATTGCTGTGGCTCCAGCTTATTATCCTTTACAGCTCTACCAGAGCACAACTTGGCACTCGATCTCATTTTAGAAAACCCCACCATGATGAGAAATATGCACATGCTCCTCAACTTACGATGGAGTTATGTCCCAATAAACCCATTATAAGTTGAAAATAGCATTGTTGAATGTCTTTTTTTTTTTTTTTTTTTTTTTTTGAGCCAGGTCTCACTCTGTCAGCCAGGCTGGAGTGCAGTGGTGTGATCATGGCTGATTACAGCCTCAACTTCCTAGGCTCAGGTGATTCCCCAACCTCAGCCTCCCAAGTAGCTGGGACTACATATGTGCACCACCACACCTAGCTACTTTTTTATATTTTTAGTAGAGATGAGGTTTTGCCATGTTGCCCAGGCTGGTCTCAAAACTCCTGGGTTCAAGCAATCCTCCCGCATCGGCCTCCCAAAGTGCTGGGATTACAGGCATGAACCACCACGCCCAGCCCAAAAAGTACATTTAACACGCTCAACCTACCAAACATCATAGCTTATCCTAGCTTACCTTTAATGTGCTCAGAACACTCGTAATAGCCTACAGCAGAACAAAATTATCTAACACAAAGCCTACATTATAACAGTGTTGACTATCTCATGCAATTTATTAAATACTATACTGAAAGTGAAAAACAGAAAGATTGTATGGGTACTCGAAGTAAAGTCAAAAAATCATAAGTTGAATGATCATAAGGCAAGGACCATCTGTAATGCCTTCCAGAAAGACAATCATAAGAATTAATTTTACTTTTGCCTCTACTTTTTTTTTTTTTTTTTTTTTTTTATTTACAAATGCATGTCTCTAAGCATGCGCATCCTGGCATTTTAAA
>NW_012106532.1:0-8539 GCF_000951045.1 Mandrillus leucophaeus
AAAAGAAAGATGTAACTCTGTGTGATGAAATCACACATCACAAATAACTTTCTCAGCAAGCTTCTTTCTAGTTTTTATCTGAGTATATTCCCTTTTTCACTATAGGCCTCCATGTGCTGCCCAATAACCCTTTGCAGATTCCACCAACACAGTGCTAACAAACTCATCCATGAAAAGAATCTTGTAACTCTGTGAGGTGAATTAACACATCGGAAAGAGTTTCCTCAGAGAGATTCTTTCTAGTTTTTATATGAGGATATTTCCTTTGTCACCTTAATTTCAGTGCTCTCCAAAATATCCCTTTGCAGATTCCACGAAAACAGTGTTAGCAAACTGCTCAATGAAAGGAATGGTGTATCTCTGTGAGATGAATTCACACATCACAAAGCAGTTCCTCAGAAAGCATCTTTCTAGTTTTAAACTGAGGATATTTCCTTTTACAACATCGGCCTCAATGTGTGCAAAATTATCGATGTGCAGATTCCATGAAAACAGTGTTAGAATACTGCTCTATGAAAAGAAAAATGTAACTCCTTGTAACGAATTCATATGTCCCAAAGAAGTTTCTCAGAAAGCTTCTTTCAAGTTTTTATCTGATGATATTTCCTTTGTCACCATAGGCTTCAATGTGCTCCCAAATAACCTGTTGCAAATTCCTCATAAACAGTGTTATCAAACTACTCAATGAAAAGAACGGTGAAACACAGTGAGATGAGTTCACACATCACAAAGGACTTTCTCAGAAAGTTTCTTTCTACTTTTGTCTGAGAATATTTTCTTTTCACCATAGGCTTCAATGCAATCCCAAATACTCCTACTCAGATTCCCCAGAAACAGTGCTACCAAACTGATCCATGAAAGGAACCGTGTACCTCTCTGAGATGAATTAACACATCACAAAGTGGTTTCTCAGAAAGCTTCTTTCTAGTTTTTATATGAGGATATTCCTTTGAAATCATAAGCCTGAATGTGCTTCAAAATATCCAATTGCAGATTCCATGAAAACAGTGTTAGTAAGCTGCTCCATGAAAAGTAAGGTGTAATTCTGTGGGATGAATTCACACATCACAAAGCAGTTTCTCAGAAAGCTTCCTTCTGGTTTTCATCTGAGGACATTTACTTTTAAACCACAGGCTTCAATGCCATCCAAAATATCCGTTCTCAGATTCCCCCAGAACAGTGCTACCAAACTGCTCCATGAAAAGAAAGGTGTAATTATCTGAGATGAATTCAAAAATCACAGAGCAGGTTCTCAGGAAGCTTCTTTCTGGTTTTTGTCTGAGGATATTTCCTTTGTCACCATAGGTTTCAATGCGATTGGAAATATCCCTTTGCAGATACCAGAAAAACATTATTAGCAAACTGCTCAATGAAAAGAACAGTGTAATTCTGTGAGATCAAGTCACACATTACAAAACAGTCTCTCAGAAAGCTTCTTTTTGGTTTTTGTCTGAGGATATTTCCCTTGTCACCATAGGCTTCAATTAACTCCCAAATATCCTCTTGCAGTTTCCAGGAAGACAGTGTTATCAAACTGCTCAATGAAAAAAACTGTCTAGAGATATGAGATAAATTCAGAAATCACATAGAACTTTCTCAGAAAGCTTCTTTCTAGTTTTTATTTGAGGAGACCTCTGTCACCATAGGCTTCAATGTGATCCAAAATGTCCCTTCTCAGATTCCCCTAAAACAGGGCTACCAAACTGATCCATGAAAACAGTCGTGTAACTCTATGAGATAAATTCACAAATCAAGAAGCAGTTTCTAAGGAAGATTCTTTCCAGCTTTTATCTGAGGATATTTCTTTTGTCACCATAGGCTTCAATGCAATCCAAAATATCCTATTGCAGATTTCACGAAAACAGTGTTATCAAACTGCTCAATGAAAAGTATGGTGTAACTATGTGAGATGAATTCACACATCACAAGGCAGTTTCTCAGAAAGCATCTTTCTAGTTTTTATCTGAGGGTGTTTCCTTTTTCACTCTAAGCCCCAAAGTGCTCCGAAATATCCCTTTGCAGATTTCACAACAACGGTGTTAGCAAACTGCTCAGTGGAAAGAAAGGTGTAACTATGTGAGATGAATACACAAATGACAAAGCAGTTTCTCAGAAAGTTTCTTTCTAGTTTTTGTCTGAGGATATTTCCTTTGTCACCATAGGCTTCAATGCGATCCAAAATATCCCTTCTAAGATCCCCCAAAACAGTGCTACCAAACTGCTACATGAAAAGAATCGAGTAACTCTGTGAGATGAATTCATAAATCACAAAGCAGTTTCTTCAAAAACTTCTTTCCAGTTTTTATCTGAGAATATTTCCTTTTACAACATAGGCCTCAATGTGCTCCCAAATATCCGTATGTAGATTCCACGAAAATAGTGTTAGCAAAGTGCTCCATGAAAAGAAAAGTGTAAATCTGAGAGGTGAATTCACACATCACAAAGCTGTTTCTCAGAAAGCTTCTTTCTAGTTTTAGTCTAAGGATATTTCCTTTGTAACCGTAGGCTTCAATGCACTTCCAAATATCCCATTGTAGATTCCACAAAAACAATGTTACAAAACAGCTCCAAGGAAAGAATTGTGTAGCTCTGTGAGATGAATTCACACATCACAAATAAGTTTCATATAAAGCTTCTTTCTAGTATTTTTCTGGGGATATTTCCTTTGTCCCATTAGGCTTCAATGCAATCCAAAATATCCCTTCTGATTCCCCAAAAACAGTGCTACCAAACTGCTCCATGAAAAGAATGGTGTAACTCTGTGAGATGAGTTCACACATCACAAAGCTGTTTCTCAGAATGATTATTTCTTGTTTTTATATGAGGATATTTTCTTTTTCACCATATTCCTCAATGCAATTTGGAATATCCCATTGCACATTCCATGAAAAAAAATGTTAGCAAACATCTCGATGAAAAGAATGGTGTATCTCTGTGAAATGAATTCACATATCACAAAGAACTTTTTCAGGAAGTTTCTTTCTAGATTTTATCTGAGGGTATTTCCTTTGTCACCGAAGGCTTCAATGCAATTCAAAATGTCCCTTCTCAGATTCCCCAAAAACAAGCTACCAAACTGATCCTAGAAAAGGATCGTGCAGCACTGTGAGATGAATCAGCACATCACAAAGTAATTTCTCAGAAAGCTTCTTTCTAGTTTTTACATGAGGATATTTCCTTTGTCTCCATAAGCTTCAATGTGTGCCGAAAAATCCCATTGCAGATTCCAAGAATACAGTGTTAGCAAACTGCTCAATGAAAACTACAGTGAAACTCTGTGCATTGAGTTCAAACATCACAAAGCAGTTTCTCAGAAAGCTTCTTTTTGGTTTATGTCTGAGGATATTTCCTTTGTGAATATAGGGTTCAATGCACTGCCAAATATCTCTTTGCATATTCCACGAAAAATGTGTGAGCAAACTGCTCAATGAAAAGAATGGTGTAACTCGGTGAGATGAATTCACAATCACAAAACAGTTTCTCAGAAAGATTCTTTCTAGTTTTTATCTGAGGATATTTCCTTTTTCACTGTAGGCCTCAATGTGCTCCCAAATATCCCTTTGCAGATTCCAGAAAAATGGTGTTAGCAACCTGCTCCATGAAAACAAAGGTGAAACTCTGTGAGATGAATTAGCACATCAGAGAGAACTTTCTCAGAAAACTTAGATTTTATCTGAGGGTATTTCCTTTGTCACCATAGGCTTTGATGCGATCCAAAATATTCCTTCTCAGATTCCCGCAAAACACTGCTACCAAACTGGTCGATGAAAAGCATCGTGTAACACTGTGAGATGAATTAACACATCACAATGTAGTTTCACAGAAAGCTTCTTTCAAGTGTTTTTATGAGGATATTTCGTTTGTCAGCATAAGCTTCAATGCACTCCAAAATATCCCATTGCAGATTCCAAGCAAAAAGAGTTAGCAAACTGCTCAATGAAAAGAACAGTGTAACTCTGTGAGATGAATTCACATATCACAAAGCAGTTTCTCAGAAAACTTCTTTTGGGTTTTTATCTGAGGATATTTCCTATGTCACCATAATCTTCAATGCGCTCCCAAATATCCTCTTGTAGATTCCACGAAAACAGTGTTAGCAAACTGCTCAATGAAAAGAACGTTGTAACACTGTGATATGAATTCACACATCACAAAGCAGTTTCTCAGAGAGATTCTTTCTAGTTTTAATCTGAGGATATTTCCTTTTTCACCATAGGCCTCCAAGCACAGCCAAATTTCCCATTTCAGATTCCATGAAAACAGAGTTAGCATACTGCTCCATGAAAAGAAAGGTGTAACTCTGTGAGATGAAATCACACATCACAAAGAACTTTCTCAGAAAGCTTCTTTCTAGTTTTTATCTGAGGATAATTCCTTTGTCACCATAGGCTTCAATGTGATCCAGAATATCCCTTCTCATATTCCCCAAACACAGTGCTACCAAACTGATCTTGAAAAGAGTCGTGTAACTCTGTGAAATGAACTACCACATCATGAGGTGAATTCTCAGAAAGCTTCTTTCTAATTTTTTATGATGATTTTTCCTTTGTCACCATGAGCTTCCATGCACTCCGAAATATCCCATTGTAGATTCGAAGTTAACAGTGTTAGCAAACTGCTCAGTGAAAAGAACAGTGTAATTCTGTGAGATGAATACACACATCACAAAGCAGTTTCTCAGAAATATTCTTTCTAGTTTTTATCTGAGGATGTTTCCTTTCTCCATAGGCCTCAATGCACTTCAAATATCCCTTTGCAGATTCCAGGGAAACAGTGTTTGCAGGCTGCTCCATGAAAATAAAGGTGAAACTCTGTGGGATGAATTAACACATCAGAAAGTACTTTCTCCAATGGCTTCTTTTTAATTTTTGTCTGAGGATATTTCTGTTGTCACCATAGGCTTCAATATGATGCAAAATATCCCTTCTCATATTCTCCAAAAACACTACTACCAAAATGGTGAATGAAAAGGATTGTGTAACACTTTGAGATGAATTAACACATGACAAAGTAGTGTCTCAGAAAGATTCTTTCTAGTTTTTGTATGAGGATATTTCCTTTGTCACCCTAAGCTTCAATGCGCTCTGAAGTATCCCATTGCAGATTCCAGGAAAAGAGTGTTCAAAAACTGCTCAATGAAAAGAACAGTGTAACTCTGTGAGATGAATTCAAACAAAACAAAGTAGTTCCTCAGAAAGCTTCTTTCTAGTTTTTGTCTGAGGATATTTGCTTTTTCACCTTTGGCCTCAATGCCCTCCCAAGTATCCCTTTGCAGATCCCAGGTAAACAGTGTTAGCAAGCTGCTCTATGAAAAGAAAGGTGTAACACTTTGAGTTGAGTTAGCACATCAGAAAGAACTTTCTCAGAAACCTGCTTTCTAGTTTTTATCTCAGGATATTTCTTTTATCACCATAGGCTTCAATGCAATCCAAAATACGCCTTCTCAAATTCCCAAAAAACACTGCTATGAAACTGATCAATGAAAGTTATCATGTAACCCTGTTAGATGAATTAATACATCACCAATTGGTTTCTCAGAAAACTTCTTTCTAGTTTTTCTATGAGGATATTTCCTTTGTCACCAAAAGCTTCAATGCACTATGAAATATTCCATTGAAGACTCCAAGAAAACAGTGTTAGCAACCTGCACATTGAAAGGAACAGTGTAACTCTGTGAGATGGGTTCACTCATCATGAAGCAGCTTCTCAGAAATCTTCTTTTTGGTTTTTATCTGAGAATATTTCGTTTGTCATCATAGGCTTCAATGTGCTCCCAAATATCCTATTGCAGATTCCACAAAAACAGTGTGAGCAAACTTCTCAATGAAAAGAATGGTGTAACTCTGTGAGATGAATTCACACATCACAAAGGAGTATCTCAGAAGTAACCTTTCTACTTTTAATCTGAGGATACTTTCTTTTTCACTATAGTCCTCAATGCACTTCAAAATATCCCTTTGCAGATTCCACGAAAATAGTGTTAGCAAGCTGCTCCATGAAAAGAAAGGTATAACTATGTGAGGTGAATTCACCCATCACAAAGAACTTTCTCTGAAAGCTTCTTTCTAGTTATTATCTGAGGGTATTTCCTTTGTCAACTTGTGGTTCATTGCGGTCCAGAATATCCCTTCTCAGATACACCAAAAATAGTGCTACCAAACTACTCCATGAAAAGAATCATGTAACTCTGTGAGATTAATTAACAAATCAGAAAGGGGTTTCTCAGAAAGTTTCTTTCTAGATTTTATATGAGGGTATATACTTTGTCACCATAAGCTTCAGTGCTCTCTGAAATATCAGACTGCGGATTCCAAGACAACAGAGTAAGCAAACTACTGAATGCAAAGAACAGTGTAACTCTGTGAGCTGAATTTACACACCACAAAATATTTTCTCAGAAATCTTCTTTCTAGTTTTTATCTGAGGATATTTCCTTTTTCACCATAGGCCTCAATGCACTCCCAAATATCGCTTTACAAATTCCATGAAAGCAGTGTTAGCAAACTCCACCATTTAAAGAATCATGCAACTCTGTGAGATGAATTCACACATCACAAATAAGTTTCTCAGAAAGCTTCTATCTAGTTTTTCTCTGAGGATATTTTGTTACCCTAGGCTTCAATACGATCCAAAATATACCTTCTCAGATTCCCCAAAAACAGTGCTGCCAAACTGCTCCATGAAAAGAAAGGTGTAACTCTGTGAGAGGAACACATATATTCCAAAGCCGTTTCTCACAAAACTTCTTTCTAGTAGTTATCTGAGGATATTTCCATTTTCACCATATTCCTCAAGGCGCTCTCAAATATCTCATTGTAGAATAAATGAAAAAAGAGTTAGCAAACTTCTCAATGAAAAGAACGGTGTAACTCTATGAGGTTACTTCACACATCACAAAGCTGTTCCACAGAAAGCTTCTTTTGTTTTTATCTGACGATAGTTCTTTGTCACCATAGGCTTCAATGCCCTCCCAAATATCCTACTGCAGATTACATGAAAACAGTGTTATCAAACTGCTTAATGAAAAGATTGGTGTAATTCTGTAAGATGAACTCACACTTCACAAAGCCATTTCTCAGAAAGCTTCCTTCTAGTTTTTATTTGAGGATATTTCCTATTTCACCATAGGCCCCAGTGGGCTCCAAAATATCCCTTTGCAGATTCCACGAAAACACTGTTATCAACTGCTTCATGAAAAGAAATGTGTACCTCTGTGTGATTAATTCACACATCTCAAATAACTTTCTCAGAGAGTTTCTTCCTAGTATTTATCTGAGGATATTTCCTATGTCACCATACACTTCAATGCAATCCAAAATATCCCACCTCAGATTCCCCAAAAACAGTGTAACCAAACTGCTCCATGAAAAGAATCCTGTAACTCTGTGAGATGAATTCACAAATCACAAAACAGTTTCTGAGAAAGCTTCTTTCTAGTTTTTTTCTGAGGATATTTCCTTTGTCACCATAAGCTTAAATTTGCTCCAAAGTATCCCATTGCAGATTCCCAGAAAACAGTGTTAGCAAACTGCTCCATGAAAAGTACAGTGTTACTCTGTGAGATGAATTCACACATCAGAAAGCAGTTTCTCAGCAAGATTCTTTTTGGTTTTCATCTGAGTATATTTCCTTTTTACTGTAGACTTCAGTGTGCTCCCAAATATCCTATTGTGGATTCCACAAAAACAGCGTTAGCAGACTGCTCCATGAAAAGAAAGGTGTTACTCAGTGAGATGAAATCACACATCACAAAGAACTTTCTCAGAAAGCTTCTTTCTAGTTTTTACCTGAGGATATTTCCTTTGTCACCATAGGCTTCAATGCACTCCCAAATATCCTATTGCAGATTCCATGAGAACTGTGTTAGCAAACTGCTCCATGAAAAGTACAGTGTTACTCTGTGAGATGAATTCACACATCACAAAGCAGTTTCTCAGAAAGCTTCTTTCTAGTTTTTATCTGAGGATTTTTCATTTTTCACTGTAGGCCTCAATGCACTCCCAAATATCTCTTTACATATTCAATGAAAACAGTGATAACAAACTGATCCATGAAAAGAAAGGTTTAGCTCTCTGAGATGATATCACACATGACAAAGAACTTTCTCGGAAAGATTCTTTTTACTTTTTTTTCTGTGGATATTACCTTTGTCACTGTAGGCTCCATTGTAATCTAAAATATCCCTTCTCAGATTCCTCAAAAACAATGCTACCAAACTAATCCAAATGAAAAGAAACTTGAAACTCTGTGAGATGAATTAACACAACACAAAGAGGTTTCTCTGGAAGCTTCATTCTAGTTTTTGTCTGAAGTGTTTCCTTTGTCACCATAAGCTTCAGTGTGCAATGAAACATCCTATTGCCGATTCCCAGAAAACAGTGTCAGCATACTGTTCAATGAAAAGAACAGTGTAACTCTGTGAGATGAATTCACACATCACAAAGCAGTTTCTTAGAAAGCTTCTTTTTGTTTATTTATTTATGTATTTATATATTATTATTTTTATTTTATTTTTTTTACATTTTCTTTTCTTTTCTTT
>NW_012106532.1:8589-17247 GCF_000951045.1 Mandrillus leucophaeus
TGCACTGGCAAATATCCCTTCTCAGATTCCCCAAAAACAGTGCTGCCAAACTGCTCCATGAAAAGAAATGTGTAACTCTGTGAGATGAATTCACATATCACAAAGCCGTTTCTCACAAAACTTCCATCTAGTAGTTATTTGAGAATATTTCCGTTTTCACCATATTCCTCAAGGTGCTCTCAAATACCCCATTGTAGAATAAACGAAAAAATAGTTAGCAAACTTCTCAATGAAAAGAACGGTGTAACTCTATGAGGTTAATTCACACATCACAAAGCCGTTTCACAGAAAGCTTCTTTTGTTTTTATCTGATGATAGTTCTTTGTCACCATAGGCTTCAACGCCCTCCCAAATATCCTACTGCAGATTACATGAAAACAGGGTTATCAAACTGCTTAATGAAAAGATTGGTGTAATTCTGTAAGATGAATTCACACTTCACAAAGCCATTTCTCAGAAAGCTTCCTTCTAGTTTTTATTTGAGGATATTTCGTATTTCACCATAGGCCCCAGTGGGCTCCAAAATATCCTTTTGCAGATTCCACGAAAACACTGTTATCAACTGCTCCATGAAAAGAAATGTGTACCTCTGTGTGATTAATTCACACATCTCAAATAACTTTCTCGGAGAGTTTCTTTCTAGTTTTTATCTGAGTATATTTCCTATGTCACCATACACTTCAATGCGATCCAAAATATCCCGTCTCAGATTCCCCAAAAACAGCGTAACCGAACTGCTCCATGAAAGGAATCCTGTAACTCGGTGAGATCAATTCACAAATCACAAAGTAGTTTCTCACAAATCTGCTTTCTAGTTTTTTCTGAGGATATTTCCTCTGTCACCATAAGTTTCAATTTGCTCCAAAATATCCCATTGCAGATTCCCAGAAAACAGTGTTAGCAAACTGCTCAATGAAAAGTACAGTGTCACTCTATGAGATGAATTCACACATCAGAAGGCAGTGTCTCAGAAAGATTCTTTTTGGTTTTTATCTGAGTATATTTCCTTTTCACTGTAGGCTTCAATGTGCTCCCAAATATCCTATTGCAGAGAAAACAGTGTTCACAGACTGCTCCATGAAAAGAAAGGTGTTACTCAGTGAGATGAAATCACACATCACAAAGAACTTTCTCAGAAAGTTTCTTTCTAGTTTTTATCTGAGGTTATTTCCTTTGTCACCATAGGTTTCAATGCACTCCCAAATATCCTATTGCAGATTCCATGAGAACTGTGTTATCAAACTGCTCAAAGAAAAGAATGGTGTAATTCTGTGAGATTAATTCACACATCACAAAGCAGTTTCTCAGAACTCTTTTTTCTAGTTTTTTCTGAGGATATTTCATTTTTCACTGTAGGCCTCAATGTGATCCCAAATATCCCTTTGCATATTCCATGAAAACAGGGATAGCAAACTGATCCATGAAAAGAAAGGTTTAGCTCTCTGAGATGAAATCACGCATGACAAAGAACTTTCTCGGAAAGCTTCTTTCTAGTTTTTTTTCTGTGACTAGTACCTTTGTCACTATAGGCTTCAATGTGATCTAAAATATATCTTCTCAGATTCCTCAAAAACAATGCTACCAAACTTATCCAAATGAAAAGAAACTTATAACTCTGTGAGATGAATTAACACAACACAAAGAGGTTTCTCTGGAAGCTTCATTCTAGTTTTTGTCTGAAGATATTTCCTTTGTCACCATAAGCTTCAGTGCACACCAAAATATCCCATTGCAGATTCCCAGAAAACAGTGTTAGCATACTGCTCAATGAGAAGAACAGTGTCACTCTGTGAGATGAATTCACACATCACAAAGTAGTTTCTCAGAAAGCTTCTTTTTGTTTATTATCTGAGGATATTTCCTTTGTCACCAGAGGCTTCAATGTGCTCCCAAATAAAATATTGCAGACTCCACAAAAACAGTGGTCACACACTGTTCAATTAAAAGAACAGTGTAACTCTGTAAGATGAATTCACATATTACAATGCAGTTTTTCAGAAAGCTTCTTTCTAGTTTTTCATCTGAGGATATTTCCTATTTCACCATAAGCCTCAATGTGCTCCCAAATATCCCTTTGCAGAGTCCACGAAAAGAGTGTTATCAAACTGCTCCATGTAAAGAAAGGTGTACCTCTTTGAGATGAATTCACAGATCACAAAGAACTTTCTCAGAAACCTTCTTTCTAGCTTTTATTTCAGGATATTTTCTTTGTCACCTTAGGCTTCAAGGCAATCCAAAATATCCCCTCTCAGATTCTCGAAAAAGAGTGTTAACAAACTTCTGCATGAAAAGAAAAGTGTAACTCTGTGAGGTGAATTCACACACCACAAAGCAGTTTCACAGAAAGCCTCCTTTTGGTTTTTGTCTGGGGATATTTGCTTTGTTACCATAAGCTTCAATGCACTCCAAAATATCCTATTGTAAATTCCACAGCAACAGTGTTAGCAAACTGCTCCACAAAAAGAGTGGTGTAACTCCATGAGATGAATTCATACATCACAAAGCAGTTTATCAGAAAGCTTCTTTCTAGTTTTCATCTGAGGATATTTCATTTTTCAACATAAGTCTCAACTAGCTCACAAATATCACATTGTAGATTCCATGAAAACAGAGTTAACGAATTGCTCCATGAAAAGAAAGGTGTTACTCTGTGAGATTAATTCACACATCACAAAGCAGTTTCTCAGAAAGCTGCTTTTTGGTTTTTGTCTGAGGATATTTTCTTTGTCCTCATAGGTTTCAATGCGATCCAAAGTATCCCTTCTCAGATTCCACAAAAAGCATGTTATCAAAATGATGCATGAAAAGAATCTTGTAACTCTGTGAGATAAATTAACACATCACAAAACGTTTCTCAGAAAGCTTCTTTCTAGTTTTTATCTGAGGATACTTACTTTTTCACCATGTACCTCAATGCGCTCCCGAATATTCCACTGCAGATTCCACAAGTAAAGTGCTAGCAAACTTCTCAA
Organism: Mandrillus leucophaeus; assembly: GCF_000951045.1. Classification (NCBI taxonomy): domain Eukaryota; kingdom Metazoa; phylum Chordata; class Mammalia; order Primates; family Cercopithecidae; genus Mandrillus; species Mandrillus leucophaeus. The sequence continues at coordinate 11,562 of NW_012106532.1, forward strand.
TGAAAAGATTGGTGTAACTCTGTGAGGTGAATTCACACATCAAAAATAAGTTTCTCAGAATGCTTCTTTCTAGTTTTTTTCCTGAGGATATTTCCTTTATAACTAAAGGCTTCAATGCTATCTAAAACATCCTTTCTCAGATTCCCCAAAGCCAGTGCTACCAAACTACTCCATGAAAGAATCATGTAACTCTGTGAGATGAATTCACAAATCACAAAGCAGTTTCTCAGAAAGCTTCTTAATAGTTTTTATATGAGGATATTTTATTTTTCACTGTAGGCCTCAATGTGCTGGCAAATATCCCTTTGCAGATTACACAAAAGTAGTGTTAGCAAACTGCTCCCTGAAAAGAAAAGTGTAAATCTGTGAGATGAATTCACACATCACAAGCAGTTTCTCAAAAAGCTGTTTTTTGGTTTTTGCCTGAGGATATTTCTTTTGTCACCATAGAATTCAATGCGCTCCCAAATACCCTACTGCAGATTCCACAGAAACAGTGCTACCAAACTGCACAATGAAAAGAATGGTTTAACTCTATGAGATGAATTCACCCATCAAAAAGGAGTTTCTCAGAAACTTTCTTTCTAGTTTTTATGTGGGGATATTTCCTATTCCACCATATTCTTCAATGCGCTCCCAAATATCCCCTCTAAGCCACCACAAAAAGAGTGATGCCAAAGTACTCCCTCAAGAGAAACGTTTGGCTCTATGGGATGAATGCAGATATCACAAAGGAGTTTCTCAGAAAGCTTCTCTCCAGTTTTTACCTGAAGATATTTTCTTTTTTGCCATTGGACTCTACACGCTTCCAAATATCCCTTTGCAGATTCCACAAAAACAGTGTTACCAAACTGCTCAATGAAAAGAAAGGTGTAATCCTGTGAGATGAGTTCACCCATCACAAAGCAATTTTTCAGAAAGGTTCTTTCTAGTTCAAATCTGAGGATATTTCTTTTATCACCATACTCTTCAATGTGCTCCCAAATGTCTCTTCTCAGATATCACAAAAACAGTGATGCCAAAGTGCTCAACCAACAAAAGGTAAAATTCCATGAGATGAATAGACCCATCAAAAAACCGTTTCTTGCAAAGCTTCTCTCCAGTTTTTATCTGAAGTTATTTCATTTTCCATTGAAGTCCTCTAGGAGCTCCCGAATATCCCTTTGTAGATTCCACAAGAGCAGATTCTACCAAACTGCTCAAAGAAAACAAAGGTGTAGCTCTGTGTGATGAATTCACCCATCACAAAGAAATTTTCGGAAAGCTTCTTTCTAGTTTTTAATCTCAGGATATTTCCTTTTCTACCATCTGCTTCTTTATAGTTTATATCTGAAGATATTTCCTTTTTCAACATTGCAGATTCCATAAAAACAGTGGGATCAAACTACTCCATGAAAAGAATCATGTAACTCTGTGAGAGGAACTCAAAAATCACAAAGAAGTTTCTCAGAAAGCTTCTTTTTAGTTTTTGTCTGAGGATATTTACTTTGTCACCCTAAGCTTCAATGTGCTCAAAAATATCTCACTACAGATTCCAAGAAAACAGTGTTAGCAAACTGCTCAATGAAAAGAACAGTGTAACTCTGTGAGAAGAGTTCACACATCAGAAAGCAGTTTCTCAGAAAGCATCTTTTTGGTTTTTAACTGAGGATATTTCCTTTGTCACCATAGGCTTCAATGTGCTCCCAAATATCCTATTGCATTTTCCATGAAAACATTGTTAGCAAACTGCTCAATGAAAAGAACGGTGTCACTCTGTGAGATGAATTCACACATCACAAAGCAGTTGCTTAGAAAGCGTCTTTCTAGTTTTTATCTGAGGATATTTCCTTTTCCACCATAAGCTTCAATGTGCTCCAAAATATGCCATTTCAGATTCCAAGAAAACAGTGTTATCAAACTGCTCCATGAAAAGAAAGGTGCAACTCTGTGAAGTGAATTCACACATCACAAAGAACTTTCTCAGAAAGCTTCCTTCTTGTTTGTATCTGATTATATTTCCTTTGTCACCATAGGCTTCAATGCAATCCAAAATATCCCTTCTCAGATTCAACAAAAACAGTGCTACCAAACGGCTCCTTGAAAAGGATCATGTAACTCTGTGAGATGAAATAACACATCACAAAGTGGTTTCTCAGAAAGCTTCTTTCTAGTTTTTATATGTGGATATTTCCTTTTCTACCATAAGCTTCAATGAGCTCCAAAATATCCCTTCTCAGACACCAGAAAAACAGTGATGCCAAAGTGCTCCCTCAACAGAAATGTTTAACTCTATAAGACAAATGCACACATCACAAAGGAGCTTCTCAGAAATCTTCTTTCCAGGTTTTACCTGAAGAATATTCCTTTTTCCCATTAGGCCTCTGTGCACTCCCAAATATCCCACTGCAGATTCCACAAAAACAGTGCCACTGAACAGCGCAATGAAAAGAAAGGTTTAATTCCATGAGAAAAATTCACCCATCACAAAGTATTTTTTCAGGAAACTTCTTTCCAGATTTTTTCTGAGGATATTTCCTTTTGCACCGTAGGCTTCAATGCACTCCAAAGTATCCCTTCTCAGACACCACAAAAACAGTGGTGCCAGAGTGCTCCCTCAACAGAAAGGTTTAGCTCTATAAAAATAATGAATATATCACAAAGGAGTTTCTCTGAAAGCTTCTCTCCAGTTGTTACCTGAAGTGTTTTTTATTTTCACCTTAGACTCCTTGCACTCCAAAATATCCCCCTGCTGATTCCACAAAAACAGTGCTAACAAACTCCTCTATAAAAATGAATGATGTAACTCTGTGAACTAAATTGACCAATCACATAGTAGTTTCTCAGGAAGCTTATTTCTAGTTTATAGATGAGAATATTTCGTTTTCCACCAAAGGCTTAAAAGCATTGCAAAATATTCCTTCTCAGAACCACAAAAACAGTGATGCCAAACTGCTCCCTCAACAGAAACGTTTAGCTCTATGAGATGAATGTACACATCACAAAGGAGTTTCTCAGAAAGCTTCTCTCCAGTTTCTAACTGAAGATATTTCCTGTTTCACCAATAGACTCTACGCGCTCGCGAATATCCCTTTGCAGATTCCACAAAAACCGTGTTAACAAACTGCTCAATGAAAAGAAAGGTGTAACTCTGTGAGTTGACTTCGCACACCACAAAGCTGTTTCTCAGAAACTTCTTTCTGGTTTAAATTCGAGAATATTTCCTATTTCATCATAGGCTTCAATGTGCTCCCAACTATCTCTTCTCAGATAGCACAAAAACTGTGATGCTGAACTTCTCAATCAACAAAAAGTTTAAACTCTATGAGATGAAAACGGTTTCTCAAAAAGCTTCTCTCCAGTTTTTATCTGAAGTTATTTCCATTAACATCATAGGTCTCTAGGATCTCCCCAATTTCCCTTTGCAGATTCCACAAAAACAGTGCTACCAAACTGCTCCATGAAAAAAATTGTGTAAACTGTGAGATGAATTCACAAATCACAAAGCAATTTCTCAGAAAGATTCTTTCTACTTTTTGTCTGAGGATATTTTCTTTGTCACCCAAAGCTTCGATGCGCTCCAAAATATCTCATTGCCGATGCCAAGATAACAGTGTTAGCAATCTGCTCAATGAAAAGAAAAGTGTAATTCTGTGAAATGAATTCACCCATCGCAAAGCAGTTTCTCAGAAAGCTTCTTTTGGTTTTTATCTAAGGATATTTCCATTTTCACCATAGGTTTCAATGTGCTCCCAAATATCCTATTGCAGATTCCAAGAAAACACTGTTAGCAAACTGTTGAATGAAAAGAACAGTGTAACTGTGTGAGATGAATTCAAACATCACAAAGAACTTTCTCAGAAACCTTCTTTTTAGATTTTATCTGAGGATATTTCCTTTGTCACCATAGGCTTCAATGCGATCCAAAATATCCCTTCTCAGATTCCCCAAAAACAGTGCTACCAAACTACTCCATGAAAAGAATTGTGTAATTCAGAGAGATAAATTAACACATCACAAAGCAATTTTTCAGAAAGCTTCTTTCTAGTTTTTATATGAGGATATTTACTTTTCCACCGAAGGCTTCAATGTGCTCCCAAATATCCCTTCCAAGACATCACAAAAACATTTCTTTGAGGTAGAAAGTGCTACCTCAAAAGAAATGTTTAGCTCTATGAGATGAATATACATATCACAAATGGGTTTCTCTGAAAGCTTCTCTCCAGTTGTTACCTGAAGAATTTTATTTTATCAACTTAGGCCTCTATGTGTTCCCAAATATCCCTCTGCAGATTCCACAAAAACAGTGCTAACAAACTGCTCCATGAAAAGAATGATGTAACTTTGTGACATAAATTGACCCATCACAAGGTAGTTTCCCAGGAAGCTTCTTTCTAGTTTTTGTCTGAGGATATTTACTTTGTCACCATAAGCTTCAATGCACCCCAAGATATTCCATTGCAGATTCCAAGAAAACAGTGTTTGCAAACTGCTCAATGAAAAGAACAGTGTAACTCTGTGAGATCAATTCAAGCATCACAAAGCAATCTCTCAGAAAGCTTCTTATTGGTTTATTATCTGAGGATATTTCCTTTGTCACCATATAATTCGATGCACTCCCAAATATCCTGTTGCAGATTCCACGAAAACAGGGTTATCAAACTGCTCAATGTAAAGGATGGTGTAAGTCTGTTAGATGAATTGAGACATCACAAAGAACCTTCTCAGAAATCTTCTTTCAAGTTTTTGTCTGAGAATATTTACTTTGCCATCACAGACTTCAATGCAATCTGAAATATCCCTTCTCAGATTCCCCCAAAACAATGCAACCAAATGGCTAAATGAAAAGAATCATGTAACTCTGTGAGATGAGTTAACACATCACAAAACAGTTTCTCAGAAAGCATCTTTCTACTTTTATGTGAGGATATTTCCTTTGTCACCATAAGCTTTTGTGTGTTCCAAAATATCCCATTACCAATTTGAAGAAAACGGTTCTAGCAAACTACTCAATGAAAAGAACAGTGTAACACTGTGAGATGAATTCACATATGACAAAGCAGTTTCTCAGATAGCTTCTTTCTAGTTTTTATCTGAGGACATTTCCTTCTTCACCATAGGCCTCAATGTGCTCCCATATATGCCTGTAGAGATTCCACAAAAACAGTGTAGGCAGACTGCTCCATGAAAACAAATGTGTAACTCTGTGAGATGAATTCCCACATCGCAAAGTAGTTTCTCAGAAAGTTCTTTTGGTATTTATTTGGGATATTTTCTTTGTCACCAAAGGCTTCAATGTGCTCCCAAATATCCCAATGCAGATTCCACGAAAACAGTGTTATCAAACAGTTCAATGAAAAGAACACTGTAATTCTGTGAGATGAATTCACACATCACAAAGCAGTTTCTCATGAAGCTTCTTTCTACTTTTTATCTGAAGCTATTTCCCTTTTCACTATAGGCCTCAATGCACCCCAAAATACCCCTTGGAGATTCCATGAAAAAAATGTTAACAAACTACTCAATGAAAAGAACAGTGTAACCCTGTGAGATGAATTCACACATCACAAAGCAGTTTTTCAGAAAGCTGCTTTCTAGTTTTTTTTTTCTCTTTTTTTTTCTTTTTTTATTATTATTATACTTTAAGTTCTAGGGTACATGTGCATAACGTGCAGGTTTGTTACATATGTATACTTGTGCCATGTTG
>NW_012106533.1:0-357 GCF_000951045.1 Mandrillus leucophaeus
CCAACATGGTGAAACCCCGTCTCTACTAAAAATACAAAAATTAGCTGGGTGTGGTGGCAGGTGCCTGTAATCCCAGCTACTCTAGAGGCTGAGGCAGGGAAAATTGCTTAAACTCGGGAGACAGAGTTTGCAGTGAGCTGAGACCACGCCACTGCACTCCAAACTGCATGAAAGAGCAAGACTCTGTCTCAAAAAAATAAAAATAAATAAATGAATAAATAAAAATAATAATAATTGAGTAATCCATAGGAAGATAAACTTTCTTTACTGGAAAATTCAAAGCATTATTATCTTCAATTTTGGAGATGAGAATACAACTTTTAAGCATTTATTTATGTAAATGTTTTTAATAAAAAC
>NW_012106533.1:407-2747 GCF_000951045.1 Mandrillus leucophaeus
GGAGGATCACCTGAGGTCAGGAGTTCGAGATCAGCCTGGCCAACATGGTGAAACCCCGTCTCTACTAAAAATACAAAAATTAGCTGGGTGTGGTGGCAGGTGCCTGTAATCCCAGCTACTCCAGAGGCTGAGGCAGGGAAAATTGCTTAAACTCGGGAGGCAGAGTTTGCAGTGAGCTGAGACCACGCCACTGCACTCCAAACTGCACGAAAGAGCAAGACTCTGTCTCAAAAAAAATAAAAATAAATAAATGAATAAATAAAAATAATAATAATTGAGTAATCCATAGGAAGATAAACTTCCTTTACTGGAAAATTCAAAGCATTATTATCTTCAATTTTGGAGATGAGAATACAACTTTTAAGCATTTATTTATGTAAATGTTTTTAATAAAAACTTATCTGATAAAAATAAGGTGCTATCCACTGAAGTGATTAATATTCAGGTGACAGTGGAAAATGATTAGATTTATATTGATTTTATCAGTCTACATTTTTCCTCTGGATGTAGGAAGCAGGTGATTTGGACATCACAGTCCCTTAAAAAAGTTGTGGAATGAAATAGTGTATGTCTTGCCTTAATTGGATTAAAGTATAATCCTATTGAGACTTTCTTATATCTCATTTGGAATGGAAGCTCAAGACACCTGGTGCATTATTTGAGTCTTGTGAGGGATCAGTAGAATATCTTAGGCACGTGGTGACAGAATACTGAAGACACAATGGCTAATTAAGTGTAGAATAGTTCCATTTTATTTCAGGGAGACAGATTCATGTTTGTTTTCAAACTAAATTCTTTGCTTAACTTCTTTGATTCTACAAAAATAGAAAACATTATTTCAAAGAGAAATATTTTGAGGCTAATAGAAAAACATATGCTACATTGTATTGTAAATGAATGCAAGATGGCAGTGTTAATTTGCTTGTATTTTTGTTGTAGGCTTATACTCAGGGAGACATCTGGATTAAAGCAGCTTTATTTCTTCTGGGTGGGACACTAATATAATTTTATAGGTAAATATAGTGGAAAACATCATGAATATACAAATCTAAGGTAGATGATAAAATTTAATACCAGTTAGACTTTATTGAGTGGTTACTAAGTAGCATCATCGAATTATTTCCCATAATAATGCTATGGTAGAGACACCAGTATTAGTCTCATTTTTCAATGAAGAAACTGGGACTTTGAGAGTTCCTGAAACTTGCCCAAGGAAATATATCTAATAAGTAATGTTTGCCAGTGCTTGTCAAACTTTAATATGCATGCAGATCACCCATGGCTCTTGTTAAAATGCAAATTTTTATTCAGTAGATCTGGACAGAGACAGTACATTTCTAATAAGCCACCAAGCATAAGGTAATGCTTACGCTCCTGGTACAAAGACTATACTTTTAGCAGCAAGAATGTGAAATTTGAATGTGAATTTGAATGTGAATTTGAATGTAAAATTCAAATTCAGGTGTGTCAGACTTCAAGATCTGCATTCCTAGTTATTACACAAATACATCCTTTGACCTAAAGAAGTGTGTAATCATAACAAGGAAGAAATGATGGCTAAGTAGTATTTTGTAAACTTCTATTCATCCATGCTGAATAATTGGATGATCTAGGTGATGGAATATTCTGGAAGGCTTTTAATTTTTCAGTGAATCCTGTATCAATTAACCATTTTCAAAAGAATGATTTAGTGAAAGAGACTATATGGTATTCAAACAATTTTCATTTTAATTTGAGTTTGAAAAATTTTAAAACCTTTATTATTCTTTGGTAAACATAAGATACCTCTGAAAATATAAATGTAAACACTGTGAGAGAAAAATAAATGTAACTGGTTGTTTTCTTATATGCCTTCTAAAGAAATTACTTAACAGTCTTTGATAATTCAGGTTTTTGAAAAAAGGAAATTAAAAACTGAAGGGTTTTTGGGTGAAATTATTGCTTTTTAGTATCTGCAATAATTGTTATTGTGCATACATGAACACGGATTTTATGTATTTGAAGATTAAATTGTTAATCCTATCTTTTATAATATTTTTTATTAAAAAGTCAATTTAACTTACTGCCTTATGCGCTATCTTGTTTTTGTTTATATGTTTGACTCTAAACTACTTATTTCAACTTTACGTTACACTCATTTGTGCTTTTGTCTTTTGATCAGCTGCATCTACCAGCCTTAGAAAGAGCTGAAAGATAAAATTATATCAAAACATTTTCGTTGCTGTCTCTTTGATAGCAATTTTGCTTTTTTTTTTTTGGTGGGGGGGCTTATTACTATATAAAATCATGTTATGATTCTGATGACTCATATATATTAGGCCCTTACAGAAACTCTGTGAA
>NW_012106534.1:0-1412 GCF_000951045.1 Mandrillus leucophaeus
CTGCACATTGTGCACATGTACCCTAGAACTTAAAGTATAATAAAAATATATAAAATAAAGAAAAAAAGAAAATCACTGTTGGTGAAAGAGAAGAAATAATAGGGAAGAGACAGTGCCAAGAGATAATCAGAGGCACTAGGAGCTGCCCATGGCTGCTGTTTTATAATTCACCTCTGCTACAGAGGAGCTACTCCAAATGATTATGTATTACAGGAAAAAAAAAAAAAAACATTAAATTGCATGATTCAAAGAAATATATACTTACAGTACAATTATAACCTTTTCTGAAATTATACTAGATTCAATTAAAACTTGATTGATCAGGTCTTAACATTTCTATTCAATAACCAAAGATTGTAAGAGGAACTAAAAAATGATTTGGCCTAAATATAACTTATTAACCATCCCCCTAACCCACCCTCCCCCACCCACAAGACCTGCACTACACTTCCCAGCCTCTGCAAACCTTTGTTCTCCTTTCCATGTCCATGAGTTCAGTTGTTTTGATTTTTGTATTCCACAAGTAAGTGAGGACATGCAATATTGGTCTCCCTGTGCCTGGCTTATTTCACTTAACATAATGATCTCCAGTTCCATCCATGTTGTTGCAGATGACTGGATCCCATTCTTTTTTTATGGCTGAATATTACTCCATTGTGTGTATGTGCACATTTTCTTTATAATAAATTAAAGAATGTAACTGAATTGTTTGTAACTCAAACGATAAATGCTTGAGGGTACAGATACCCCATTCTCTATTATGTACTTATTTCACATTGCATGCCTGTACCAAAATATCTCTCGTACCCCATAAATACATACACTTACTATGTACCCACAAAAATTAAATAATAATAGTAAACAAAAATAACATAAATAAATTTAGCCTAACTCTTTCTTCCATTGGTGGCCCAATCAAACTAACTGATTTTAAAACACAGTATATAAACCATATATCCCTAGTGAGATAGTTTCAAAAACAGTGAATGCAAAGAAATTGTAAGTTCTTTCATTTTTAATAATTTATCTTGAAATTATGAGATTATATATACATAAGTTAATAGGTGAATATGAATAAATTGATAAATGTATGATAGAGCAAATTAAAATTGCATTGTTAAGATTTTCAGTAGAAGAAAAAGATACAAATATAAACTCACAAAAGTCAAGTAAAAATTCAACACTTTTAAGTTTGAATTAGAAATATCTATCTAAAAATATTTTCTATATTAAAAATAAAATTATTAGCTCTGCCCACTGGAAAAGGCCAGTAGCAATAGCAATCCTAGTTAGCTATCAAAAAACAACATTGGCACTTTGGGAAGCTGAGGCAGGCGAATCACTTGAGGTCAGAAATTTGAGACCAGCTTGGCCAACACGGCGAAACCCCGTCTCTACTAAAAATACACACA
>NW_012106534.1:5677-6678 GCF_000951045.1 Mandrillus leucophaeus
CGTCATGCTCCCTCAGAGGCTTCTCGGAAGAATGTTCTTGCTTAGTAGAGTGACTGGTAGCCCTCGGTGTTCCTTGGCTGGTGGTGGCATAATTCTGATCTCTGCCTCTGACTTCTCATGGCTCTCTTCCTTCTGTTCCTCTCCCTTCTCTCTGTACCAAACTAGATATATTGAATCACAGCCCACCGTAATAACCTCATCTTAACAATATCTGCAAAGATTCTATTTCCAAATAAGGTCACCTCTCACGTGTTGAAGGTTAAGAGTTCAGCATATTATTTTAGCGGAAACAATTCAACCTAAAATACAAGACTACTTCTGATTATTTTATATCTAGCAGGATTTGAACCTTTTACAAATTAAGAATAAGATTACGGTATTTGATTACCACTAACTTTAGACTATAATGTCCTTTATATTACTTTGTTATATTTATGATGATGGGTGCATTCATTGAGTAAGAAAGTATTTATTGATCAGTTATAGTCAAGCTGAGCTGAGCAGTGAACCCTATACATGTGATTTAGACACAGAACTTCTTTTAAAGGAAATTACATTTTAGAGACAGAAATAAAACACGCATAAAATACCACCAACTTAAAATAAAACATACCCGGGTGCAATGGCCCATTCCTGCAATCCCAGCAGTTTGGGAGGTTAAGGCGGGCAGTTCACTTGAGCTCAGGAGTTTGAGACAAGCCTGGGCAACATGGAGAAACCTCGTCTCTACACAAAATACAAAAATTAGTCGGGTGTGGTGGCATGTGCCTGTGGTCCCCGCTACTTGAGGGGCTGAAGTGGGAGAATCGTTTGAGCCCAGGAGGCCGAGGTTGCAGTGAGCTGAGATGGCACCACTGCACTCTAGCTTGGGCAACAGAGGGAGACCCAGTCTCTAAATAAATAAATAAATAATGAATACTCTAAGAGATTCAGGGTAAGATTCTAAGAGGAAGGAGAGCATTGCTAACTAATAGGTGTGGTCAAGAGAGGGGGTTTTGTCT
>NW_012106535.1:0-316 GCF_000951045.1 Mandrillus leucophaeus
CACACCCTCCTGGTGTGAGCTATGGAAAGGGTGCCCATCCCCTGCCCTACCAACCAGATTCCAAGTCTCGGAAATTGATCTGACAGTTTGGAAACTCCAGCTGCATCCCCAGGAATGCAGGTACCCATTTCTCTATTTGGGGAAGTTAGTTTGAGCTGGGGTCTCACTATGTTGCCCAGGATAGTTTCAAACTCCCGGGCTCAAGCAATCTTCCCACCTCAGCCTCCCAAAGTGCTGGGATTGCAGGTGTGAGCCAGCACACCCAGGCCATCTCCCCATTTTTTACACAAAAAATAATGAGTTATATACACTGTCC
>NW_012106535.1:366-1860 GCF_000951045.1 Mandrillus leucophaeus
TACCCATTTCTCTATTTGGGGAAGGAAACCAGCATAGTTTCAGCTCCTCTGGTTCATGTCCTAGAATTTTAGATAGAACGGTAAAATATATAACGCTTACAAAAAAAATCAAAAACCAATCAAATCCACCCCTGTTTTACAGATAAGGAAACTCAGTCCCAGAGAGGTGAAGTGGGCTGCCTGAGGTCACACAGAGGGTAAGAGGCCGAGCAAGATCTGGAACCAGGGCTCCTGGCTCTGTACCCAGTGCTCTCTGCTCTGAATGAGGGGGTGGGGTTGGGGATGGTGATCTAGACGTGGCTATGGGAAGCCAAAGAGAAGAGAACTGTGCCAGAGCTGGAGGCAGGTTCAGAGCTGGGGTCGTGGGTGGGAGTCATCTACCTACACCTGTCCCAGTTTCTGGATTGTAAATCCTTCAGGAATTCCTGATATTCCACTTATGTCCAAGTTCCCTGCTTGGAAGCAGGTTTGCCAGCATGGGTTTCAGAGTGTTGTCAGCCCTGAGAAGGGAGGCATGGTGTGGGGAAAAGCAGCCTGCTGTGGGCTGGGGTTGCTGGGCAACCAAGCCCAAGGATCACCTTGAGGGAGAGCTGTCCCAGCTCTGTGCTCCCCATGGGCCCAGGGTGGCTTCTAGTAGTGACTCAGGGCTCATGGTCAGTGTTCCTGGGAACAGAGTAGGAAGGGGTGGCAGCCAGCCCGGATCTCCTGTTCCCTGGACAGAGGCTGGTGGACATCTCCTCCTGGTCTCTTAGGATGTTGACTCCCCTTTGGAAGCTGCTTTGAAAGTTTTCCAGAACTTGATTTTACCTGCATTAAATCCTTAGGAGAGTCTCACCTTGGAATTGAGCTTTTGAAATACTTTTCTGGGTACTCTTGAGCCCCTGGCCTAGCCCCAGCCAGGGATTCCAAGGGGTGAGGGACATGTGTCTTCCTTTCTCCTGAGGTGGAAGAACAAGAAAACAATTTCCCTTCTACAGCAGACAGACGTGCATGAAATGGTGAAATAACAAACCACCTCTGACATCAGCAAGGGCCTTCAGGTACTTCAGCTCCTGGTAAGCCTCACAGCACCCCTACGATAGATTTTTTAAATCCCTTCTACAGGTAGGGACATTGAGGCACAGAGAAGTCATGTCACTTGCCCCAGGACACAAAGAGGAAAGAACCCAAGGACAGGGCTCCATAGCTCTTTGCCTGGACAGAGTGACTTAGATCCATTTCAAGTCGTTGTCCCGGAGGCCCAGCCCTCACTCCCATAGACTCCAAGCCTCCCCAAGAGCTGACTAGCTTTATTTTCAAATTTTATTTTATTTTATTTTTTGAGACGGGATCTCGCTCTGTCGCCAGGCTGGAGTGCAGTGGCGCAATTTCTTGCAGCTCACCGCAACCTCTGACTCCCTAGTTCAAGCGATTTTCCTGCCTCAGCCTCCCGAGTAGCTGGGATTACAGGCATGCACCACCACGCCCAGCTAATTTTTGTATTTTTAGTAGAGA
>NW_012106536.1:0-656 GCF_000951045.1 Mandrillus leucophaeus
GAACATTCCCTCAATCAACAGAATACAGGTTCTTCTCAAGCACGCAGGGAATATTCTCCAGGATAGATTATATGTTTGTCCACAAGTCAAGTCTTGGTCTATCTAATTTTATCAAGTACCTTCTCTGACCACAGTGGTATGAAACTAGAAATCAATAAGAGTAAGAAGCTAGGCAAATTCAAAAATACATGGAAATTTTAATAAAGTTTGTGATAAGTGGGTAAACAAAAATAATAAAAAGGAAATTAGAAAATATTTTGAGAAAAACAAAAATGGAAACACAATATATTCAACATATTCAAACTTACGAGATGCAGCAAATGCTTCTAAGAGGGAAATTTATAGCAATAAATGCCTACATCAAAAAAAAAAAAAGAATACACAACTTGATCTTATGCCTCAAGGAAATAGAAAAATGAAGAACAAACTAATCTCAAAACCAGCAGAAGGAAAAATATAATAATGATTAGAGCAGAAATAAATGCCATAGAGACCAGAAAAACAATACAAAAGATCAATGGAAATAAGAAGTTTTGTTTTTTTTTTCTTTTTTTAAGATAAACTTTTGGCCGGGCGCGGTGGCTCAAGCCTGTAATCCCAGCACTTTGGGAGGCCGAGACGGGCGGATCATGAGGTCAGGAGATCGAGACCATCCT
>NW_012106536.1:706-1796 GCF_000951045.1 Mandrillus leucophaeus
ATGAAAGCAGAGACATTGAAACTTATACCACAGAAATACAAAGTATAAGACACTATTATGAACAATTACAGGCCCCCAAATTGGATAACCTGGAGGAATTGGATAAATTTCTAAAACCTACCAAGACCACATCATGAAGAAATAAAAAGTCTGAACAGACCAACAATCTGTAAGGAGATTGAACCAGTAATTAAAAGTCTCCCATCAAAGAAAAGCCAAGAATCTGATGGCTTCACTCATGAATTCTACCAAACATTTAAAGAACTAGTACAAATCCTTCACAAATTCTGAAAAAAAGTGAAGAGGTGGGAATACTTCAGACTCTCTTTAGGAAGCCAGCATCACACCAATACTACAAAAGCCAGACAAGAAGAGAGCAAGTAAAGAAAACTACAGGCCAAGATCATTGTTAGAAATAGATGCAAAAGTCCTCAACAGAATGTTAGCAAAGACAATTTCAATAACACGTTAAAACAACAGTGTTCACCATGATTGAGATTCATCTCTGGGATAGAAGTATTGTTAAATATATGTAGATAAATCACATTAAAAGAGTAAAGGACGGCTGGGCACTGTGGCTCACACCTGTAATCCCAGCACTTTCGGAGGCCAAGGCAGGCGGATCATGAAGTCAGGAGATCGAGACCATCCTGGCTAACATGGTGAAACCCCGTTTCTACTAAAAAAAAAATACAAAAAAACTGGCCTGGCACGGGGGCGGGTGCCTGTAGTCCCAGCTACTCTGGAGGCTGAGGCAGGAGAATGACGTGAACCAGGGAGGCATAGCTTGAAGTGAGCCAAGATCGCACCACTGCATTCCAGCCTGGATGACACAGCCAGACTCCATCTCACAAAAAACAAAACAAACAAAAAAAAAAACAAAAAAAAGAGTAAAGAACATTAACAGATACATCACATTAACAGAATCAAAGATAAAAACCATGTGATCGTTTGATTAGATGCTGAAAAAACACTGGACAAAATAAAACATCCCCGTGACTTTTTAAAAAATTCAACAAATTAGGTATACAAGGAATGTAATTCAACACAATAAAGGCCATAAATGATAGGCCCACAGCTAGTATTATAC
>NW_012106537.1:0-710 GCF_000951045.1 Mandrillus leucophaeus
CACCTGCCACCACGCCCAGCTACTTTTTCGTATTTTTGGTAGAGACGGGGTTTCACTGTGTTGGCCGGGAGCCCAGCCGAATGCCCATCCTCTGAGGTGTTGGCTGACCCTCAGCCCTCTGTGTGGAAGTCCTGTAGGCTGCTTTGCATGTATACATGTATTCCAGAGGCCACTAATCATACCACATTGTGATTGTCTATTAGACCATAGGCCTCATCAACAGCACTGTGTTTATCAAGTGCCTGACAGAGTGGCGTGTATAGAGGTGGGGACTTGCTCTGTCACCCAGGCTGGAGTGCAGTAGCAGGTTCGTGACTCACTGTAGCTTTGAATTCCTGGGCTTAAGTGATCCTCCTGCCTCAGCCCCCTTGGTAGCTAGGACTACAGGTGCATGACACCACGCCTGGCTAATTTTTTGACAAAATTTTTTTTGTTTGTTTTTTGTTTTTTGTTTTTCAGAAGGAGTCTCACTCTTGTCACGGAGGCTGGAGTTCAGTGGCGCCATCTCAGCTCACTGCAACCTCTGCCGCAACCTCTGAGTTCAAGCGATTCTCCTGCCTCAGCCTCGCCAGTAGCTGAGATTACAGGAGCCCGCCACCACGCCCAGTAATTTTTCTACTTTTTTTTTTTTTTTTTAAATAGAGACGTGGTTTTGCCATGTTGGCCAGGCTGGTCTCAAACTCCTGACCTCAAGTGCTCCGCCCGCCTCG
>NW_012106537.1:4390-6801 GCF_000951045.1 Mandrillus leucophaeus
CAGGCCGGAGCCTGGGTAGCTGGGGGCTTGGTATGAGAGGGAGATTTGTTTTGCATTGTAAATCATTTTGTTTTCCTACTTTTGTATTGGGTGCATTCATGTATTACCTAGTCTTAGAAATTAATTAACAGTTGGCTCTGTTTAGAAAAAACAAACATAGCTAAAACCCTGCATTTGGGTGAAAATCTGCTTCTCTCAACCAGAAATGACAAGATTAGACCTGGTAAACTATACAAGCAGTGGCCAGGTAAAGTAAGCTAGAGGGCGGGATGCCTTTTCATGCCTGGCAGAATTTTAAAATTGAGGCTACTTCAACATCTGAATCATGCCAAATAATACAACCACGGTTAAAAAGAAAAACCTGCTACTGTCTAAAATCTTTTTATCGTGAGTATTAAATATTAGCAAAACAAAAAGGCAATTTGATGGTATTAACCCCAGCACTTTGGGAAGCCGACACGGGCAGATCACTTGAGGCCAGTAGTTCCAGACTGGCCAATATGACAGAAACCCATCTCTACTAAAAATACAAAAAAATTAGCCGGGCGTGGTGCGGGCGCCTGTAGTCCCAGCTACTCAGGAGGCTGAGACAGGAGAATGGCGTGAACCTGAGAGTCAGAGCTTGCAGTGAGCTGAGATCGCACCACTGCCCTCCAACCTGGCAACAGAGCGAGACTCAGTCTCAAAACAAACAAACAAACAAACAAACAAACAATCATTCTTATGATAAACCTCTAACCTCTCATGACTATCAGCCCATGAGAAAAATAAGAAAATCTTGTAGAAATTTAATCAACCTAAAGGTTAAAAGTTTCTTTTCTTTTTTGTTAAGCTTATCTTTTCTTTCTACTTTTTACTTTTTTTTTTGAGACAGAGTCTTGCTCTGTCAGCCAGGCTGGAGTGCTTATTGCATCCTCGACCTTCTGGGCTCAAGCAATCTTCCCACCTTAGCCTCCTGAGTAGCTGAGACTACAGGCATGTGCCACCACATCCAGCTACTATTTTTTATATATATATTTTTTACTTTCATAGAAACAGTGTCTCACTGTGTTGCCCAGGCTTGTCTCAAACTTCTGGGCTCAAGTAATTGGCCGGCCTCGACCTCCCAAATTGCTGAGATTACAGGCATGAGTCACTGCACTTGGCAAAGTTAAGAGTTTCTAAGGACTTGTAGGATTTTAGAATGGGAATGGATCTTAGAGGTCAATTTAGTCAAATCCCTTTATTTCACAGATGAGAAATGGGAGGGTCATAGAAATGAAGTAACCTGTTCATAATCACTCAGCAAATACTTGGCAAATGTAACTAGTATCCAGGTTTCTTACCAGGTTGCCTTGCATGGGATGTGTATATGTATACTTTTTTGTATTTTTAGTAGAGACAGGGTTTCACTCTTGTTACCCAGGCTGAAGTGCAATGGCACGATCTCGGCTCACCGAAACCTCCGCCTCCTGGGTTCAAGCAATTCTTCTGCCTTAATCTCCTGAGTAGCTGGGATTACCGGCATGTGCCACCATGCCCAGCTAATTTTTTTCTGTATTTTCAATAGAGACGGGGTTTCTCCATGTTGGGCAGGCTAGTCTCAAACTCCCAACCTCAGGTGATCCACCCACCACGGCCTCCCAAAGTGCTGGGATTACAAGCATGAGCCACAGCGCCCGGCCTACCTACTATGTTCTTATAGAGAGAGAGATAAATAAAACGGTGATATTTTTAATACCCCCCACCAGCTTAAATAAAATATGCATCTTGATTTTCTTTTCCGCACTTTGAATGTAAGCCGCCTAGCTTATTGTGGAGCATCACCTACAGTCAGGGGAGAGAGGAATTCAACTCCACCTCATCGAGGGGTGATATATTTACATACACTATTTGGAATTCCCTATGGGAGATTTGTCTCTTCTTCACTACTCATATGCCAGAATTTCTGTGTATTACAGGGTTATTTTTATATAGCAATTACAAAAAACAAACAAACAAACAAAAAAACCTGCCTACTGCCTACATATAAACATTTTTATCTGAGATATTTCTATTATACCTCTAAATGAAGAAAGTAAATGCTAACCGTTGTTAACTGTTCATTCGTTCAACCAATATGCATTAGGTTTGGCGAGATGGTTTATATCTGTAACCCCAGCACTTTGGGAGGCTTAGGTGGGAGGACTCCTTGAGCTCAGGAGTCTGAGACCAATCTGGGCAACATACAAACACCCCTGTCTCTACAAAGAAATCTGTAGGCCGGACACCATGGCTTATGCTTGTAATCCCAGCACTTTGGGAGGTCGAGGCAGGCGGAGCACTTGAGGTCAGGAGTTTGAGACTAGCCTGGCCGACATGGCAAAACCCCATCTCTATTAAAAAAAAAAAAGTAGAAAAATTACTGGGCGTGGTGGCGGGCTCCTGTAATC
>NW_012106538.1:0-1811 GCF_000951045.1 Mandrillus leucophaeus
CAGGATGGTCTCGATCTCCTGACCTCGTGATCCACCCATCTCAGCCTCCCAAAGTGCTGGGATTACAGGCTTGAGCCACCGCACCCGGCTAGTAGTTCCTTCTTATGTAAGGTTTTGCTTTACCTGATTTCAGTTACCCACTGTCAACTGTAATTTGAAAATATTGAATGAAAAAATTCCATAAACAATTTATAAGTTTTAAGTTGTGTGTCATTGAGTAGCATGATGAAATTTCATGTCATCTCACTCTATCCTGCCCCAAATGTGAATCATCCCTTTGATTGGCATGTCCACACTGTCTATTCCATGCACCCATTAGTCACTTAGTAGCTAGCCTGTTTATCAGATTGACTGTCAAGGTATGGCAGTACTTGTGTAAAACCCTTATTTTACTTAATAATAGCTCCAAAGAGTAATGATGCTGGCAATTGGATATGCCAAAGAGAAAGAACAAAGTACTTACTTTAAGGAAAAAGGTTAGTTTCCAAGGTAATAAGGAAAGAAGAGAAAACATAGTTTGCTAAGATCTATGATAGGAATGACTATTTTATCCTTGAGGTTGTGAATGAGGAAAAAGAAATTTATTTTATATATATATATATATACACACACACACACACACATACACACACACACATACACACACATACATACAGAGTTTGGTACTAACCATGGTTTTGGAGATCCACTGAAGATCTTGGAACATACCCTCTGTGGATAAGGCGAGGGTTACTGTATGTCTAAGATGATGTAGACAAGCGTTTTCTGTAAAGGGACAGATAGTAAATATCTTAAGACTTATGGGCCACATAGTCCCCATTGCAACTACTCAACTCTGCCATTGTAACATGAAAGCAGACAGGGACAACATTGTCAACCTAAATAACAAAAAGAGAGAGCCTCTCTACAAGAAGAATATTTATTCAAGAATGGGCATTGCAATGAGAATTAGCATGCCATAGTAAACTATGTGCATATTTAGAATGTTAAAGGAAGATAATGGTTTTTAAAAGAAAAATGAGGACGATTACTATAATTGTTTTGAGATAATTATATTTGTATATGGGAATCAATAATGAGAGTGGTGCCAGTCTGAGGTTGGACAGACAGTTGCTGGGTAGCTATTGTTGCAACAGCATATTTTTGTGTAAAGTCTCAGTGTAAGCTTGTGGGTTTTGTAGGCTTTTGTGATTCTTCTTGTTGTCAGGCATTTATGCATCAGAATCCTGTCTTCATCGCTTTCCCCCACTCTATTGTCAGGTTTTTGCCTTTTCTTTTCTTTTCTTTTCTTTTCTTTTCTTTTCTTTTCTTTTCTTTTCTTTTCTTTTCTTTTCTTTTCTGTCTTTTCTTTTCTTTTCTCTTTTCTTTTTCCCTTCCTCCCTTCCTTCCTTCCTTCCTTCCTTCCTTCCTTTCTTTCTTTCTTTTTCTTTCTTTCACACAGGCAACTCCATTTTGATTCAGACAACTTTCACAATATGTTAGTGAATGGGTGTGGCTGCGTGCCAAGAAAACTTACAAGAGTTGTGTACATGGCTCTGGGTGCACCCTGTACACCAACATTATTAAATGCTGAGAAAGTAGGAGTGGCCTGAGAGGAAGCTGAGGGAGTCCTCAATGGAGAGCGCTGAAGTCTGGCAGGGAACCCTTGAGCAAAAGGCAAAAATGTGCCCCACTGCCCAGAGATGCCCAGGCTTTGAAATGACTAATGGACAAAAAAGAAAAAGAAAAACACACACACACAAGAATTCGAAGTTGATAAGTCATAAATAATTTACAAGTTTATTTTCCTGTGTTGAAAAGGGATATGCAAA
>NW_012106538.1:6731-7501 GCF_000951045.1 Mandrillus leucophaeus
GGCAAAATAAATTTGCTGTCAATTTGATACATAAAATCACATTGCACCACACATTGCAAAATCACAGTGTGCCTCCTCATTTGTAAAATGAGCATTTTGATAGTAATGATAAGGATGTTGCTAATAAAGACAGCTTGTAGGATTTTTTTTTTTTGAGAGTCTCACTCTGTAGCCCAGGCTAGAGTACAGTGGTGGAATCACAGCAGCATTGACCTCCAGGGCTCAAGGGATCCTCCCACCTCAGCCTCCCTAGCTGTGTGTGCAACACTATGCCTGACATATATACATATATATGTGTGTGTGTGTGTGTATATATATATATATATTTTTAAAACATATGGGGTCTCACTATATTGCCCAGGCTGGACTTGAACTCCTGGGCTCAAGGGATCCTGCCTTGGCCTCCCAATGTGTGAGGATTACAGATGTGAGCCAGCATGCCTGGCCATGATGTTTTAAATGTTAACTAAGTGACATGGTTTGGCCGTGTCCCCACCCAAATCTCATTTTGAATTGTAGTTCCCATAATCCCCACATGTCGTGGGAGGGACCAGGTGGAGATAATTGTAGCATGGTGGTGATTTGCCCCATCTTGTTCTTATGATAATTAATTAGTTCTCATGAGATCTGGTGATTTTGTAAGGGGCTTCCCGCTTCACTGGGCACTTATTTCTCTCTCTGCTGCCATGTGAAGAAGGACATGTTTGCTTCCCTTTCTGCCATGATTGTAAGTTTCCTGAAGTTTCTGTGGCCCTGCAAAACTGAGGGTC
>NW_012106539.1:0-323 GCF_000951045.1 Mandrillus leucophaeus
AACATCACACACTTGGGCCTTTTGGGGGGTAGGGGGACTAGGGGAGGGATAGCATTAGGAGAGGCATTAGCCCTAGCATCACACACAGTGAGGAACATCACACACCGGGGACTGTCGTTAGGTTGGGGGCTAGAGGAGGGATAGCATTAGGAGAAATACCTAATGTAGGTGACGAGTTGATGGGTGCAGCAAATCACCATGGTATGTGTATATGTAAGAAAACTGCACATTCTGCACATGTACCCCAGAACTTAAAGTATTAAAAAAAAGTATTTTTTAAGAAAAAAAATCAACATTCTGAAGAGGATTTTAATAAGACTCAG
>NW_012106539.1:2031-2812 GCF_000951045.1 Mandrillus leucophaeus
CTGAAGATAAAAAGGATCATTTTGGCCGGGCGCTGTGGCTCACGCCTGTAATACCAGCACTTTGGGAGGCTGAGGTGGGCGGATCACGAGGTCAGGAGATCGAGACCATCCTGGCTAACACAGTGAAACTCCGTCTCTACTAAAAATACAAAAAATTAGCCGGTGTGGTGGCGGGTGCCTGTAGTCCCAGATACTCAGGAGGCTGAGGAAGGAGAATGGCGGGAATCCAGAGGGCGGAGCTTGCAGTGAGCCGAGATTGCCCTGCTGCAGTCCAGCCTGGGCAACAGAGAGAGACTCTGTCTCAAAAAAAAAAAAAAAAAAAAAAAAAAAATCAAAGGATCATTTCATGATGACGAAAGTATCAGTTCAACAAGGAGACAAAAATCGAATTGCATATATATCTAACAACTGAACACCCAAATTCTGATAGAACAGAAAATATAAATATGTTTATGATTGTATTTGAAAATATCAACACTCCTCTCAAAAACTAACAGAAAAAAGTAAAATCAGAAAGATATAGAAAAACTAAACAATACTACCAATTACCCTTGCCTAACTGACATTTATAGTACACTATACCAATAGCAGTAGACTGGGTATTCTTGTCAAGTGAAGAGAGAATATTCACAAAGATACCATATCCTGGGCCTTAAAACAAACAAGCATGGTAGCTCAGCCTGTAATCCCAGCATTTTGGAAGGCCAAGGCGGGAGGATTGCTTGAAGTCAGGAGTCCTACACCAGCCTGGGCAACAAACTGTGAGGCCCCCATCTGTACA
>NW_012106540.1:0-737 GCF_000951045.1 Mandrillus leucophaeus
TTATGATGTTGAACATAGTTTCATATGCTTATTTGCCACTGTATATCTTCTTTTGAGGGTGTCTGTTCAGATCTTTTGCTCATTTTAAAAATTGCATTATTTTATTATTCTTGAGTTTTAAGACTTCTTTGTGTATCTTTAACACAAATCCTATATCAGATATGTGTTTTACAAATAATTTCTCCAAGTCTGTGGCTTGCTTTTCATTATCTTAACAGCCTTTTTTACAGAGAAAAAGTGTTAATATTAATAAACTTTAAGTTATAATTTTTTTCATAGAGTGTACTTTTGATGTTGTACCAAATCCAAATCCAAAGTCATCTAGATTTTCTCTTTAGTTTTCTTCTAGACATTTTACAGTTTTGTATTATATATTTAAGTCTATGATCCAATTTGGGTTAATATTTTTGAAAAATATAAGTTCTCTTTCTACATTCATCCTTTTACATATGGACATCCAATTGTTACAGCACCATTTGCTGAAAAGAGGATCCTTTCTTCAAGAATTGCTTTGGTTTTTTTGTCAAAGATCAATTGGCTATTTTTGTATGGGTTAATTTCTAGCCTCTCTATTCTGTTTTTTAAAAAATATGGTTTGTTTGTTTGTTTTTGTTTTGTTTTCTTTTGCTAATGCCATGTTGGCTTAATGACCATATCTTTAATAGTAAGTCTAGAATTTGGCTATCATCAGTCCTCCAATTTCTTCTTCAGTATTTAGTTGGCCATTCTGAGGCTTG
>NW_012106540.1:4172-5170 GCF_000951045.1 Mandrillus leucophaeus
TACATATATATGTATTTTAATACCTATGGCTATTTAATACATACATAAATATTAAAATAAGGATATAAAACCAATAGTTTACTATATATTTAATACATACATGATATATATCTAATATATAATACATATAAGTAATATATCTAACATACATAATATGATATTTAATATATGTAATATATATCTCATATATAATATTAATACATGCAATATATGTAATGTATATAATCTAACATATGTTTAATACATATATATCATTTTAATACTACACACACACACACACATTGGATGCTGTAACTTTTCCCTTAAGCACTGATTTCACAGAAACCCCCAAATTTTTTAAAGTTGTATTTTGCTTTTTATTTAAATTTTAAACTTCTTTTAAGATCTTTTTTCTGTTTCATGTATCACGAAAAAGCATATTGTTTAATTTTCAAATACTTGGGGATTTTCCAGCTATCATCTGTCATTGACATCAACCTCAATTCTCTTGTGGTCTGAGAATATATTTGACATTATTTCTATGTTTTAAACTTTTCCCAGGTGAGTTTTATGGCCCAGAATGTGATCTATTTTAGTTCCCTGTGAGCTTGAAGAGACCGTGTATTCTACTAGTGGAGAGAGTATTCACTAAATGTCATTTAGATCAAGTGGATTGATAGTACTGTTCTGGTAATCTTTTAAAAAATTTTCTATTGTTATTTATTTAGTTTTTAAGAGATGGGAACTCACCAAGTTACTCAGGCTGGCTCAAATTCCTAGGCTCAATAGATCCTCTCACTTCAGCCTCACTGTGAAAATATTTCCAAACCGATCCTCCAAAAACTACTCAAATTACCATTTCACTGATTCTACGCATAATGAAATAAACTCGTGTACCTATCAGTTAATGGCTCCAGCAGCTTCTGCTCCAGGTAGGTGGACCTCAGGTGTGATTTGCTAAATTTGACTGTCTTTCCACACTTAAGGTGATTTTTGACCTGTTACTTGAAATCACTGAC
>NW_012106541.1:0-2422 GCF_000951045.1 Mandrillus leucophaeus
ATTTTTGCACCTGCTGTTCTCTCTGCCTGGAAGTCTCCTGGGCTTCTCCCATGGCTGGTCCCTTCTTATCCATCAGACCCAAGAGTAAATGTTTCCTCAGCAGAGTCCTAAGCACCTTGCTTACATTACTCCTTTTCACCCCACCACTTTCCATCACCACACTGTGGTTTCCTTCTTAGCACCCGTGGCTAGCAGAAATGATCTCACTTATCTGCTTACTAGTTGATTGTCCACCTTCACCTGAATGTAAGCTATGCAGAGGCAAGGCACTAACCATCTCCTTCACCACGGTGGTTAAGAGCTCATGCTCTGAAATCAGACAGCCTAGGTTCAGACCATCCCTTTGACACTTACTAATCTTGGTGAGATCTTGGCCGAGTAACATAACCTCTCCATGCCTCAGTGGCATCCTCTGTAAAATGGAGATAGTGATTGCACTTACATCATAGGTCGTTACAGGGACTAAAGGAATTCATACATGTAAATTCAGCAGAGTATCTGGCATATGTTAGGTGCTCAAAGCATTTGTGATATTAGGACTACTGTTCTTGGTGAATAAATGAGCATGGGCAGTGGCCTTTAAACTGCACTGCAGAGCGGAGCCCCAGGGTTGCCTGCCACATGGTAGATGAACAGTTAGGTGGTGTCTGGGCCACCCATCCCTACCTTAATCAGACTGGCTCTCCTGTCATCTATCTATATTTTGGATTTCCATGTAAGGCTTGTTTTCAGAATAGGATATTGCTGCTAATATAAGTTTGAAAAAACATGAATCAAGGGGAATGGACTTTCCCATGGAAACCCCTGGATTCTTAGTCCCAACTCCAGTTGTAATTTTTGGCAAATCATGTGCCCACTTTAGACCTCAGTTATCCATCTGAGTGATGAAATTTAAACTGGATAGTCACCAAGGCCTCTTCTATTTAGAATGCTCCATTTGTCATGTTCCATTATTCTAAGTGAGGAACTGACTTTCTACGCCATACTGTCTCCAGAGATGCCCTTGTCAGGAACTTGGAAGGGACCCTTTACCTGAAAGCCCAGAGCACCAAAGGTACAGCTCTGCCTGTGGGTGGAATATGGTGCAACCAAGCTCGGGGGGGCCTGAGTCTGGCATTAGGAGACTGAAATTTTGTGATGTTGCTGGGGCATTGGGCACTCTAAGTGCTGTGAAGTTAGGGAGCCCTGGAATCAGCCCTGGCCCCACCACTCACTAGGTTAAAGGCCTTGGGCCAGGTATCTCATCATCCCCAGTCGTGTTTTTCTCATCTGAAAAATTAATATGTACATATGAGTTTGATGAGAGCATTCAGGGAGATAATACATGGGTAGTTCCAGCAATGCCTGGCATGTATACAGAAATACAGACTCTTAAACTTACTGAAATAGAGTCTTTAGGGGAGAAGCCTAGGAATTTGCATTTTGAACAATCTCTCTACCCCTCCTCCCTCAAGTGAATGCGATGGTGAACCAAGCTTCAGAAACACTTATCTATTTCATGACCATTGCCACCTCCTAGGCGATTCTGTTCAATAGAAATATTCTCTGAGTTACATATGTAATTTAAATTTTCCAGAAGCCCAATTTAAAAAGGAAAGAGATGTAAAAAGATGAAATGAATTTTAGTAATATATTTAATTTAATGCAATACATCATTTCAACAAAATTATACTTTTGTCATGTAATCTGTATCAAAAAATTACTAATGAAGATATTTTACATTTTTTCATACTTAGTCCAAAATCTGGTTCGTATTTTATACCTATAGCACTTCTTGATTCACATGAACCACATGTCCAGGACTCAAGAGCCACATGTAGCTGAGAGCTGTTTTGTGTAGTGCAGGTCTAGAGACTGCCCCAGAAACCCAGGGTCAGACGTGCAGCCCAGACGATAGTGAAGTGTGCAGGACCTTATGACCTGCCTTTTGGGGAACAACTTTACCCATATTTTATCACTTTTTTTCTTCCTTACCTTTGTCACCTTGAGACAAGTTCCCTAACATCAGATTCTAAATTTACATTGTGTCTGATTAGTGCTTTGCATGTTGTTATGAGCTGAATCACACTCCCCCCAAAATTCCTATGTTGAAGTCCTAGCTCCCAGGGCTTCAGAATGTTACTGTATTTGGAGATAGGGTCTTTAAGAAGTAATCAAGGTAAAAAAAAAATGAGGGCTTTAGGGAGGACCCTAATCCAACATGACTGTTGTCCTTATTGGAAGAGGAGATTAGGGTACAGACACGTAAAGAAGGAAAACGATGTGAAGATGCAGAAAGAAGATGGCCATCTACAAGCCAAGGAGTGAGGCCCCAGGAGAAACCAACCCTGCTGACACCTTGATTTCAGATTTCTAGCCTCCAGAACTCTGAGGAAATCAATTTCTGTAGTTTAAGCCACCCAGTCTGTATTACTTGGTTATG
>NW_012106541.1:2472-5025 GCF_000951045.1 Mandrillus leucophaeus
ATTCTGTTCAATAGAAATATTCTCTGAGTTACATATGTAATTTAAATTTTCCAGAAGCCCAATTTAAAAAGGAAAGAGATGTAAAAAGATGAAATGAATTTTAGTAATATATTTAATTTAATGCAATACATCATTTCAACAAAATTATACTTTTGTCATGTAATCTGTATCAAAAAATTACTAATGAAGATATTTTACATTTTTTCATACTTAGTCCAAAATCTGGTTCGTATTTTATACCTATAGCACTTCTTGATTCACATGAACCACATGTCCAGGGCTCAAGAGCCACATGTAGCTGAGAGCTGTTTTGTGTAGTGCAGGTCTAGAGACTGCCCCAGAAACCCAGGGTCAGACGTGCAGCCCAGACGATAGTGAAGTGTGCAGGACCTTATGACCTGCCTTTTGGGGAACAACTTTACCTATATTTTATCACTTTTTTTCTTCCTTACCTTTGTCACCTTGAGACAAGTTCCCTAACATCAGATTCTAAATTTACATTGTGTCTGATTAGTGCTTTGCATGTTGTTATGAGCTGAATCACACTCCCCCCAAAGTTCCTGTGTTGAAGTCCTAGCTCCCAGGGCTTCAGAATGTTACTGTATTTGGAGATAGGGTCTTTAAGAAGTAATCAAGGTAAAAAAAAAATGAGGGCTTTAGGGAGGACCCTAATCCAACATGACTGTTGTCCTTATTGGAAGAGGAGATTAGGGTACAGACACGTAAAGAAGGAAAACGATGTGAAGATGCAGAAAGAAGATGGCCATCTACAAGCCAAGGAGTGAGGCCCCAGGAGAAACCAACCCTGCTGACACCTTGATTTCAGATTTCTAGCCTCCAGAACTCTGAGGAAATCAATTTCTGTAGTTTAAGCCACCCAGTCTGTATTACTTGGTTATGGCAGCTCTAGAAATCTCATTTGAATTCTTTTTGCATCATCTCTGCAATGCAGTTACTACAAACCCGTTTTATAGATGAAGACACTGAGGCTTACAGAGTTTACATAATCTTCCCAAGTCATGGCTGGAATGTGGTTGAACCAGGATTCAAATTCAGGTCTACCTGCACCTTGCTGCTGAGCCAAAGCCCTTACCCCTAACCACTAATGTCTGTATTTTTCTTCCACTTTCCTTCTGAATTATTTTTTAATAGTAAACTTTTTGTGAATCACAGATGTGGGTTCTAGTCACATGTGATTTTGAAAGTGTTAATTGGGTCGTCAGTATTCTCACTTATGAAATGAAATGGTCAAATGGTCCAATGGTCAAATGGTTGCTGAAAGTCCTTTCAAATTACTGTTCTGTAAGAAATTCCAGATTGCAGGGGCTAGAGGGAATGATGACTCCCACGTGGCACAGACTCTCAGGAAGATGGCAAGACTGGGGAGGCAGAAGATTTTGCTACTAAAGCAAGTGCATTCGAACTACCACATAGGATCCCTTGAAATGGAATCTGCGTCTGCTGCTTCAGGGACTAGCACAGGTTTACTGCTATCTGCTAAGTGCTGCTGCAATGTCATTACTATATTCCATTCTCCCAGTGTGGAAACTGAGTCTCAGGGAGAGTTTAAGGAGCTTGGAAAGCTCACGCAGCTGGAAGTAAGCGAAGAGGCCAGGGTTTGGACATAAGCCTTTCAGCTTTCTCATCTGTACCCCACCTTGACCATGTTGGTATAAACCAGGCAGAGTAACAGATTGTGGGCAAACTTGTTTGACTAACTGGCAGGTTCAAGGGCCATAAATGTGACTCTGAAATAGAAGGTGAGCCCTGAGTTACCCTTTCTGGGAATGGACAGGGACCCAGCACACTGGGCGATATCTCAGACCTCTTCCCTCTGGGATTCCGAGATAGAGCAGGCAGAGGAGTGGGAAGGGTGACCTTGAGCTCCAAGTACAAGTTGAGATTTCCAGACTTCTTGATGTCAAGAAGTAGTAAATAATGACTTAAAAAAAACCTGAAGGTAGCATTGGGGACCAACTTTTTATTTTGCACTTAAAAACTTACTATCTGCTATCACCATCATTTCACATATAAAGGACATTTTTAATACATACCTAATTAAAAAGATTTTAATCTTATAGTAAAGAATGGCTTTTTAAATTTAATAAATTTCATTTTATGAAAATTCATTACTCTTTCCTTATTTTTCCCTTTTGACTGCAGTCAAAGGAAGTCTTCAGTACTCACTGTCAGCAATTCATGAGAATCCTGGCCCCTGGCCACCCCATCATGTGTCCTAAGCCCTGGGTCTTTTTGCTGTAGAAGCAGTGAAAGTCAGGGTTGGGAAGCAAGTGGTGCTGATGGCTTATCTCTCTTGGGTACTACAAGTCACACCTCAGGTTGAACTGAAAGTTGAAGAAAAATAGACAAAGGTCATTTTGCACGAAGAGTCTGAGTCAGTGAGAAGGGTGAGCTGCAGTACATCATCAAAGGTGGGCTAATTTTACTCCTCTCAAGCACATACTTTCATACTGTGATATGAACTAATTTAGCAAAGAATTGCTAATTAGATGTCTTTGGGAAATCAAGCTTCTTGGATGGATGAGACTGATT
>NW_012106542.1:0-15701 GCF_000951045.1 Mandrillus leucophaeus
CGCTGGGAGTTGGAGACTGGAGCTGTTCCTATTCGGCCATCTTGCTCCGCCCCTATTTTTATTTTTAGTAGAGACGGGCTTTAGCCGTGTTTGCCAGGATTGTCTCGATCTCCTGACCTCGTGACCCACCTGCCTCGGCCTCCCAAAGTGCTGGGATTACAGGCATCAGCCACCGCACCCGGCTGAGATTCATTTTTTCTTCCCGTCAAGTTCCCCTGAAAGTTGATGCTACCGACAAGGTGTACTGTACCAGTGATCATACTTTATGAATGTAGTTGATTTTGGCTTTAGAAAATATTTCCTTTAAAAACTTTTATGAGATTCGCTTAATTAAGATCTTTCTAAAAATTATGTAGCCATAGTCTGACACTCTGGTTCTGTGGTTTTGTTCAGCTTGTCACACATAATTGCAGGTTATCAGTAGTCCTAGTCTGAAGGGAAAGAAATAGTTGTTAGAGTTTCATTATTAAGTAACATCTATCTGTCTCTCTAAGCAAGTTAATTATGTGCCTGTCCTAGGTTGTCTTGAACAGTATTTTAAAACACCCTTTCATTGTGTGTGTATATTTCTGCTGCCTTAGCCATACACACTGTCTTGTAGTGAGATAGAGTCATGAGGAAGTGGTTTTATTAGAATATTTTTTTTTCCTCCTATATGGAAGGGGATGGGAAGTAGATCTATAAGTTGGTTGTCAATGAAAATATTTGTAAAATGTTTGAAGAGGTTTATTCTGAGTCAAATGTGAGTGACCATGGCCCATGACACAGCCCTCAGGAAGTCCTAAGAACATGTGCCCAAGATGGTCAGGGCACAGCTTGGTTTTATACATTTTAGGGAGGCATGAGACATCAATCAAATACATTTAAGAAATACATGGTTTTGGTCCAGAAAGGTGGCACAACTCAAAGCTTTGGGGTGGGAGGTGGTGGTTTCCAGGCTATAGGTAAATTTAAACATTTTCTGATTGATGATTGAGTTTGTCTAAAGACCTGGGATGCATAGAAAGGAAATGTTCAAGTTAAGATCAAGTATTGTGAAGACCAAGGTTCTTTTTGAGGTCTTATATTGGCTGCCCTTAGAGATAATAGATGACAAATGCTTCCTATTCAGATTTTTAAAAGGTGCTAGACTTTTAGTTAAACTCCTTAGCACTGGGAAGACCTGAAAGAAAAAGATCTACCTATGTTAATAGAAATTCTTTACACGTGCAAATTTGTCACCAGGAAGGACAGCTTTGCAGGGACATTTCAAGATATGGCAAAGAAACATGTTTTGGGGTAAAATCTTTTGATTTTCTTCCTTGTCTCCTAATGTTATGCCTGAGTCAGGATGGAAGGTACGTCATGATATATAGGGTTAAATAAAACCCATCTGATGAGAATTGATGGCTTATAGGGCATGACTCTCCAGACCCCTTAGATAGGAATTTGGGCAAGATAAAAAAAAAAAAAAAATCAGAGCTTAATCCTCAGGATCTATGGTAGATTGAAAAATGACTTCCCAAAGACAGCCATGTTCTAATTCATAGAACCTTTGAATGTTAACCTGTATGACAAGAAAGGATCTTTGCAGCTGTGATTAAATAAAGGATCTTAAAATGAGAAGATTATCCTGTGTTAGCTGAATAGGCCTAAATTGTAAATACATGCATTCTTAAAAATGAGAGGCAGAAGATTTGAATACACAGAAGAAAAGGCAACGTAGAGGAGGAGAAAGAAATTTGATGATATTAGCCTTGAATATTGAAAATGGCCACAAGGCAAGGCACGACGGCAGTCACGAGAACCTAGAGGAGGCGAGAAATGGATTTTCCTCTAGACCCTCTGAAGGGATGGTAGCACCGTAACACCTTTATTTCAGCTCAGTCTTTAATTATTTCAGAATTCTGACCTCCAAAACTGTGAGAGGATAAGTTTCTGTTGCTTTAAGCCACTACATGTATGGTAATTACTTGTCACAGCCACAGGAAACTGATACAGATATTATTACATTTTAACCAAAATATCTAACACAGTTGAAGGGAATGAAATGGCTTAGAATTTCTTGGAAGTTTATGTCTCACTTTAATGTTTTTTAAACCTAAAGATTTTGTTTGACAGGGAAACCTTTATTAGTTATCAGAATAACAGAATGTTAAAATGAGTTGGTGTTTTTACTTTCAGAAAATAAGTTATCCCGCATGGATTATTAGTCTACCCTGTTACTACCTGTATTTTCTACTAAATGTTTATAATAAAAATGATAAGCATTTATACATTCTAATTACCATTTAGCTATAATGATTAACAAGTGCATTAATTATAATTATTTTATAATTTCATTTAAAATTACATTTTTCACATAAGTATAATTGAACTGAGACTTTTTGTCTTAAAAAATTGAATTATATGAAGACATGGTCATAGTAATACAATGCCTCAGTAGAAGAAAATATATTAAATTTTATAAAGCAGTATATACCTCCTCATGTCCTTTTTATTGTTGCAGTGTATGGTATTTGGTAAAAAAAAAAAAAAAAAATCAGATAGCTGTGGTTGTATGCACACAGTCTTAAAAGCTACTTTTCTTTTTCAAGCATAATGAACTTTAGTAGAAATGAATGAAAATAAATGTCCATGGATTTTCTTAATGATTCTTCAGAATCAGGCACCATGAACATGTTTTCTCACTTGTGCGGACATCTTTATAAGAATCACTCTTGAAATAATACTCAGAGAGGAACATTTCATAAAGAAATGAAAAATGTGGTTTTAATATATACTCTATTACACCCAAAATGCTGTTTATTTAATATATATTGAGGAAGTTGAAGTTATCAGCCTGAAGTTAACAATATGAAACTGAAGAGTTGAAGTTATCAGTATGAAATAATGTTATCTAATTATAGATACAGATTGAAGTTGTCAGTATGAAATAATGTTATCTAATTATATATACAGATTGATAGATATAGAGACAATTATGGATGTCTGCATATACATGTTAATATAAATACATAAATTTTCTAGCTCAGTTCACTGAGAGGGCTTAGAAGTAATGGCACCCCAGTGGCAAGGAACCATAACTAGTGGTCAGATCTTGATTTCTCACCATTCTGTGATAAAAGGAACCAGAGATCCTTGAAAAAAATGGCTGAGTCTAGGTCTGAGGCAAGAAGATTATAACATTTATATTATGCATTTTGAAATTAACATGGACTATCTTATCATGCCAGGACTTAAGGAAGTACTCACTAAACAAGCCAATATGGTATGTCGAAAAAGACATAGAGGCTAATTGAAAGAGCTCGCAAAGGCCAAAGCTAAAACAATTAGACCAACAAAATAAACAGTGTAGTATTGTGTTATAACATGAAGTACAAAATAAATATCCATGAGATTACACTGATACATATAAATTACTGAATGAATGAATACAAAAACAAGGAAACAGACAAATGGGGAGAATAGGTAAATTTCTCTCATAAAATTTCAAATAATTTATGTCATTTTCTCCTCCAGCAGATGGAGCTTAACTCCCTATCTCTTGACTGTGGGCTGCTTTTAGTGACTTGCTTTCAAGTACAGTATGGAAAGGAGGAACAAAAGAAACTTTATAGTATGAAATGGTGGCAAACAGTACCCTAGTCAGCTGATCAAAATCTGTGTAAACAAAAATAAGTACCCCAGTCAGCTGATCAAGATCCGCATCAACAGCAATAAGTACCCCAGTCAGCTGACCAAGATCTGTGTCAACAGTAATAAGTCATGCTGATGACACACGTACCGTTGATATGAAGTGACAAAAATGATACTTTACCTCTATGGTCTTCCTCCCAAAAACTCATAACCCCAGTCTAATCATTAGAAATACATCAGCCAAATTCCAACTGAAGGATATTTTATAAATGTCCGACCATTGCTTTTCAAAACGTTCAAGGTCATCAAAAACAAGGAAAGTCTAAGAAACTATCACTGCCATGAGGAGGCCAAGGGGACGTAATGACAATGCAATGTTGATATCCTGGAATAGAAAAATGACATTAGGAGAAAAACTAGTGAAATCAGAATAATGTGTCAATATTGGTTCATTTAGATCCATCTATTACAATGTATCACTATCTATCACAATGTATCAAAAGCAGCATTGTAAGTACATTGTACATACATCAAAAGTACATTGACAAATGCACTTATAATTATAAGGTAAGATATTAGCAATAGTGATAATCAGATGTGAGGTATTCGGGAACTCTCAATACCATCTTTGCAACTTTTAAGAAAATGTAAAAATATTCTAAAATAAATGTTTATTAGAAAAGACAGTTAACATTCTGACTGTCTCTGTTTGTCTTTCCAGCTCTGTTACCTAACAGCTTGACTCTTTGAGGAATATAGCCAAGCTGGATCCCAGGAGCAGTAGCGAGTTTTAAAGAATGCCAGCCTTTTTAAAGGTAGGTAAAAAAAATCTTATTAAGATATATGCTTTTACCTTCTTAATTAATACCTGAAAATGCAAATCCTATTTAAAACTTCTTTACTTTAAAAAATGTTTACTGGAAATCAAAATATTAAAATATTTGTATATTTACAGACAGTTGACGTCAACACAACAAAATCATGAAACTTGAAGTAACTAGTTATTTCTACATTTTTTAGAATATATAATTATTTTTATAATTCTTTATTTTTTAGTTTCTTTGTTGTATTTTTCCTCACAGTTTCATTTACATGCAGGTTTGAGAAGATCTAATGGCTATGTGCCTCCTAAAGAACAGAAAGTTATTTCCGTCTTTTATATTCTATTTTTATGACACTTTGCCTAGTCCCTCATAATTAGCGGGTATTATGTTTGTTAAATTGGATATGTCTCATTTCAAAGGCAAACCTCTGTTGAAAGTCACCCATAGGAAACAGAGAGATAAAGTCATAAATTCTCTCGTCTTTACGAATATTGATATGGCACAATCTGGTTCAATTGTTTCTTGCACTGGCAATTGTAATCTGCTTTTCCTTTGCTGATGGTAGGAATCTAAACATTGAGATTTAGACAGATACAGTTAACCTTCACAGAGGTAGTAATTAGAGTACTGCTTTGACACTCCCCTCTTGGTAATGGGAGAATCTCCCCTTACTTAGGCGTAGTCAAAACAAGCTTGATATTCTCAGTTCTAATCAGTGATCAGTTAAGATTAACCATTGATGTAACAACTCAGAAAGACAAGGTTGAAGAGATAAGGCAGATGTGTAATTAAACTAATGTGGCTTTATGAATCTTCCTGTGATATTTGTTCAAACTCTCTATGCATGCCCATATTTCTGAAGTAGAAAGATGAAGCCTTTTGTTTTTCTTTATCATGATCCTTTTATAAGACTAACTTACTCAGTAAAGGTTAGGCTTTAGTGTAGTTTTAAAACATTATCAATTAATTTCAACTATAAGATTTGAGGAAAAAATTCAAATTTTAGATTAAAAATGTAAGATTATAACATTGAAATAGAATGAACCAGTTAATATCTCCACTGTTAATAATTCCTCCGCCCCATGGTCATCTCTTTTATCTATCAATTTGTTCTCTTCAATATTCAAAATTTCTATGTAGAAAATTGCTTACCTTTTCTTTGTGAAATTTTTGCATTTTTTGTAGAAAATTTTAATTAATTTCTAAATCTCTGACGATGGATAATTTTGGTTTGGGGTTTCAGTCCAGATGTTCTATTTATAGAATAAGAGAAGTGAACACTTTGACTTTTAATTCCTGTAAAAGGCAACTCCATATTCTTAAATATCCATGATTACATCAACCTCAGTATTCTCTGTGATGAAAATATGAATAATGAAAAATTAATACTAAGCCATTCCAATGATAAATGCAGCACTTTCTCTCCTTTTCTTTAAAGCATAATGGAGCATTAAAACATCCAAAGGCCCAGATAAATGAGAAGAGACTCACACTCTTTGCAAATGTCTTATAGTTCACTCTGCTATATACGATAAGAAGAAATAAAAATAGTTTGATATTTGTTTAACATAAAACTAAAGATAATGACTTGAGAAAGGATAATTTTAAAGAAATTGGCATGTTCATTTGTTTTTAATTAGAGTAGAATTCATATCGATGCAGAAGGCATTTGAGGAGGATGAAATTATTTTCTTTTTAATGTGAGGATTTTCATAAATGCTACATAAGCAAATAGAGCTGAGAATAATCTCAGTGGAATGCTATAATAAAATAGAGAGTGATAATCAAGAACAATGAATATATAGGTTTCAAGTCATATTAACTGATTATTAACATTTCTTTATTAAGAAACAAATTTTTCTTTTATTAATTTAACTTTGAATAGAGTAATGCTCTGGAGCCTGTTTATGATGTTACCACCCCCTTTTATAATTTTCTTTTTCAACAATCACATAGGGCAATGTATTATTTCTTTAATATTTTGCAAAACTATCTTTCTATTAATTTCTCACATTCATGTTTAGTTAATAAGTAATTATATTAGTTTATTGTAAATCATGCAAAAAAGTAAAGGGAAAGAGAAAGGAAATCTTTCTTCTTTCATATGGTTAATTGAGCATTCTTTGATCATTTATAGAATACTTTCTTGTTCCAATATGAAAAATATGGTTGAAGTTGGCATTTTTTTCTTCCTGTAATAGTTGGAAAGAGTAGGGAAAATGCAGACAAAGGACATTTGAACTAGACTATAAAGAGAAATAGATAAAAATATGTAAAGAAGAGGGTATAGATATATAAAAGGTACAAAGATATATGATATCATTTCATATGTGGTGAATTTTATAATACTTGAGGAGTTAGAGAATGAAATGTGTGTCAAATATGGGAATAGCTGGCAGATAAATCCAGAAGAATAGGCTTACATGATGAAGAAACTTTAATGAAATGAAAACTATGTCTGGGATTGGGACTTTATCTTTTATAGGATGTGGAGCTGTGTTTCGTTGCGTTAGTTGGTTTGTTTTTGAATGTAGAAGAATAACCTGATGTGGGAATTGTGTGTGTGTGTGTGTGTGTGTGTGTGTGTATGTGTGTGTAAAGAAGATGACTGCTGGCAAGAGATTGGGAGGTTATATATATTAGATTTTTGGGGGGCACCAATTTAACTCTATTTCCATCTGTCTTGTATACTTAGGAAATTAAATAAGTATTCAAAAATAATTTATTTCAAGATATGTTTAAATAGTTTAGGGTTTTAACTAATGTATTAGTCTGTTCTCACACTGCTAATAAAGACATACCTGAGACTGGGTAATTTATAAAGAAAAATGGCTGGGGAGGCTGCACCTTCATGGTGGAAGGCAAAGGAGGAGCAAAGGTACATCTTACATGGTGGCAGGCAAGAGAGTATATTCAGAGGAATGTCCCTTTATAAAACCACCAGATCTCATGAGACTTATTCATTATCATAAAAACAGCATGGGGAAGTCCCACCCAATGGTTCAATTACCTCCCACTGGGTACCTCCTACAACGTGTGGGAGTTATGGGAGCTACAATTCAAGATGAAATTTGGATGGGGAACACAAGCCAAACCATATCAACTAAGTAGAATACTTCAATATTCCACTAATACTTTATTTTATGAAGATGAGGATACAAAGAGTGTCGACAAATGGAAAGTTTTGTAAGTGAGCTTTTCACTGACACAGAGGCAAACAAATCTAGGATCTATCTTTAAAAAAGCAAGTCTTTAGATCATTGGTATGAATATCAGGTCCTGACACTCAGAAAACATTGCCTTTCAGCAGTGGTGAGGTGAAACAGAAACTGGTGGAAACACAGAGGCAACAGAAGATCTGCTCAGCCAGGAGTGGATTTGAGCATTTCTTTAGTGTTCACTGTGTCCTGCTGAGTTGACAACAGGGTTCAAAAAATTAATTGCAGAGCCATCTGTTTTTTTTTTTTTTTTTTTAAATATACTTTGTAAGGCATAACTAGAAATCATTTGGTAAATTTTGTTCGTGTGATTTTCCCTGACAGGTTATTGTTAGAGTTGCAATTAACACATCTGAAGAAGATAAATGTAGGGATATTTCTAATTTTGGTAATTGTCAAAGGTTAATAATTTGAGACATATCTGTTAGGATTTCACAGTGGGCTTATTATTGGGAATTATGATTCATCATCTACACAGAATAACAAGAAGAGAAAAGAAAGGAAAAATACAGAAGCAGTTGATTTTCCAACTTAGACTCTACCAGCCTTTTAATTCAGACAAAAGAGTTATTCCAATTACTCGTGATTGCTTCAAGTCTCCAGATTATTAAAATAGGTTTACTACAAGTGAGACCAGCAGAAAAGACTACATTAAAAAACATATCCCAATCTTCCATGAATTATCCTTTATGTAATTTTCCATTTCTTTGCTCAGTGTTTAATTTAAATAGTCATAGATCAGATCACAAGATGCTCTTAAAATCATTCACACTCAGAGACATAAAGGTCATTTACATGCATTTTATTCCATGGTGCATATTTTCAGTTAATC
Organism: Mandrillus leucophaeus; assembly: GCF_000951045.1. Classification (NCBI taxonomy): domain Eukaryota; kingdom Metazoa; phylum Chordata; class Mammalia; order Primates; family Cercopithecidae; genus Mandrillus; species Mandrillus leucophaeus. The sequence goes on from NW_012106542.1 coordinate 8,493, forward strand.
TTAAAGGTCACTTTCCTTCTGTGAGTCTGAATATTCAATGCCTTAAATAAAGATGAAAGATATAAATAAATAGGGGATCTTTTTTTTTTTTTTCTCTTTCTGGCTTTACAGCTACCTTGTTATATTTCATGCTGCTTTGATTTTTTGTGATAGATCACAATCCAGGTTATTGTGCTATCTTTCAAATTAGCTTAAAATGCCCTTACTACAGAAGCAAGGAAATACATACATGTTCTTTGTTCTAATCAGAAAAAAAAAAAAAATTATACTGCAGGAATGATGAAGAGAATTCTCGGTTATGGTCTATGGGACAACAATCCATAATTTAGTTTGCAGATGTCTGTGTAATTTAAGCAGCAGGCAGAACAACCACACAGTTGTAGCTGCTCTGGGGAAAAGATACCAAGAGGCTCATAAATCATGGTAAGGATTAAAAGCAATGAGCATTCATCTTCTTAACCTCGTAAGGGAATATAGAAAAGCCAAGTATCAGAACATACTGAGCGTGGAATCTTCGTGCAGGGATCAAAGATGTCAGAGTTTTTAAGGCCTCTCTCAATTAGCATTGACCTCTCATTTGCAAGTCAACAGAACATAATTTTAAAGTTGATTAAAAAGAGGCCTTTTCCACATCAAATTAAATTGAGCAAGTGTTAAGATATGTTTCTGGGCCATAGAAAAAGTAGAGTCAAATCATACGGAAATGCTAATCATTTGCTTGGATTGAAATATGTTTCTTCTGGGGCAGCCTATGAAAAATGACCTTACAAATATCCAATCCACAACAACTGTCATGTTTAACTGAACATTTATAAATGGCTAAATGTCATGAGAAAATTCTAACTTCAAATTGTCAAGGAAAGGAAATAGAGACAGCTGGCTCTCTCCTATAACATTTAGTAAATAAATGGTCTGTTACTAATTGTTTATATTTGAAAAATTATCCTAATCAAAGGTCTTTGGGTTCAAATGAGTAATTCACATACAGTGAGGCAAGTTTCATTTTGTGTTAAAGATAGAAACTTTAATCAAATTTTAAATCTTTTGAAAAAGACTAATCTGTTAATTTCCCCAGCATTCTTTTAAATCAGTTCATGATACAACTACATTTGCCAATTTTATAAGAATGTCAAGACCGGGCAGGAAATAATAAAATCAGTTATTCAAGGACGATCATGAACCTGTTAAGGAGATACAAACAGATTCAGTTTCTGATTCTCTAGTTTAATGTAAATATCCCTTGGCAATGATTATTTTTATGTAGTCAGTACATAATTATCTATTTTAGTTAAGGAGAACTGTAGTGTAGCTAATCCAGATGGCAGATAATTTTTTATATATATTTGCCATTGGAATCTATTTTTGTTCATATTTTTAAATTATTTCATCTGAGTTTTGAGAAAGTCACACTACCCTATCTTTGAAAACAGTCAGAATAACATGCCAGGTACTGTAATTTGGGCTACTTCTGCACTGGGTATACCCCATTCTACACCCCATACTAGGGACAAATAACCATCTTTTTCATTTGACAGGTAGTAATATACTCCTCCAGTTCAAAAATCTTTTTCTGCTACCATTTTTTCTTTCTCCGGAATGGGGATTAAGTATGAATTCTTTGACACAAGCTCATATAATGATTTCAAACTATATCAACTTTGTTATATTGTATAGCATTGCACTTCGTTTTCCTTGACCTGTTTTCTAACAAGACTGTGCTGCATTCCCCAGGAACCATTCTAGAGAAGAGAGATACAGAACTTAGGAACTCAGCTAGATTTTTCTGCCATATAAACTAAGACTGATTACTAAGATAAATATATGGGGAAATGTACATTTTATCTTTGAACTAAAAGTAGAATAAATCATTTTTCTTGACTTCATAATAACCTCTGTCATTTAACCACAAATTCATGGATATTTCAGAATATGCTAAAAATAGTAAAACTACCTTTTAAGAAGAGAACACTGGGCTGAGCACGGTGGGTCACGGCTATAATCCTAGCACTTTGGGAGGCCAAGGCAGGCAGATCAATTGAGGTCAAGAGTTCAAAACCAGCACTGGCCAACATGGTGAAACCCTGTCCCTACTAAAAATACAAAAAAAAAAAAAAAAAAGAAAAGAAAATTAACCAGATATGGTAGCAGGTGCCTGTAATCCCAGGTACTTGGGAGGCTGAGGCAGGAGAATCACTTGAAATGGGGAGGCAGAGGCTACAGTGAGCCAAGATCATGCCACTGCACTCCAGTCTGGGTGACAGGGCAAGACTATGTCACACACAAAAAATAATAATAATAAAGAAAAAAAAAAGAAAAAGAAGAGCACATTCTTTGTATCTATGTCTACTTACATAAATTATATAAATTATTTTTAATAATTATTAAATGAAAATAATTAGCTTGATTTAATCATTATATAATGCATGCATGTATCTAACCATCATATTATACCCCGTAAACTTATACAATTATGACGTGTCAATTAAAACTACAACTAAGAAAGATTTAAACATTGGCAGATTAGGTTTGAGAATTAATATTATATGTCAAATGTATATTTTTGACATTCTTAAATGCTTTTATATTTCAAATATATTTATAAACAGACATATTTGGGTGACATATTATGGGTGACAGAGAGAAAAGTAAGAATTCACTTTGCCCTTTCATTTTATCTCCTTAATAATTTTATCCCTAGTTTACATGAAATATCAATATGCTTAGAGGTAGGGGGATGGATTATAGACTCATGGATTAATTTCCTTAAATATAGTGTTGAAAATTGTCTCAATATTATTTTGTGTCAAGGATTCTTCTCTGGGTTGTGGATAAATTTATTAAAAAATCATTAAGTGTTATTAACCATGTTGGTGTTTAGATTCTAGTGAGGAGAATACAAACATGTAATTAAATTATATAATATTTAAATTATGTATAAGTAAGTTTATCAAAAATGATAAATGCTATCCAGAAAATTAGCTGGGAAGAGTGCCAGGAAGTTTCTGTGTTGTACAGAGAAGAGGAAATGATAGTTTGCAAATTCTGAAAATATGTTTCAAGAATATCTTCCTGATAAAATAACATTTGAAAAGACTTGAAATAGATACAGGAGCAAACCTTGAAAGTGTCTGAATAAGAGCTTTCCAAATTAAATCATAAATTTCAAGTCATCAAGGTGAGAGCTATTTAAAAACCAACAAGGCCAATGTGATGGAAGCTTGGAGAGAGTGGAGAACAATTATAGACGAGGTTCAGCCGCGCACGGTGGCTCACGCCTATAATCCCAGCACTTTGGGAGGCCGAGGTGGGTGCATCACTGGAGGTCAGGAGTTCAAGACCAGCCCAGCCAGCATGGTGAAACCCCATCTTTTCTAAAAATACAAAAATTATCCTGGTGTAGTGGCACATGTCTGTAATTCCAGCCACTTAGTAGGCTGAGGCAGGAGAATTGCTTGAACCTCAGAGACTGAGGTTGCAGTGAACTGAGATTGCACCATTACATTCCAGCCTGGGTGACAGAGCCAGACTCCATCTCAAAAAAAAAGAAAAAATAAAAAAAGAAGAGGTTTGACAGGCAGTGGGGCCTTGAGGGCAGTGGAAGGACCTTGATCCATTTTATCTTTTCAGAGGACTTCTCTGGCTGATGTGTTGATAGTGCACTATAGAGGACCAGGGGTGGAATTAGGAAGCTCCTTTTTAGGCAAGTACAACAACCTGGTGAGCAATGATATTAGGTGGGAACAGAGATACAGCAGAACAACGGGTGAGCAAAGGAAGGAAGGTTGAGACAAGATGATTGGTGATGTATTATATATGCAGTGTGAGGAAATTAGAAAGATCCAAGGTGAATTCATGGTACCTTGCCTGAGCAATGGGAATATAGCTTTGCCATTAACTGAACAAATGAAATCTGAGCTGCCTTTAGCCAACTAAGGAGAAATGTTGACAAGGAAATTTGATATATTCATACGAAATTCAGGGGTGAGTTCATCCTAGTAGATATGTTATATGATATTGACTAAGATTTGTTTATTTAAACAAACAAACACATCACACTTTCTATGTCAGGTGTTATTCTATGATTTTAATGTGCATTATATTGTTTAAGTAATCCTCATAAGAATTGTATGAGAAAGGCACTATTAACATTATGTTCATTTAGCAGATGAGAAAATGGTGCTAAAAGTTTAAGGTAACATTTTCCGAGATCACACACCTGGTAAGCAGTAGAATTGGGATTCAGACCCAGGCACAACAGAATGATTTTACCCAGCTTGACCCAGGATTTGATCACTAATGCAACAAGTTCAGACGAGAATAGAAATCCAAGATCTAGGCTCGGGGGCATGGGAGTGAAAAACATCAGAGGAATGAAATAAAATAAAAAGAGCAAAAAAAAGTGATCAGTGCAGGAGGAAGACAAGAAGTGTGGTGTTCTGAAATTGAATGAAGGAAGCCTTTCAACTGGGTCAATTGCTGCTGATGAATCTTAAAAGATCAAGACTGAGCACAGATGATTGGAATCACGTTGTGGATTCCATTGTTTATGTTGACAACAGCAGTGTTGATGGATTGCTGAGCAAAAATTTTGATGAGAGCTATGAAAGCAAAATAAAGACAGAATCAGTTTTCAAGATCAAGGCAGAAGCTTGAAAGGAATTGCTGAGAAAGATTTATTTGGAATTTTTGTGCTATTTTAAAGCAAAGACATACTTATGGTTCCTAGTTCCAAATTCACAAAAACAATTTGTCATACACATTTCAAATGACCAAGGAGAGATTACAACAAAGTGACATAGATCAAAATCCATCTACGTTATGTTGCAACATTTTCCCCAGAACATGTAAACATAAACCCCCTCCGATAAAATTCTTATTTTTATGTCATCAAAATTAGAATTAAATGTGTAATTCACCATGTTACTAACAAAGTAGTGTTGACTCCATTGGGCCTTTTAGGGTTGCTTGGACAGTTTAGGTTGTAGCAGGACGAGCCGCAGACAAAACTCCTCAGACATGGAGTTAAAGAAGGAAGGAGTTATTTGGTTGGTAGCATCAGCAAGACTCCTGTCTCAAGAGCCGAGCTCCCCGAGTGAGCAATTCCTGTCCCTTTTAAGGGCTCACAACTCGAAGTGGGTCCGTGTGAGAGGGTTGTGATCGATTGAGCAAGCAGGGGGTATGTGACTGGGGGCTGCATGCACCGGTAGTCAGAATGAAACAGAACAGGACAGGGATTTTTACAATGCTCTTCCATACAATGTCTGGAATCTATAGATGACATAACCGGTTAGGTCGGGGGTCGATCTTTAACTACCAGGCCCAGGGCGTGGTGCTGGGCTGTCTGCCTGTGGATTTCATTTCTGCCTTTTAGTTTTTACTTCTTCTTTCTTTGGAGGCAGAAATTGGGCATAAGACAATATGAGGGGTGGTCTCCTCCCTTAAGGTTGCAGTTTAGATGTGTTGGATATGCCACCAAACTGTAGAAGTTCCAAGCACAGAATTCATATTGAATGGCCTAGTTTCCAATTCAGCTTAGCCACTTATTAGTAGTGACAGTTACTTAACCTCTCCATTTCCCATTTCTTTCACCTACAACATGAAATAATATAGGTCCAATAATAGTGTGCATCTAATAGGATTGTTCATAAGGACTTTGTGGTTCATATTTGTATATGCTAATTCTAAAAGTTAGAATAGTACCTGGTCTGTAAGAAACCAGTTTAAGTGGTTTGTAAAAAAGTAAGTTCCATATTTCTATTTTGCTCTAGAATTTTGAAGGAATGGAATGTTCCCCCTCTTCTATGTTTCCCGGATGTAAAAATTCATGGATCCCCTTCCACTTCAAGAAAGCTAACTCACATTGCAAATATTTAAGAGTGTCATACTCAGTTAATATTTCTTCTCATAGATTTCACTACATTCTTAGTGGTTGTATGTTCTAAAGTTTATTTTTTCTTATATTTCTAAATTTGTTTTTTATGCTGTGAATTACTTCACATTCATTTAATGAAATGTCTTAAATGAATATCTATTTCTGGTGTATATGTATATGCATACATACATATATATATATATTTATATGTGTGTGTATATATATCTTCCAACTTGTCAGACTCTTTTCATGTTGCATACACCATCGCAAGACATCCTTCCCATATGGAAGCTGCTACTGAAACTCTTGACAGACACAAGGTCCTCAGATACAATAAATCATGTGTAAAGAACACATTTAGCCCCATCACCTTGTTAATTGAATTTATAACTAAAAACATTCCCATATTCTCAGTTTTAATAATATTTTTTCCCAGTCATAAATAACCTAATAACATAATAAATGTCAAAAATTTTCAATGAACATCTTTAAGGAATGTTTCTGTGAAGAGCGGTAGGATCCTTTAGTTTTTGCCGCATATGATGAGGCAGATGGGGAAATTCAGTTTTTAAGCATGATATTTATTCCATTTTTTCATGTTGTTTGAAATTCATTTTTCCTTTTGCCCCAAGGGATGCCTGCCATCTAAGCACATGTTTGAAATCAGATAGAAAGCATATGTGCTGTATACCCCTGGGGTCTGACAGACGGGGTGAAATATAGGATAACTGCTTCTTCAGTTGTACAAAAGGGAGTTTTTTGTTGTTGTTGTTGGTTTGGTTGTTTGGTTTTTTGCTTTGTTTTGCTTTGTTTTGTTTTGTTTTTTGCAAATGGTATTTTTTCAGAAGTGCAAGATGTTGTGTTGTAGCTTCTTTTTTTTTTTTTTTTTTCCCAGAGGGAGTCTTCCACTGTTGCCCAGGCTGGAGTACAGTGGTGCAATCTTGGCTCACTGCAAGCTCCGCCTCCAGGGTTCACGCCATTCTCCTGCCTCAGTCTCCTGAGTAGCTGGGACTACAGGTGCCCGCCACCAAGCCCAGCTAATTTTTGTTGTACTTTTAGTAGAGAAGGGGTTTCACCGTCTTAGCCAGGATGGTCTAGATCTCCTGACCTCGTGATCCGCCCACCTCGGCATCCCAAAGTTCTGGGATTACAGGCGTGAGCCACCACGCCCGGCCTGTTGTAGCCTTTTGATAGTTTAATTATGGTCGTATTTTCTTTCAAAATAAAGAATCTTCTTAAAGAGAGGAAATACTAAAACTTGGCATGAATGTATCTGGGGTATCACTACGCCTTAAATTGAATTCTCCAACATCATCACAGAGCGCTCCTTGTGTTTG
>NW_012106542.1:15751-23494 GCF_000951045.1 Mandrillus leucophaeus
ATAAGGACTTTGTGGTTCATATTTGTATATGCTAATTCTAAAAGTTAGAATAGTACCTGGTCTGTAAGAAACCAGTTTAAGTGGTTTGTAAAAAAGTAAGTTCCATATTTCTATTTTGCTCTAGAATTTTGAAGGAATGGAATGTTCCCCCTCTTCTATGTTTCCCGGATGTAAAAATTCATGGATCCCCTTCCACTTCAAGAAAGCTAACTCACATTGCAAATATTTAAGAGTGTCATACTCAGTTAATATTTCTTCTCATAGATTTCACTACATTCTTAGTGGTTGTATGTTCTAAAGTTTATTTTTTCTTATATTTCTAAATTTGTTTTTTATGCTGTGAATTACTTCACATTCATTTAATGAAATGTCTTAAATGAATATCTATTTCTGGTGTATATGTATATGCATACATACATATATATATATATTTATATGTGTGTGTATATATATCTTCCAACTTGTCAGACTCTTTTCATGTTGCATACACCATCGCAAGACATCCTTCCCATATGGAAGCTGCTACTGAAACTCTTGACAGACACAAGGTCCTCAGATACAATAAATCATGTGTAAAGAACACATTTAGCCCCATCACCTTGTTAATTGAATTTATAACTAAAAACATTCCCATATTCTCAGTTTTAATAATATTTTTTCCCAGTCATAAATAACCTAATAACATAATAAATGTCAAAAATTTTCAATGAACATCTTTAAGGAATGTTTCTGTGAAGAGCGGTAGGATCCTTTAGTTTTTGCCGCATATGATGAGGCAGATGGGGAAATTCAGTTTTTAAGCATGATATTTATTCCATTTTTTCATGTTGTTTGAAATTCATTTTTCCTTTTGCCCCAAGGGATGCCTGCCATCTAAGCACATGTTTGAAATCAGATAGAAAGCATATGTGCTGTATACCCCTGGGGTCTGACAGACGGGGTGAAATATAGGATAACTGCTTCTTCAGTTGTACAAAAGGGAGTTTTTTGTTGTTGTTGTTGGTTTGGTTGTTTGGTTTTTTGCTTTGTTTTGCTTTGTTTTGTTTTGTTTTTTGCAAATGGTATTTTTTCAGAAGTGCAAGATGTTGTGTTGTAGCTTCTTTTTTTTTTTTTTTTTTCCCAGAGGGAGTCTTCCACTGTTGCCCAGGCTGGAGTACAGTGGTGCAATCTTGGCTCACTGCAAGCTCCGCCTCCAGGGTTCACACCATTCTCCTGCCTCAGTCTCCTGAGTAGCTGGGACTACAGGTGCCCGCCACCAAGCCCAGCTAATTTTTGTTGTACTTTTAGTAGAGAAGGGGTTTCACCGTCTTAGCCAGGATGGTCTAGATCTCCTGACCTCGTGATCCGCCCACCTCGGCATCCCAAAGTTCTGGGATTACAGGCGTGAGCCACCACGCCCGGCCTGTTGTAGCCTTTTGATAGTTTAATTATGGTCGTATTTTCTTTCAAAATAAAGAATCTTCTTAAAGAGAGGAAATACTAAAACTTGGCATGAATGTATCTGGGGTATCACTACGCCTTAAATTGAATTCTCCAACATCATCACAGAGCGCTCCTTGTGTTTGCTGAGCAGCATAAGGTAATTCTAGTGATAAACATGCGCTAACTTTGTGTCTCACAGGCTCTTCATGGGATGATCTTTGTTTTTCCAACTTTTATTAGAGGCACTGCCCCGCCTGATAGAGTAAGTCCTCACTTAATAACATCAATAGTTCTTGGAAACTGCAACTTTATTCAAAATGCCACCTAATGAAACCAGTTTTACCATAGGCTACTTGATATAAACAAGATGTAAGCTCCTCGGGCAGATTTCTGTTCACAGGAACATCACAAAACTTCAAAATAAAGATCAAAACACTTCTTACATTAGACACTGAAATGGATGTGAGTTATATAGACATTTAAGAGAGACGAGGCCGGGCGCGGTGGCTCACACCTGTAATCCCAGCACTTTGGGAGGCCGAGGCGGGTGGATCACAAGGTCAGGAGATAGAGACCATCCTGGCTAACACAGTGAAACCCCGTCTCTACCAAAAATACAAAAAATTAGCCGGGCATCGTGGCGGGCGCCTGTAGTCCCAGCTACTCAGGAGGCTGAGGCAGGAGAATGGCGTGAACCTGGGTGGGGAGAGCTTGCAGTGAGATCGCGCCACTGCACTCCAGCCAGGGGGACAGAGCGAGACTCCGTCTCAAAAAAAAAAAAAAAAAAAAAAAGAGAGAGAGAGAGAGATGAATAAATGTACATAAAATAACTATTCACCCAGTCATTTCAGTTCAGGGTTGTGGATGGCCGGAGCCTGCCGGAAGCTCAGGGTGCGAGGCGGGAACCCACCCCAGACAGGGCACTGTTCCATTGTAGGGCATTCTCATACTCACATCCACACCCACTCACACCAGGACCATTTAGAAACACACTGATTCACCTAATGCACAGCTTTGGAATGAAGGAGGAAACCAGAAGACTTGGGGAAAACCCACGCCAATCTGGGGAGAACACGCAAACTCTGCACAGATGGTGGCCCTGGCTGAGATTCGACATTTTTTAGTCTCATCAACATTATTATGAAACTATGTTAAATAAAAGGTATTTTCTGAGGACTTACTGTACACCATGCTAGATCGTATACACTACAAAACTTTCAGCTTCTCAACTATAGCCCTCCTAATTCGTGGGGGTTTCACATGATCACACTCTGCCCAGAACACCTATCTCCTCTTATCTGATCACCTGCACACTGCTTCCCCCAACCCTGGACCGTCCCACTGCCAACAGCTTGTCCACTCATCCTAGAACCTGTGTCAGATTCCTTTTGTTTTGACCATCCCATCACATTGTTTATTGGCTGTTTAGTTATCTGTATCTAACATTACATTGTAGGCTTGTTTCCAGGAGCCATTGTCTCATCTCAGGCCCTATGGCCTACTTTGCCCAGTGGCCCATTCTCAGTTCAGTGTATTCCTGTCTCTCTGTCCTTCTTTCAAGTACTCAGCCTTTCTTCCCATCTCACGATATCCATAGACTTTTCCATCTTTAATGGAATGGCTTTCTCCTCTTTTATTCATAACTACCTGGAAAAATTTTACCCAAGTTTCAGATCATCTCAATGGATACTTCTTAAAGGAAAAAGTAAGGACAAAAACAAAAAAAAACACTATGTCAAAAAAAACTATCTTTGAAATAGTGCATGCTCCCTGTACTCTAAAGCTATTTTCAGTACCAAGTAGAGTGTCTAGCATGTATTTATGCATGCATGAAATTTATTATATTCATTTCTCTAGTAATTCATTCATTTATTCAAAAATTTTTCTCCATATATTTCATACACCTATTTGAGTGCCTTGGTATAGACTTCAACAAACCCAGTATGTTTCTGCTCCCCTGGATTTCACATTGCAGTTGAGGGTGACAGAAAATCAACAAATGAATTATTAATTGATAAGATATGATTAAGGACTAATAATGTACAATAAAACCAATCAAGCAAGTTGATGTATTAGAGGCACACTGGGAGTTTAATTCAGATTTGTGGTCAGAAAAGCTGCCTCTGACTTGAAGCCATTGAAGCCAAGATATGAGTAACTGAGAGGAATCCATGATGAGATCATGTCAGAGAAGAATTTAAAATGGGAAGTAAAAACTAGTAGAGGGGACACCCAGGAGGGATAAGTTTGGCATATTTGTGGAACAAAAGTGAACACCCCCGTGGCTGGAGTAGGCAAATAGGGAGAGATTGAGAAAGGGTATGATATCTGGTAAGTTGTCTGGCACCAAATCCTTCGGGTCCTTTTGGCTATGATGAGGAGTTTGGATCTTCAGATCCAAACTCTGAAGTGGTCTTCAAAGTGGATTGAGCAAGGAAATGGCATGATTATCAAACAAAAAATAATTTGACCTCAGGAGAGCACCGGAGAAAAAACTTATTCCCACACAGGGATGTGGGAATGCTATCTGGAAGGAGCCAGCCATTATGACAGATCTTAAAGAGTGAGGAATATTCTGCATATAAAGTCAATATAAGAACTGCGTATTCATAGAGGAATAAATAAAAGAAGTTTTAGAAAATGAAAAATCAGGCTGGGTGCGGTGGCTCACATCTGTAATCCCAGCACTTTGGGAGGATGAGGCAGGTGGATCACCTGAGGTCAGGAGTTCGAGACCAGCCTGACCAACATGATGAAACCCCGTCTACTGAAAATACAAAATTAGCTGGGCATAGTGGCACATGCCTGTAATCCCAGCTACTTGGGAAGTTGAGGCAGGAGAGAACCATTTGAACCCAGATGGTGGAGGGTGCAGTGAGCCAATGACATACCATTGCACTCCAACCTGGGTGAAAGAGCAAGACTCCATCTCAAAAAAAAAAAAAAGAAAAAGAAAAAGAAAATGAAAAATCATTTTTAGTAGGAGACTGTAGGCATGGAGTGTGGTGTTTGTCTAGAAAGAAGCCTGGGAAAGTAGATTGGAAAGTCCTGGTGTTTTCTTACTGGTTATCTTTGCTGTAGAGTACCTATCCTGCCACTTCTCTTTTGCATATCCTATGTACTGAATTCTGGAGGTGAGAAGGAAATATTCTCCAGGGCGCTGCTATCTGTGCTTCTACCAGACTGTCTCTTGGCCATGACTTCTGATCATCACGAATGTCACCTGTTATGGGCTGAATTGTGTCTCCTCAAAATTCATATGCTAACCTCCTAACTCCCATTACCTCAGAATGTCACTGGAAATAAGATATTTAAAATAAGTAATTAAATGAAAATGAGGTCGTTATAGTGAACCCTAATCCAATGTGATTTATGTCCCATAAGAAGAGGACATTTGGACACAGACACAGAGAGAAGACAATGTGAAGACAGGGGAGAAGATGGCCATCTACAAACCAAACAGAGAAGTCGAACAGCCCTTTGCTCAGAGCTGTCAGAAGAAACAAGCCCTGCAAATACCTTGATTTTGGAATTCTAAACTCCAAAACTGTGAGACAATAATTTTCTATTGTTTAAGCCAAGCTTGTCCAACCCACAGCCCGCCCAGTGGCCCAGGATTGCTTTGAATGTGGTCCAACACAAGTTTGTAAAGTTTCTTAAAACATTATTATTGTTATTATTTCTCATAAACTGTCATTAGTGTTGGTGTATTTTCTGTGTGGTCCAAGTCAATTCTTCTTCCAATGTGGCCCAGGGATGCTGACAGATTGGACACCCCTTGAAGTCATCTATTCTTTGATAGATTGTTATGGCAATCCTAGTTAACTAATAGACCATCCCATGAATTTTTGTAACATACAACAATTTGTCTACTTAAATGGAATCCAAATAAAGAAAATGTGGTATATGCATACCATGGAATACAGCACAGCTATAAACAACTCAATTAGGATAATGGCCTCCAGTTGCAATCATATGCTTTGCAGCAACATGAATGCAACTGGAGGCCATTATCCTAATTGAGTTAACACAGAAACAGAAAACCAAATACAGCGTGTTGTCACTCACAAGAAGGAACTAAACATCGGGGACACATGGGCACAAAGATGGGAACAACATTGGGGATTCTATCATAAAAGTAGGGAGAGAGGAAAGGGAGCAAGCATTGAAAATGACCTATAAGGTAATATATTCACTACTTGGGTGATGGGATGATTAGAAGCACAAACCTCAGCATCGTGTAATATACGTACGTAACAAACCTGCAAGTGTACCTCCTGGATCAAAAATTATTATCAAATAAGCAAATAGAAATGAAGAAGTTTGAAAAATAAAATAAAATAAACGGAATCTAGGCTGTTCTGTATGTAAAGAGAAGAAACCATCGAACAGACTTATGTTTCCACCTCACTGGCTCACAATGACAGTTCTTGACAAAGTGTTGACTGCATCTCTCAAAACCTGTAAGGCTGTGCAATTGAAGGAATGAGTGTTAGTTCTCCCTACAATTTTACTATAAAAAGGAGACTTACTTATCAACCAAATAATGTTCATAGGAGTCAATTAGTTGTGTGGGGTTTATTTAAAACGTGTATATTTAGTAGAAGTAAGATAGCAAACTATGGCCATCCTTAATTGTTTTTTAACTGATTAAAGATCAGTATTCTTTAATTCAATTCTAAAGTTGAGAAATTTGCAGTGGGCCATATATTTTTTCCTTTTCATCTATGGATTTTCTGTCTTTGTGATTTTTTTTTCTTGTAAATAGAGTATATTTATCAGCACTTTCTCTTTCTGAGTTCTCCTGTTCTCTAATATAAAATGTCTTATTATGCAGGTATTTCCTGGTTTGCTTAACCCATTACTGCTCAAGGCAATAAAGAGAAAGCAGAACTCTGTATCATCTAGATAAAACGAATTTCTTGGAATCAGGGTAGCAAAATTAGAATCAGTATGGAAGGAGTGCAAGGCAGTATTATAAGAGAATAAAAACTAACTTTATGTGATGCTCATCTTCTCTTTATTTCAGCTGGGTTCAACTCGAAATTAGTGGTGTTTTTCCTGTGAGAATATGGATGCTCTATGGTTGTAAATATTTTTCCAGCTATAATCCAAAGGAAAAGGTGAAAACAATGTATTTGTCACTATTACTCTAGCTATTAAGATTGTGTTACTTAAATCCAGTGAATATATAATTTAAAATTACACCTTATCTTCATCAATTGGCAAACTCAAACACTATTAAAGAACAATATAAAGGTAGGACTTGTCGTACATTTCCAAGAAAATGTTTCACTGTGGCTCACACCTGTAATCCCAGCACTTTGGGAGGCCGAGGCAGGATCTCACTTGAGCTCAGGAATTTGAGACCAGCCTGGGCAACATAGGGAGATCTCATCTCTACAGAAAAATTTTAAAATTAGCCGGGCATGTGCCTGTAGTTCCAGTTAGTCCAGAGGCTGAGGAAGAAGGATTTCTTGAGCCAGGGATGTCGAGGCTGCAGTGAGCCGTATTTGTGCTCTAGCCTAGGCCACAGAGGGAGACTCTGCCTCAAAAACAAAACAAAACAAAAAACAAAAAACAAACAAACAAAAAGTTTAACTGCACAAGGCATCACAAAGCAGTTTAAAAATACTCAGTCTTTACATTTACAGCTATAAAATCTCAGCATATGCCGCTAGTGTTGTTGTTGTTTTTTAAATTAATTTCAACTTTTATTATAGATTAAAGGGTACATGTACAGATTTGCTATATGAATAAACTGCATAATGCTGAGTCTTGGTGTCCCAACCATTCTATCACCCAGGCAGTAAACATAGTACATAACAGGGAGTTATTCAGCCCACATCTGCTCCCTTCCTACCTCCCTCTGCTGTTTTGTAGTCCCCAGTGTCTACTGCTTTCATCTTTATATTCAGGTACATTCAATGTTTAGCTCCCACTTACAAGTGAGAACATATGGTATTTGGTTTTTCGTTCCTGCATGAATTTGCCTAGGATAATGGCCTTCAGCTCCATTCGTGTTGCAGCAAAGGACATGATTTCATTCCTGTTTATGGTGGCATAGTATTGCGTGGTGTATATGTACCACATATTATTTCTCCAATCCACTGTTGATGGGCATCTGGGTTTATTCCATGTCTTTGTTATGGTGAATACAGCTGCAACAAACATTTGAGTATATGTGACTTTTTGATAGAATGAATTATTTTCCTTTGATTATATACCCATTAGATTGTTGGGTAGAATGGTAGTTCTATTTTATTAATAAGTTATTTGAGAAATCTCCAAAATGCTTTCCACAGTGACTGAAATAGTTTG
>NW_012106542.1:24719-26953 GCF_000951045.1 Mandrillus leucophaeus
AAAAAAAAACTGCAATTAGTTTCACATCAACATAATAATAGAAAAAATGACTGTCATAAGGGTACCAGGATGTTTAAAACTCAGGTAATGTAAGACATGCAAGCATAGAAATAACTATCATGAAGGAAGAAGTTTTCGTTCACAGTTCTCTAGAAGCAGGGCCATTCCATCCATACGGGACCACATAGGGAAGTACCAGTGTTGGCCAGTAGATAGAGGGTGCAAGAAGCAAATGTGGCAAAATGAATCTTTATGGAAACCTTTGTGATTTCTGCAGGAGGAGCCGGTGGGGCAGGGTAAGCAGGTTTAGGGTGGGCTAGCTTGAAGGATTTCAGCAGGCTCTTGGAAATAGGGGCAGTTCTTTGTTGTCTGGTAGTTGGCCCTAGGATAGTTAGGGTAGATGGATAGTGGCCCGGAGTTTGAGAGCCCAGTAAAGAAGATGATTAGAGGTATGGTCTCTGGATTTGTTGGTTTGCATGTGAAAGACAGATTCTCAGGGAATTGTTTTCTTGGAATGAGCTAACCCTGGGAGGGCAGTCCTTCCAGAATCAGTGAAGCCCCAAAATGTAAAAGCATTAGAATATGGAAAAATAGGCATAGTTAATAAAACTGAGTTCACTTGACTTCCTTTACAAAGTTGTAATTTTTTAAGATAGCCACAACACAGGAAAAATAAAAACATTTAAATAATGGCAAGGTAAATTGACACCCATGAAATAAATATTCGTTTTATTTTGCACAATTTCACCATACATGACCATCTATTTATGGTTGAAATGATTAAGTCATTTTTGCTGCATTATTTAAAAGTAACGAAGGAAAAGTGGACAAAGAATATTGGCAGATTTTGTTTGAAGACTTACTTAGCTGTCAGTTTCAGGACTTTTCTGTGAGAGGTGTGTCAAATCATGTTAAACTGGAACACTGTAATTGTACGTTTCTTTGTTACAAAGTACTTTCCTATGAGTTACACCATTCCCAATTCCAGAATATATTACATGACTTCCGCTGTTGCCATTAATACTTTATTATGATGGATGTGGTATCAAACTAAGTTGTTAAAACCAATTGACATTATATTATCAGACATGTTGGTTATATGACATAAATATGATGGATTTACATAACTAGCCAAGCACATAATGTTGTTAAAAGTTAAATTTTAGTATGCAGAATTGAATGCCAATATTAAGCCCAGTTCTCAGTTGCTCACATATTGTTCTATGTTAGTGTGAGCTGTTTGTCTGGGTATGTGTATGCACATTAAAGCACATGCAAGTAGTAGGTTTTGTGAGCCCTCAGGTACAAGTAGGTTTTGCTTTCTTCAATGTTGTACTGATTTTTTTGCCATTAGTCAGTGAACAATGAATATTTTTGATAGGCTTTTTTCATCTCTAATGTATATTATTGACATGTATTTTTATAGCTCCTAGACTCAGTGTTCAACTCAGCTTTATGTTTTTATTTTGTTTTTGTTTTTGCTTTATTGTTCATTTAATGTATGTATATCCTTGTATCTATTGCTTTCTGTGCCCTCAAGTTTCACTTTCTTTCACCTGGCAGTGAAATTACAGCATTTCCTTGATCAGATCCAGGAAATCCCTGTTTTTTCCTTCTATTCTTGTCAAATTACATGATTATGTGATATACATTTTATCCCTACTTTTTACCTTGTTGTCCACTATATACTCTAAAAATCAATATCCTTTCTTGTTTTGATTGTTTGTTCAAAATATGTGCATTGGCTGGACACAGTGACTCATGCCTGTAATCCCAGGACTTTAGGAGGTCAAGGCGGGTGGATCACTTGAGGTCAGGAGTTCGAGACCAGCCTGGCCAACATGACAAAACCCCACCTCTACTAAAATACAAAAATTAGCCAAGCATGGTGGTACATGCCTGTAATCCCAGCTGCTCAGGAGGCCGAGGCAGGAGAATTGCTTGAACTCGGTAGGCTGAGGTTGCAGTGAGCTGAGATCATACCACTGTGCTCTAGCCTGGGTGACAGAGTGAGACTCTGTCTCAAAAAAAAAAATATATGTATATATATACACACACACACACACACACACACACATTTATACACACACGAATATATGTGTGTGAATATATATGTGTATATATACACACATATATATGTATATATGCATTTTCCTCAATATGCATTTAATCTTCATCAGACACATTTATGGTTTGCCCACAAACATGGCACTCTCTGACCCCTAAGTCAGGCC
>NW_012106542.1:27503-40360 GCF_000951045.1 Mandrillus leucophaeus
AAAAAGAAAAAGAAAAAGAAAAATTACTAGTTACCACTTCTCATCTTTTTGCTTCATCTGTAATTCAAAGCCTATTTCTACTTATTGTATTGACTTAGATTATGGCAAGATGAGTTTTTTGTGTGTCTAAATTTAACATCTGGAAGGCAATAAAGTGATAATTTTAGTTAGTGGGTGGTGACTTTTATATCTAGGCTACAATGTTCTGAAGGACCTAGTGTGTGATAGGAAAGGTGACAATTTCTGGGACTATCACTAGAACTATGTTTCAGAGGAGAAAGGAGAGTTGACACGAAGCAAGTGCCAGTAAGGACATCATGGGAAGAAATAGAGAGGTGATTCTGACTGGGACAACCAGTAGAAAAGACTTGGTGAGGAGAGGCTGAGGGTAGGCACGGGGCAGCAGCTATGTGCAGCTGACGGTGGGTAAAACTTTCCAGCCGCATTGGTCCTGCTTTCTTGGAAGTCACACTGAAAAAGGTCCCTTATCCAGTGCTGAAGACATGCCACTATTGGAACAGAAATGCTTTAACCCTACTGCCCCTCTTGGGCTGTGTATTCTTTTGCTCTGATATCCTCCTAGCAAAGTATTTCTTAACAAAAACATTAGAAATGTATGAGTAAATCAAGAAAATTGAAATGTAGGCATTTGTGTCTTTATTTTGATATGATTAATTTCTCCCTTGTAACTAAGAGGTTTTCCTCTATTATTTGGAAAATCATAAAATAATTTATTACATGCTGTACATGTTTTGTTAGTCCATCGTGAATATATAAGATAAGCTAAAATCTAACTTAAACCCATGTTGTAAACTTTAAGGCTAAAGACACCAGAAAAGAAAATGGAAGATAAAACTATAACAATAATACTCTAAATCTAATTTAATAAAAATGCTTTCTGGAGAAAATCCAAATGATTTAACTTTATTATGGCATGGGGGAAAAAAAGCATAAGAATAAAAAGGATGAAAGATTTATTTTAAGTAAGGATAATTGTCCACTCCTATAATCCCAGCACATTGGGAAGGCTGAAGAAGGAGGCTCGCTTGAAGCCAAGAGTTTAAGACCAGCTTGGGCAACATAGCAGGGACCTGTCTCTTTCAAAACAATGTATATATTTTTAATTAACTGGGCATGGTGGCATGTGCCTGTAGTCCCTACTGCTCTGGATTCTGAGATGGGAAGATCACTTGAGTCCAGGAATTGAAGGTTGCAGTGAGCTAATATGAGGCCACTGCATTCCAACCTGGGTGACATAGTGAGATTTTGTCTCAAAAAAGAAAAGAAAAGAAAAGAAAAGCTTATGCAGTATACCAAATTTCTCCATAAATAAGATAATAAACAATGGATAAGTTTTTATACAACTGAACAACATTCATGTGGTGTATTTTCACAGAAATATCAACGTAGAACTACATAGAAATTTTTCTTTACAAAAAGCTGCATTATACATTTTCTAAAATATTAAGGAAAAATTCTATTTTCCCTAATATTTTTTAGATATTTACAAATATGTATCCAATATTTTTAGATATTTGCAAATATGTAATTACATAGTCATTCTTCAAGGGTCTTTGGATATTATGTATAATATGGTATTATTATTATACTATGTTATTATGTAATACTGTTATTACACAAATCAAAATAGGAGAAATATATATGTGTAATTTGAAGACACATATTCGTGCAGTATAGCAATTGCTAGAATTTGTCCTAATTTCTGTGAGACTCACATGTGCCAGGAGGGATGGTAAATGTTTCTATTTCCTCATCCTCTTTATTGATGTTGTTCTTTGTACTTTGGCAGTCCTGGCATCTCCTTGGTGATTTAGAATATATATAATGTTAAAAAACAGGTTTGCCTTTACTTCAAGGCTTCAAGTTTGAAGGAACTGAATCCATATCAGTGCTGTCTAGTCCAAGTTCATGATGATCGTCTCTCCTTCTACATTCAGTGTTTACTGACTGCACAATTCTCATTATGCTTTCAATATACTTTCCATGTCTCAAAATGAAGGAGTGTGCAACATGATTAAACAAGTAGAGTTAGGAGAGAGAGTTCAGATCCAAGTACGTCTAAAACTGTGTCTACTCTCTTTAATTCCCCACTTTGCTTCCCCTCAAAATTATTGTCTTCTAAGCAATCCTCACATTGCGCATCTTAAGACCTACCTTTGAAATCCCTCACTTTCAAACGAGCCACTCTTGATAGAAAGTCAGAGGTTAAATGCTAATTTAGCATAAATATATTTTGTAATATATGCTTTTACTTTTCAGTAAATTATAAATAGTATTTATAGAAAAATGATAAATTTCTAGAGGAGAAAAAGAAGATAATATCACTTGTAATCTAGCATCCAAAGATGTCAATATTTTCATTTGTGACTTTCTTGAATTTTCTATGCATTATTTCTAACTTTTAAGTTTAGCAACTTTACACTCCACCTTTTAGATAAATTGTGACTTCTGTAAACAATTTCTTATGTTTGGAAAAAGATTGTTTCTGAAATTTGGTATTCCCAACCTTATATGGCCCCTGATATCTTCTGCTATCACTTATTCCTAATTTTCTATACCCGTGCCTTACCTGAACCTGAATATTAGCTCACTGCAACCTTCAATTCCTGGACTCAAGTGATACTTCCATCTCAGAGTATTAGGGACTTCAGAGTAGTAGGAACTACAACCACATGCCACCGTGCCCAGTTAATTAAAATATATATATTTTATTTTATATTTATATAAATATAAATCAGCCTGTATAGGCTGATTTCAATTCTGTTTTCCAGCAGATGTTCACAAAGCTCATTCTCTCACTGTGTATAGAGCTCTACTCGCCTACCTCCTTGTCACAGGGTCTTCCATCGCTACATAGTAACAAGCCCAGCAACTATCAATTATTTAAAAGGCTTTACCTGTTTGCTTTTCTCCAATCTGTATTTCACCACTAGGAAGTCATCTTCATGTTTGCAGAAATTATGTCTGTATTCCCAATACCTAGAACAGCTCCTGGCATAGCATAGGTGTTCAATAAATAGTTATTTTAAAAAATGAATGTGTTCATATATACTGTAGCTTTCAATGTTTGTTTAAAATGTGTTTCTCTAAGTAGATTATTTTTTAAAACTTGAGACAGCAGCAATGTCTTAAAATTTTTTGTTCAACCTCTCCCTCAATTAAAAGAATAGACGTGACATGGCAAAAATTTTGACATGACATAGTCTGAAAAGTGGTTACGTTTTCCAGAAACTTTTCATTATAAAGCCTGTATTTTCTTTTCTAACTTCATTGATCAATTAAAAAAAAAAACCTGTATATCTTCAAAGTAACAAAGGGAAGAGAAAGGGTAGTAGTTGAAGAGAAGGGAGAGGTGTGAGTTTCTTCCAATATAGTTTCTGAAAGTCACTAGATAATTTTTTAAGAAACTTGACTCAATTACCAGCTAGGCAAATGAAGCATTACATTGTCAGAGGATATCCATCACTGAAAGAACATACTGGCCATATGGATGAATTGACTGCATTGGTTTGGACATTTTATGATGGACATATATCAATTTATCATCTTCCAAGGTGAATGGTATATACTGGTTGGGAAAATACCTGACACAATCATATTTATTAGCTTGGTAGAGATTTGATTATGGCATATAGGCTTAACATATGATAGTGAGTAAAACAGAGAATATGAGGCATAATCAGGAAAATGTGTTTTAATAGCTTAATAAGGGTTAGATTCTGCTAGTCTCTTATGCTGACAACATTAAACCTTAATATTATGCTAAAAATTTGTCTAAACTGGACTTCATGAAAAATCTTATGAAATGTGGAAAATTACTTTCTATTACAGATGGTTTTATAAGAAGAATATGGGTTCAGTTATATACATAATAAGTTTGAAATATTTGATTTGCTATCAAGAATGTTTTTCTCTGGTTTCAGCTAGGTTTGTTCAACATAAAGGTACATAGAGGGAAAGACTGCTTTTTGGGCTAAATTGGAGATTTTTTTTGACAATAAATCTGCACAAGGTAGAGTCAAGAGAGCAAATGATCAGCTAACATGTCAAGCGTGCTGTGAGGTCCTTTACAGACCTGACTGTGTGGTGGGAAAATACCGTCTTCACAAAATGTTCGAGGAAGTCCACTGGAGTATGCATCAGAATCCTGGTTCTTTTTGAACTCGGTTTTCTCATCTGAAATATGACAGGCTACCAAATAACATCTAGAATTAGGATTCTTAGTTGGTATTCTCTCATTTTAACTTTCATGGGATCTTTCCTCAAGTAGTCCCTATCTCAATAGAAATCCAGATTTTGTAGATAATTGTTTGAAAGTTTACATGGACTTCATTGATTTTCTTTCTTATGCTGAAAGTCATGATCCATATTCATTTGTTTAACAGCTTCGTTGGTGCATAATTAATATACTAAAATATAACACATATTTAATGTATATAATTTTACAAATAACATATCCTTCACTCTAAAAGTTTCCTCATACCCCCTTGTTTTGTTTTTTCCTTAAATTGAAGTGCACTTAACACGAGATCTACCCTCTTAAGTTTTTTACAAAACGATGTTTTACTGCACGAAACTGTATGGTTGATTATAAGCACTGCATTGTACAGCAGATCTGTAGAACCTGTTTATCTTGCATTACTGACATTTTACACGTGTTAAAAAGTGACTCCTTATGCTTTCCTTCCATCAACTCCTGGCAACTATCATTCTATTCACTACTTCTTTGAGTTTGATGATTTCAGATACTTTATATGAGTGGAATATGTAGCATTTTTCCAGTGACTGGCTTGTTTCTCTTAACAATGACCTTCTGGTTCATCCATATTGTTGCAAATGGCAGCCTTTCCTCATTTTTTTAAGGCTAAATAATATACTACTGTAAGTATGTCACATTTTCTCTATCCATTCATCTGTCGCTGTAGGTTGATTTAGATTGTTTTCTGTATCTTGCCAGTTGTGTCTTATGCTGACATGAACATGAGAGTACAGATATTTCTTTGAGATCCTGATTTCAATTTTCTGAATATCAACACCCGGAAGTGAGATTACTAGATCATATAGTAATTCTATTTTTAATTTTTCAGAAAGCTCTGTACTATTTTCCATAGCAGCTGAACCATTTTTCATTCCCATCAGTAGTGTACAAGAGTTTCCATTTCTTCAGATCCTTGCCAACACTTGTTATCTTTTGTTTGTCTAAAATAGAATCCTAATAGGCATGAGGTGATATCTCACCGTTATTTTGATTTGTATCTCAGTTTTGGCAATTAGTGAATTTACGCTGAAAACAATGATCAAATATGAACATAAGAGATAAGAGGTAATGTTATCTGAAAAGATATAATAAAACCTTTTTTAATACTAGTCAATAACCCACAAAGACTAAATAACGTATTTTATCTTGATTGATAAATATATAAAGAAAATATGGTATAAATAATTTCTTGCTGGAAAATATTTGCATTTCTTTTTTAAATGATATTGAACCTCAGAAGAATTTGCATGAGCATTGTAAATGCTGATAATATTTTGAAATGATGAAGAAGAAATTTTTTTAAACCTTGAATCTGTGCCCTGCCTCCCAGTGGTAATCTCTCTGCCTGTTTAGCCTGACACCTGGGCATTTGCAATGGAACACACTATGGCCGTTCTATTGATCAGCAGCACCTTTGGAAACTTGTTTCAGGAAAAGCTCATGCACTTCTGTTAGGGTTAAGATTGTGCACTTTGGGTGATGTGCCCTTTGGGCACTAATTGGTACAATTGAATGCAAGATATATATATATGTGTGTGTGTGTGTGTGTGTGCGTGTATTTGAGATAGGGTCTCATTTTGCTACCCACACTGAAGTGCAGTGGTACAATACTGGCTCACTGCAGCCTCAACTTCCTGGGCTCAGGTGATTCTCCCACCTCTGCCTCCTGAGTAGCTGGGACCCCAGTCATGAACCACGGCGTCTGGCTAATTTTTTGTACTTTTTGTAGGGATGGAGTTTCACCATGTTTCCCAGGATGGTTTCCAACTCCTGGGCTGAAGCGATGGACCTGTCTTGGCCTCACAAAGTGCTGGGATTACAGGTGTGAGACACCGCGCTCCACCTCTAAGTGTATTTTAAATGTACTTAGTGCTCCTGGTCAAGTCCAGTAAAAAAGGGAAAAAAAAAAAAAAAAAAAAAAAAGGCAAAAACCAGAAACCTTTTTTCAAAAGAAAATATGATATCCTAAAAATAACTTAGGGAGGCAACAACAGCAAGATTATCTTAAAGTCTGCATGTTTGCCCAAGTCTAATATCTGCCATGATCTGTGTGAACAAAAATATGAGAAAATTCTAGTTGATGCAAAATTTGCTCCTTATTCAAAGTTCTGACATGTAAAAAAACTTTTCTAAATTGATATAATCAATGGATTACCTAACTTTTAGAGGAAGGATAGGATCTTTATTTTTAGTTACTTAAAAAAATAGTGACATAGAAGACTTAATGTTTTTGGGGTGGGGGCAAATCAAGAGAAGTCACAGTAGACTGAGAATTTAATGTGTTGGTTTGTTTGTCTCTGGCTTCATTTTAGTTCTGTTTTAATTACATGCAGACCAGTAAAGACATATGATAAATCACAAAAATTAGAAATTAAAAGGCAAACAAATATGCGTTCATTTCAAATACTAATTTTTGACACATTTTAATGAACTATTATAACTTTTATTGAAATGTGACTCCGAATTTCTTACAGAAAGCTTATGTCATTATCCGTTTTCCAACAAATAAGTAATGATGTAGATGCTGTTTTAAATGTTTACGATTAGTCCAATAAACTTTTAGGTAACACCAGGAATTCTCTATCCAGCATATCCATTCAAGTCAACCAGCTGGTGAGCTCTCCCTCACTCTGCAAATTTTAAGATAGATGTCTTTTCCTCAGAAAGTCCATATCCCTGCCACTAATTCTCTGTGGACATTCTTATGCTGTGCGTCGAGACTCCAAAGCTTGTGTAACTTCTATGCTATATTCATCGGTGTCTCTTTCTTTTAGTGTCTACCTCTCTCACTGTTACTTCATTACTTCAGACACCACAAAGTAATTAGTGTTGTGCCTGGCACTTAGTAACAGAAAAGTAAATGCTTTTAAAAGATGTTGAACAAAACACTTGTTATAGTCCACTAGGAACTGTTACCAAAATTAAGAATGCAAAAATGAAAGAGACTAGATTTAATTTTATTATATAATTACAGAGAGGATACATAAGTACGTAAATGAGGAAACTGAGGTAAAGAAATCTTCCATGTTGAAAACTGTTGAAAATTAAAGTCAATTTTCTGCTAAATAAAATCGACTGAGGTGGTGAAGGATGGCCAATCAGTCATTAAAATAAGAGGGCAAAAATAAATCATAAGGCATATTGTGAAGATTATGTTTAAAAGTAATTGTATTATCTTCAGAAGTTTTATCTGAAACAAGAAAATGTTGAAGATAAATACCTTCCTCGGTAATAGCAGGGCAGACCTGCTGCTGTAGGCCCTGATATCTGAAATATGAATCTATTGCGAACAGTTGCTTTTCTTTTGCATGTATCCAGATAATGGCCTCTAAATCATTCTATGGATGATAAGAGCCCAAAACATGAACATGTTAGAACACTTTGAAATATTAATATGGTTAATTGGATTTAGAGCATCATTCTCTTTGATAAAGAGCAAACAGAAAGCATTTTCCTCCATTTCATTCTTCAATTACACTAGGAAAAGACCTTTCAAAATTATCTAAATGATAGCATCAGTCTGTTAGCATTTTTAGGAAAGGCAAACAAAAAAATAACACCAAGATCAGTATTTATGATACAGGGGATTTAATTACATGAGTAAATGGAAGCACTTGGCAATTTTAAATCCATAATTAACAACAAATGATGGGGCTTTTTTTCCCTCATCAATTCAACCTGTCTAGTAAGCAGCATAAGTCTTTCAGGCTCTGAGGACAGAAGTCAATGCACCATCATAAAACATTTGCTCTTGATATTATTTATTAATATCATTATTAACAGAGGTAGCTAAATGTGTACTTCTCTACTTGAACAAGAACTTCTCTTTTAGTTATGGTTAATATATGTAGCTGCTAAAGGTTATTTACTAGATTGCTTTAGATTCTTTTCTTTAAAAATCAACTGAAAATTATTTCTTAATGTAAGTATTAAAAGTAGAAATGCCAATGAAAATTTCAGTTTTATTTTTCAGTATTCAAAAAATTAAAAATAAAATTTTCATTTAAATAGGATTCCTCCCTTGCTTGGAACATGTTACCAAAAAATAGTGACTGTCTCAGGGAATAATCCACTACTTGGTTTAAAAGTACCTTTTTATGTTTAAAGTAACCTGATCTTATTTAGAAAATGCCACGAGACACTACTGATAATGGAAAGATTAACTCATTTTTATCATTCTCAGAGAGCTGAGTTTCTTCACCAGAGTAGGTTTGTGGATGTGATATAAGATGTTACACTTTAACAAAAGCTGTACAGCACCATTTATTGTAATCAGTGTAGGTGAAAGAGTTGCAATCCTAAGCGTCCTTACTGCTCATGAGGTTTTTGTTGTTGGCTGCTTTTCATTGTTGTTTTGCTTTTTAGCAGTAGGGTAGTCCAATAGTGTCATTAACTGTATGAAGAGTAGGGCCATTGTGGAAGACAGTGTGGTGACTCCTCAAAGACCTAAAGGCAGAAGTACCATTTGACCCAGCAATCCCATTACTGAGTATATACCCAAAGGAATATAAATCATTGTATCATAGACTCATGCATGCATATGTTCATTGCAGTACTATCCACAATAGCAAAGACATGGAATCAACCTAAATGCCCATCAATGATAGACTGGATAAAGAAAATGTGGTACATATACACCATGAAATACTATACAGCCATAAAAAATAACGAGATCATATCCTTTGTAGGGACATAGATGGAGCTAGATGCCATTATCTTTAGCAAACCAACGCACTAACAGAAAACCAAAAATCACACTTTCTCACTTATAAGTGGGGGCTAAATGATGAGAACATATAGAGGGGAATGACACATGCTGGGACTTTTTGGAGGATAGAAGGTGAGAGGAGGGAGAGTATCGGGAAAACTTCTAAGGGATTTTAGATTAACTAGGGTTAATACCTTGCTGATGAAATAATCTGTACAATAACCCGCCATGACAGAAGTTTACCTGTGTAACAAACCTGCACTTGTACTCCTGAACTTAAAATTAAAGTTAAGAAAACACAAACAGCAGGGTGTTTTTTGTGTATGTATAAGAGTTAAGATATGTGGATAAAGCCTAATGATTCTCCAGCTACAAGAAAAAAGGCCTCTTGCTGGACCTTGGGGCAGATTTTTGATAAATCACCACAATCCACCTCAGTATAGTAACTCCACCACTGTGTGCCTACCAGCTTCCTCAGTTATAAAAACAGGTTAAAGATGTGTCATTGGGACTCTAGTTCAGAATTCACTTGAAGTCAGATATTACATAATCTATAATTTACTATAAAATTCCAAATATCGGGTATAGTTTTTCCTATATAGTGAATATTATATAAATGCTGTATACAACTTTGATACACCAATTGCCAGATAAATCTATAGACAATTTTTAGAACAGTTATTTCAATATATTGACATTACTTTCTTTGAGTAGTATTTTATACAAATAAATATATTGGTTACATGTAAGATGAATGAATATCATTTATACTTAATTTAATAATTTACGACAATACTATGTAGTCAGCAGCAATAGAGAGAAGGGTGGCAGGATTGAGAGGAATTTCATAGAAATTTCATTAATGATGTTCCTGATTTATTAATTTGGGAGGAAGAGGAGATGAGACCTGATTACTGCACAAAATGTGTGATACCCATATGTTTCCTAAAATGTTATTTTGATGTTTAATATGGATTAATCATTTCTTAGCATCAATTTAATTGTACTATTTAATATGAATGATGTGTAGCATTTAATAAACAATAAAACATATTATTTGTTTTAATTACTTAACTTACCTTAAATGCATCAAGATCAGGTTATTTATATAACTAAAATTTCAAAAAGTCAGATATGCATGAGTTACCAATCTATTTGCATAAGTATAGAATTATATTGAAATTAATATCAACGGTAATGAAAAAATAAGCAGAATTTCCAAACAGGGTAAGTAGATAGCTGATAGTGACAGTGATAAATACATAAAAAATCAACATCATTTTAGTTCAAATTCATATAAAAACAGATAAGTAGAATAGTTACATGAAGGGAGGAATAATTTGGAAAGCAATTATACAGGTGAATGCTTACATTTTTTTCATAAAGTATACTAGCAGAGGATTTAACATTTAGATGGAAGGCAGTTTCTCATTACTATTTTTTTACTAGTATATTGATGGCTCAAAGAAAAAAATAATCTCTAGACAATTTTGTGAGTGATTTATGAAATCTTGTTTTTGCAAGCCAGGTAAATTACAGCTAATACAGCTTCGAGTATTTAAAAGTAATTCAAAATTTGCATTTAGAATATCTTGTTTCTTGGGAAAGATTAAAGTTACTGATTTTTTTTCAACTATAATATATGTCTTTAAAGATTAAAATGCAATTTCTTAGTTTTGGAAGAAAAAAAGGTTTTGGGGAAAGCTGAATGAAAAAGTTCAAAGGAAAGAAGTCTAGTGGCTTTACATTATAAAATAGTTATAGTTTACTTTTATATAAAGAAATAGATTTAACTTCCCTTGCATTGCAATTAGAATCCTAGTGACTCTAATACGAAATAGAAATTATATTCTTGTTGTTAAATTCAGTATCGTGATGCATCCCTTCTGCTGGAAATGTATTTATATTAATGTAGTTGATATTTTTATTTTCTTTTATATTATTAAATACTTTCATGATATTCTAATACCTTCCACCTAAAATATAAATTACAGACCCAGAAAGGGTATATTAAATCATTTTCTATTAATTGGTTAGTTAGTTTTTCTTTATTGAATTATAAAATGCATGCATTTTCATTTGAAGTATAGACTTAAAACATTTTCCTGAAGAAAATTCAAATAATACACAGTAGTATAATTAAGACATTTACAATCATTCTAGATCATTTCACTCAACTAGAAATGCTATAAACATTTCAGGGCCATCTATCTGGACAATATGATTTTGAAATTCAAGGATGAGGGTCTTCTGCCCTGCTCAGAATGTTCCCTGGTTCCACCTCTTGCCAAGAGGGGATGAGTTCCAGAATTCAAGACAAGGTGCCTACTAGATAATGCAAACATCCCTTCTAGTCAACCAATCAGGATTTGCTTCCAGGATTTTGCTTAGTGGTAGAGGTGGGACCTCACCTATCTAACCTGGACTTCTGAGCTGTAATAAAGGTTTGTCAAAATAGGAG
Source organism: Mandrillus leucophaeus (assembly GCF_000951045.1). Lineage (NCBI taxonomy): Eukaryota > Metazoa > Chordata > Mammalia > Primates > Cercopithecidae > Mandrillus > Mandrillus leucophaeus. The sequence goes on from NW_012106542.1 coordinate 38,952, forward strand.
AATAGAATGTGTGTAATAATTTGTTAGCTTGGTTCATTAATTTTGACTAATGAGAAATATTCTATGTGGTTCTTTATTTGTACTCTCGCTTGAACCCTGAAAATATGAGTTGGGCCCGCTTTGGGGACAGCTTTCTATAATAATGCATGTAAACAACACAAAACTTGAAAGTCCTTTCTCTGTGATGATCAATATCCACATTCTGATCTATGTACTGTATATGACCATTAATAACCTGAGGTATTATGCATCATCTTAGTTTTCCTCTGCTAAGGTTATCTGTCTCTCTGGTCATGTGTGTTCACTTAATTACACATTCACAATGGAAATAATCATTGTTCATCACCATAACTCTACCAGATTAATTCCCTTTCCAACATTCTCCTTTACTATTGATTTACTGTAATGTTAACAGTCACCTATGGTGTTTCTCATGAGTAGTTTATATTGCTGTCTGACCACTCAGCTATCCATTTCTTTCTGAACTCAATTGGATTTATTTTTTTTATTCTTGATCATGCCACCCCGATGAGAATCATTCACTGTGGTCTAATTTCTGCAGTTTTTCTTGGTTGACTCCCCTGACATCACGTGTCTCCCTCCATCGGTCCATGTGTCCAGGTGATCTGCCACAATTATTTGAAAATAATGGCTTTTCCTTTGGGACGCAGCTGCAGTCATAATTCATTTCTTTGTCACCTGCAGCCACTTCACCCTCTGATGAAGTCATCAGCATTATTTCATCCTTCTCTGTTTTTCAGGAAATACTCGTGAAAGAAAATAAGTAATCCTCTGTGGTATCACATCATACCTCATGACTCATTACTAAATTTTTAGTTCAATGGACCAACTCTCTGGCAATACTCTGTATTATGTAAGAAGATGAGCTATTGCTTCATCATGTATTTCATCATCTATTGTTTCATCATTTAATGGTTGTCTCACGTTGGGCCAGTTGTTCAAACTCTCTATGTCTCAGAGCATTTTTCTGTTCAAATTTAGAGGCTTTTATTCTATACTCAGATTGAATTTCCACCCAACTTTTTGAGATAATGTTATTGAGAAGGAGACAGAGCCTGACACTGAGAAATGTCAGTCCAATTTTCCATTTATACTATATTTATATCAATTTACACTCTATCAGCCTTACCATTCATAAACCTTACAAATTGACAAAAATACAAAATAAAATCCATTTTTTTAGGATTACAAACAACAATATTAGGACATACCTACAAAATTAAAGTTTTGTTCATGTTTTTGCAATTAATAAAAATTGGGCCTAGTTTTATACCATCTTCTTTCTACCATTTTAATAACATTACTTCTATATCATCATTCATAAGGCTTTTTATCCCCATGCTTCACATATACTTTACAAAATAGAAAATATTAAACTAAGGTGAGTG
>NW_012106542.1:41320-43337 GCF_000951045.1 Mandrillus leucophaeus
TTTTTTTTTTTTTTGAGAGAAAACCCATTGAAGCCAGAGATGCTGGTTTTGAGAAGATCTGGAGTTAGAGTTTGGAAATATTAGCATTTAAATTCCTACAAGAAATCCAGCTTAGCATGTATAGCAACATTTGGATATCCATGTCTGAGGTTTAGTCAAAGTATTCAGGTTAGAAATTAAAAAGTGGAAATTGGAAGAATATAGTTGGCACTGACAGCCACAGTACTGGATCAACTCAGCTAAGGAGGTACATTTACAGAGAGAAGAGGAAGGACCTGGAGACTCATCCTTAGGGCATTCTAAAATTCAGAACTTGGTAAAAATAAATGACACCTAGCAAAAACTCTCTCACTGACCATAGTTTAGTCAGGCTCCTCTGGGCATTCTTTTTGCCTAGGCCTTGGCCTTACCTCTTTCCTATCTTTAGCCTGTCAAGCTCTGACTTAGTAAGAATCTTTCTAAACTAATTTAACAAGTTTCCTCCCACCCATAGTATCTGATTCCCACATGATATGTGATCATGTTTCAAGTCTTCCACCCTTGACATATCAGTCCTTCACCTGCTTCAGTAAGAATCTGATTCAGTTGGTTTAGAAAGAATCCCTTTACCCTGGGTGTCTCCTCTTAGTAATTTTCTACCCAGTGACCTTCTTACTCTTTGCCTTGAGTATAAATCTTGAGGTGCCTTTTCTGAGTTCAGAATTAAGCATGATCTCACTTCTCTTGAAAGTCTTCCTTAGCGTTTTAACGAGGGCCAGAATAACTATTTCTTTAACAGATCCAGCAGAACAATCTGGACTAAAATAATCAAAAAAGTTGAAAACTAAGAGATTAGGGTGCTCTGTCAGCTAAATAAAGGGAACACTTAAGAAAACAGGAGTCATTGATTTGTGTCATATGGTGCTGTTAGAGCAAGGCAATGACTGAGAACTGGTAGCCATGTGAAGTCACTGGTGACCTTGAACAAACCCTAACCTGAGGAATGGGGATAAAATATTATTTGAAATTTATTCCAGAGGAAATGACCAAAGATTGAACAGGAGACAGAAGATACAGATATTTTTCCCCCCATGGGAGTTTTATCAAATGTTGGAGCAAATGTGGCCTTGTATGTGGAGTGGAAATGGGGGATCAAGAACATATTTTAAGATAGGAAATAGTATTGCAAAATGTTTTTATATTTGCAGTAATGATTCAGTAGAAAGTAAATAAAATAATGATAAATGGAATATGGAATAAGAGTGTTTGAGTAGGACAGAGATTACCTGTTCCCATGCAGAAGGGACAGCGAGGTACTGAGATTAGAGAAGAGAATGAAAAATCTTTTCATTTTAATAGGAAGCAAGGTGCAGAAACGCATATACATACAAACCTGCAGAGAGCTTGTCGATTGGTTGTTGGCAGAACACCCATGTGTAGGGAGAACATTCATACCTTTAGGGAGATTGTTCATTGGGTGTTGAAAGAACAGGTGCAATTTTTCTCCTGAATGCTTCCTGTTTTCTAGGGAACTAGTAGTAAGTTCATCAACAGAGAAAGAGAAGATTATCCTAGAAGCTTGACAAGGAGGGTTGTGGATTTCTATCCTTTGAAAGTGAGAGAGGGAACTGATTAGAGAAATCTAGAAATCTAGTTGGATTCCAGGTAGCATAAAGGGTCCATTTCTAGGACATGCCCTTAAATTAAAAATAAGAATACTCACCATGATCATGGTTTTTCTTCACACAAATTTAGTTTTTCAGATACAGGTACAGAATAGCAGGAGTATTGAAAAAAAAAGAGCTAAGGTTTTGCCAGGAGAGTATGATGGAGGAAAAAAGCCTCAGAAATGTCCTACACTGAACAGCTTTAATATATAGATATTATAGCTTCATATCTACTAATTAATCTGAAGACCATTATCTACCTTATAAAACAGAAAAGAAGACTGGGCAAGGTGACTCATGCCTGTAATGCCAGCACTTTGGGAGGCTTAGGTAAGAGGATTACTTGACACCAGGAGTTCAACAACAGCCTG
>NW_012106542.1:45937-46969 GCF_000951045.1 Mandrillus leucophaeus
ACCTACAAAATTAAAGTTTTGTTCATGTTTTTGCAATTAATAAAAATTGGGCCTAGTTTTATACCATCTTCTTTCTACCATTTTAATAACATTACTTCTATATCATCATTCATAAGGCTTTTTATCCCCATGCTTCACATATACTTTACAAAATAGAAAATATTAAACTAAGGTGAGTGCTTTATGCACTTTTATGGATTCAATAAATATGTTTTATACTTACCATGAAAGCTTTAAAGTGTTGGAATATAGCAGTTAAAAATGTCAAAATACCTTTTGTAATTTAACTTAGAGTAGAGAGATAATATTTAATACATGTAGTGTATGTTAATAGGTGCTTTAAATGTTATAAAGAATATAAGTCAGGGTAAGTATATAAAGAGTGATGCAGCAGAATGGAGATCTCTTTATATAGGGATGTCGGGAAAGGCTTTTTAATAAATTTTTATGTGAGCAGAGATGTGGTTTCAGTGAGAAATTGAGTTATATTCAAAATTGAAAGATAATATTTGTAAGAGTAAATATCCAGTGCAAAGGCACAGATGTGGGAGTAATCATGTAATGCCCAAAGCTCATTAGCCATTGTGGTTGAAATACAGTAAAGAAGGAAGGAAAAAAAATCAGGAGTAGCTGAGGATGAAGAAGAATTCCAGGGACAGATCAAGTAGGGCCTCAAAGGTCACGGTAATGAGTTTGGATTTTATTCCACAGATCCTTGTAAAATGGAAAGCTATTGAAGGGCATTGAGCAAAGGGGGGATGTTATATGACTTGCATTTTAAAGGGATGTCCCTGGTTCCTGAATAAAGAATATTTTACATGAAGACAAATGTAGAAATAGGATGACTTGGTAGATGACTGATGTAACAGTCTCAATAGCAGTTCGAGATATCATAAATCTAGATCATGTTTCTCGGTGTGATAAAATTTTAGATCTATTTTGAAGAGAAAGTCACAGGGGCTCAGTAGAATGGATGTGAGAATAAAATAGAAGATACTTTATTATTTTATTTATAAATATTTATTTATAAAT
>NW_012106542.1:51053-51316 GCF_000951045.1 Mandrillus leucophaeus
GAAGACTGGGCAAGGTGACTCATGCCTGTAATGCCAGCACTTTGGGAGGCTTAGGTAAGAGGATTACTTGACACCAGGAGTTCAACAACAGCCTGGGCAACATAGCAAGACGTCATCTCTACAAAAATAATTTTAAAACTCAACCAGGCAGGGTGGCATTTGCCTATAGTCCTAGCTAATCGGAAGGCTGATGTGGGAAGATTGCTTGAACTCAGGAGTTCCAAGCTGTTGTGAGCTACGATCATGTCACTGTTTTCCAGCCT
>NW_012106542.1:52048-54493 GCF_000951045.1 Mandrillus leucophaeus
AATTACCCCAACTCTGAAGTTCTGGCAGGAATATATTAGAAACTTTCCTATGAGATTGCACAGTAAGGACTTTTGTGTTTCCTAACAAGGAGAGCGTTTGGACACATTGACTTTGGTCCCATCATCAGCTGCCGCACATGCGTGATTTCCCTATAATGGTAAAGGAAGAAAGTTGAGAAAAAATATGATTGGAGAATATACACCACTAAAAGTCAACATAGATAACACTGGAAAATGACTGCCATTAAAACTTTTACAGGTTGAAGTAAATCTCCCCTAATTTATCTGTTGAGGTTCTAATGCCCCAGTACCTCAGAATGCCACCTTATTTGGAAATAAGTCTTTATTGAGTAAAGCAGTCAAATTAAAATAAAGTAATTGGAGTGAGCCTTAATGCAATATGGCTTGTATACTTATTAGAAGAGGGTATTTGGACACATGCATACATAGATGTATGATTTAAATAGAAGGTGATTTTAAAATATACAGGGAGAAGACAGCTTTCTACAAGAGAAGGAGAGAGGCCCAGAACACACATCCTTCACATTCCTCAGAAGAAACCAACCTGCCAACACTTTGCTTTTGGACTTCTAGCCTCCAGAATTGTGATACAACAAATTTGTAATTTAAGTCACTTAGTTTATTCTACTTTTTATGGCAGCCCTAGCAAACATACACACGAATCATTTAAATTTTAGTTGAAAAATATTTGTTTGCTCTTCATTTGGTGGAGAGTATATTTTGAGGTGCTCTGTGGTGGCACGTGCTATGCAGGAGCAGTGGTTTGGTCTGCCTACTTGATAATGGTTCCAGCCTCTCACCCTCAAAATATTCTGATTAAGGTGATCTGAATTGGGGCTCAATAATAAGAACATTTATTAAGTACCTCAGGTAACCCTAATCCTCAAGCAAGTTAGGGAATATGTGATTTACTGCAAATAAATAAGCAATGTAAACAGTCAAACATATTCAATTGTGTGAAAGGAAGAAAGTATATTACATGAGATTATTCTAATTACTTCCAATATGTTAGACATTATAAATACTTTAGTACTTTTGAGAGGATATGCAAGTGCGTATATCTGTATCTATCTAAAGTCACATTTATGTCTTTTTCTAGTGATGTAGTTGAGTCCATATGACAATAGCTGTATCCACTTACATAAATTATTTATTGGATGAAACATTTCATTATAAATTTTACATAAAATTAATAATAATTAAGATAAAAATGTTTTATAGGTTAAAGTCAGTACACATATTACTAAAAACACTATCGATAAGTAAAACAAAGCTATGGAGAACTACTTAGTATAAAATGTTTTTATAAAAGTGAAATAAATGCTCTTCTTAAGAAGGGGACTGGTTTGTCATTTATTAGTTGTAACTATTGAGAATTCTTACTGAGCTTTCCAAAAACTAAATATTGTATTTGGGGAGTGAATTACCTGCCAAATGAGGCATTTTTGTGTTATTTAATTATTTTAGTTTGTCTATCAATAAAGAATATATAGAGATGCCTCACTATTAAATATATAATTTTGAAAGATATGCACAATTATGCAATTAATAGTTATATGTCCTTAAAATGAGGAATGTAAAGATATGTTGGAGAGTTATATATGTATTGAGTGTTCTCTTTGTGTAAGGATGATTGTATGGTGACAAAATCACACAGGTCGAATACGCTGAAGAGCCATTTAGATACCAATTACTTTAGTTCTGTGAAGCTGGCATGTATTTCCCAGTTGTTCAAAGAACCAAAGACTCCTCTCTGGGAGACCCTGTGTTTGCTTGACAGTAGAGTATTCACTGGTGGGAGTATTGAGTCCTCATTCACAATGAAGCAAAATCATTTTAACTGCAAGTATCCAGAAGACTAAGGCTAAAATTGAAAAATTGTGATCTACATTTTGGAGGCCCAGAACATCAGACTAAGGAAGGTGAACTTTTCTATCAAAGCATTACAAATCTTACAAATCATTACAGATGATTAGATGATTCTATTTAGAAATCTAAATAAAACAAAATAAAATTTCTGCAAATTTTCAGAGGAAAAAGCGTCATGATCCCAATAACTTAGTAGGTGAATCTGGTGATCTTTGATAAAATTGATTTCAGGGATGGGTGAAAATGGTTACAAAGACTGGTTATATTTAGTCATTAGATGTTCTTCAGACATAATATTAGATATTACATGCACTTAGACATTATATCCATTGTTTTATTTTATTCAACCAATATTTATTGAACAACTACTATGTGCCAGACATTGTTCTAAGCATTGATGAATGATGAAAACAAGAAAGACCAAGTCCCTCCCCTCATGGAGCCCATATTCTAGTGCAAGAGATGGAAAATGAACTCTTTAACAAAATATTAAAATACATTGTCAGGTGGAGGTGACTAAAAACGAGTGTAATGCAATGTATGCAGATACAGAGT
>NW_012106542.1:57103-58361 GCF_000951045.1 Mandrillus leucophaeus
CCTTTCTTTTTAACACTGTCTCACTCTTTCACTCACGCTAGAGTGCCTGGTGCAATCTTGGCTCACTGCAGCCTCTGCCTCCCGGGTTCAAGCCATTCTTCTGCCTCAGCCACCGAAGTAGCTGGGATTACAGACTCCCATCACCACGCCCGCCTAATTTTTGTATTTTTAGTAGAGAAGGGGTTTCACCATGTTAATCAGGCTGATGTCGAGCTTCTGACCTCAAGTGATCTGCCTCCATGGGCTTCCCAAAGTGCTGGGATTACAGGTGTGAGCCACCATGCCTGGCCCAAATCAGCTTTTTAAATCTGCACTAAATTTTAGAAAGTGATTTTCCTCACTCCAGGATGTGGGGATTAGTCAGAGAAATGGGGATTATCAGAGAAATGGGGAAACTTTGAGGAAAAGAGTTTGTAGTGATAAGATGAAAATGGATAACAGCAGAACTATAGGGAATTCTAACATTTAACAGAAGAAGAATCAGATCCCATTAAAGGCAATACTGGTCTTGTCAAAATGAATTTCATTAATGTGAAGGGGGAGCAGCTTAAACAGGAAGAGTTTTTCTGTAATGACAACAGCTGGCAAAAGGTGAGGAAGAACTGAGGAAAGAACAAAAGAAAGGACATGAAAATGACAAGAAAGATATTGCAGGATAATATTTGTACTTCAATGACTTATTAGTCCATTTTCACACTGCTGATAAAGGCATACCTGAGACTGGGCAATTTATATAGGAAAAAGGGTTTAATGGATTTACAGTTCCATGTGGCTGGGAAAGCCTCACAATGATCACGGAAGACAAGGAGTAGCCAGTCACCTCTTACATGGATGGCAGCAGGCTAAGAGAAGACAGAGCTTGTACAGGGGAATTCTTCTTTGAAAAACCATCAGATCCTGTGAGACTCATATGCTATCACAAAAATAGCACAGGAAAGACCCGCCCCCATAATTGAATCACCTCCTGTGGGATTCCTCCCACAACATGTGGGAACTGTGGGAGTTACAATTCAAGATGAGATTTGGGTGGGAATACAACCAAACCATATTGAATGGTATGGAATTTTATAACATAACCATTGAAGAAAGTTATAGCCTAAAAGAAGAATCTAATATGTAGGAATATTAGTAAATATGATTACTTTTCTAAAGGGTAAGCATTCTGAATAGGGTTTTAAAAAATTATCTGCCCTTTTGACTATTATAAAATAATATCTACTTTGAAATCATTTTACAACAAAGGGGATAAATAACATTT
>NW_012106542.1:58411-61413 GCF_000951045.1 Mandrillus leucophaeus
AAAGATATTGCAGGATAATATTTGTACTTCAATGACTTATTAGTCCATTTTCACACTGCTGATAAAGGCATACCTGAGACTGGGCAATTTATATAGGAAAAAGGGTTTAATGGATTTACAGTTCCATGTGGCTGGGAAAGCCTCACAATGATCACGGAAGACAAGGAGTAGCCAGTCACCTCTTACATGGATGGCAGCAGGCTAAGAGAAGACAGAGCTTGTACAGGGGAATTCTTCTTTGAAAAACCATCAGATCCTGTGAGACTCATATGCTATCACAAAAATAGCACAGGAAAGACCCGCCCCCATAATTGAATCACCTCCTGTGGGATTCCTCCCACAACATGTGGGAACTGTGGGAGTTAAAATTCAAGATGAGATTTGGGTGGGAATACAACCAAACCATATTGAATGGTATGAAATTTTATAACATAACCATTGAAGAAAGTTATAGCCTAAAAGAAGAATCTAATATGTAGGAATATTAGTAAATATGATTACTTTTCTAAAGGGTAAGCATTCTGAATAGGGTTTTAAAAAATTATCTGCCCTTTTGACTATTATAAAATAATATCTACTTTGAAATCATTTTACAACAAAGGGGATAAATAACATTTTCTGCATTTAGTAAATTAGCTTCATAAATAGTGAATAATTTAATTAATAGATTTAAATTCAAATACTTCAGTTTAAAAACTTTATTCTTATTTTTACTTTAGATGAGAGGATATTATAACCTTCCTACATTCCACACCCTAACTTTATGCCTCATTTAATTTGATCGACTTAAATACTCTTTCATTTGTTCATTTATTCAACAAGTGAACAATTATTCATGAGAAATTTGGCTAGTACTAGACATTATGATGTGTTTTCTGTATACAGAGTTTTTTAGAATCCATGCAATAATCCACTAAATATGTGTAATTTTGTTTATATATCTTGTTCTCATATTATAAAACATTTTTATACATGGTAAAACTATGAATATATTTAAATTTACAGGATACTTCACTTAGCATTCACATTTCATTGAGTAGGCTTTTAGAAAATGAATTAAGAAATAAGTCATTGATTGTTTCATATGAACATTGTCAAAATCCTATTCAGAAGCATTGTAGCATTTTACACACACACACAAATGTAATTGTGAGAGTATTCCTTTACAGCTAATTGTTGACAGTGTTGGTTAATATATTTTGCTAATTAGATTTGTGGGAAAAAAAACCTCATTATTTTATCTCATGTATCATTTGTCCCTTTTAGTTTGGGTACTTTTCTTGATTATATGTTCCTAATAGCAGTTTAACTTTTTGTAATTTATTCATTTCTGGTCTTTGCCTGTTCATTTACTGGAACCATAGGTGTTTTCTCCTTAATATTGTTTCTTCATTTAATAATATATTGTTCTCTTGGCATCTTTAGTGAAACAAATTTTCCATCATGGATTTTAGTCATGATTTTTAAAACTCCTTGCTAATTGTCTAATTAACTAAATTAACAATATTTATATGCAATGAGTTGAGTTCCTTTCTGCTTTAGTGCACAGCTTATTGTTGGTAAGTTTTTTTCACGTACTTTTTTCTGACTTTCACTAGAAGTTTATTTAATTTCAGGGTGTGCTGGCTTCTCTGAAAGTTTTGCAGGTACCACAAGTTTATAAACATTCCCATGGGCAGATTTTGTTTTTAATTCTGCCAGGGCTCAAGGAATTATATTGATTCTACTTCAATTTTCATTTTACTCTCTCCAGAGACCCAGGTCTTCACAGGCATGGGTGGCATCTGATTTTTCTTCAGTGACTATTTTTCTACCTAGGGACCACAGTAGGCAGCCTGCCATGATGCCACCCATGTAGTTAGTTTGACTCAACTCCCTGGGTCAAACGGTGGATTTTTATTTGCTGTTTCAAAAATGGAAAGCCTCCTCTTAACTCAGGCTTTGCTGCAAGAAGCCCATGTCCAATCACCCTCCAAATGGTCGGGTCTAGCCTTATATCCCAGCATTTCACAGGCATGTTCAACAGGCTCTGATTATGTGTAGCTACCTCTGGTTTTAACTACTTTCTCCTGACCCTCTCATTTCTATCATATATATGACTTTAATTCCCTCCTTGTTTCTGGCAAGGGGTTTCTGATTTTTGCCTTTAACTAAGCTCTATACTTTTAGTGTTCTTGATATATTATTTGTCAGACTTACTGCTGAGGAGTTTCCTTGTAAGATCCCTAAGAAATTCTTAATTCTAGTGTGGATAGTTTGTTGTTATAATTTCTGTTAGACCTCTAAGATTCGTAAATTATCATTCTTTTGGTGTTTGATAGATGTTCCTTATAGTATATTTCAGCTCGTTTTAAAGGGTACCTTGCTCCATCTGGAATTAATAAATGCATAATATGAGGTAATTTGTACAATTAAGTAAGGTTTTGAACTGATTTTTCCCAATCATTAAAAAATTCCAGCAATATTGATTGAATACCTTTTCCTCAGTCTTATACTATTCATATGCTCATATAACATTTAATAAATTCTATAGAAATAGAGAAGTATAGTGACAAAAATGAAAAGAACCATGAAAATTATTTCTCAGGAAACCACAATTGAAGTAAATAAATAAATAATACGCAAAGCAAAGAATAATAAATAATTGGAGGCAAAGTAAGTGAAGTAAAATATGGAATCTCACCCAGCTCCTCCTCAAAGTTTTCTATGTAACATTTATATGTTGAATTTATAAATTGTTTTCACAAAGGCAATCATATTACTCATATACACATTGTTCTGTACCTTAGTACAGAACAGTGAACATATTAGTGTTCACTAATATGTCTTGGAATATATTTTTTTAGCCCTTGGATATTTACTTCCTTTATTTGACAAATACAGTTTTTTTGCTTTTTGGTTTTAACATTTTTTAACTATAGATAACTCATAGTGTGTTTAATTGGTTGACTTCACTTCATTACATATTCACTTTTTCTAGCAACAGCGAAATGATTATTCTC
>NW_012106542.1:65814-90346 GCF_000951045.1 Mandrillus leucophaeus
ATTAAGATAGCTAAACAAAAATTTTAATGTTGCAATACATTAATTTTTATTGATTGTGTAAAATTTATGGTACACAGTAACTGCAATCTTAATTTTGGTATTAAAAAAAGAATAAAATATGTAGGAGTGATAATTATATTCGTTTAAATATTTATAATATAAATTTTAATATAGAAATCCAGAAAAGCAAACAAATACAAGTTGGAACTTGTATGTGTTTTTAAGATGAAAAACTAAAACATGCATGGTAGGTAATTAATTTTTCAATTACAACAGAATACATGTTATGTTGAGAAAATTCTTCGAGAGACACCTGAAACAGTTGGACACTAATTTTGTTGCTGAGGGTACAGTTTAACCTTGTATCGTGATTATAGCAATAAAGTTAATGATCTCATTACAGCCACACCAACATTTTTATAGTGGTATTAAATGGATATACTTATTCAAGATGTGTAAAAAAGAGCAGGTTTTAATAGGAAAAAAAAAAAAAGTACTGTTTTTTGCCATTTAGTTTTTTTTAGTTGAAATGAACACAAATCTTGATGAACTATAGATGAAATAGAGTAAAAGAAACAGCTGAAAGAGACTCTTTTGAGTCTCATATTTAATATACCTCTAGTGATTGTAATTTGAGTTCAAGTGTTATTGAAATATAGTAAACTAATATGCAACATTAAAATATCTAAAAAGATAGGCTAAATATTAAATTTGAAAAGCATATCAATTTTGTGATGTCACTGTTTTCAAGGCTCAGACCTATCAAATAATGTAATAATAATTTCATCGTAATTAAATCCCCATTTTTTTGCCTTTGAGCTAAAATGTATGGTACCTTCAAAGAACTATTTATTCTTTCTCTAGAGCCAGAATGTGTTGTACTTGGCAGATTCTGGTTTCTGGGTTGAACTGTATCTCCAAAAATGAAATGTTGAAATCTGAAGCCCTGGTACCTATGAATGTGGCCTTATTTGGAAATAGGGCGTATGCAGCTGGAATCAAGTTAAGATGAGTTTTTTTTAGGGTGGGATCTAATTCAATATTACTAGTATCTTCCTAGGAAGAGGAGATGACAGAGATACACAAAAATAAGGTGGTCATGTGACAACAGAGACAGAAATTGGAGTGATGCATCTACCAACCAAGGAGCAGCAAGAATTGCAGGCAAACCAACAGACACTAAGAAGAATCAAGGGGCCCGGCGTGGTGGCTTACGCCTGTGATCCTAGCACTTTGGGAGGACAAGGCAGGTGGATGATTTAAGGTCAGCGGTTCAAGACAAGCCTGGTCAATATGGTGAAACCCCAGCTCTAATAAAAATACAAAAATTATCTGGGCATGTTAGCAGGTGCCTGTAATCCCAGCTACCTAGGAGGCTGAGGCAGGAGAATTGCTGGAACTCTGGAGGTGGAGGCTGCAATGAGCCGAGATTGTACCACTGCACTCCAGCCCGGGTGACAGAGAGAGACTCCATCTCAAAAAAAAAGAAGAAGAAATAGAAGAAGAGGCAATGAAGGATTCCCTCTGACCAACTTCAGAAGGAGCATGACCCTCCTGACACCTTGATTTCAGACTTCTACCTTCCAGAATTGCGAGGCAATACAGTTCTCTTGTAATCCACTCAGTTTGTAGTATTTTGTCACAGCAGCCCTAAGAATCTAAAACAGTCATGAAACCTTTAGAATGTTTCCCCTGGCAATTACTGGGGCTCTTGTTTGGCAAAGAAAAATGGCTCAGCTGTATCTGAATTCCACTCAGACTCATGTTTCAGAATAAAGATCAGTGTCTGGACTCTCTGAATGCTTGATTGCTTTCATGTCAGGAAAAAAACTCAGTATTTTCAGGAGATAAATTAACTGTGATTTTCCTTTTTTTAAGAAAAAAAACAACTTTAACGCAATAAAAAAAAAAAAAAACATGAATAATTCAGTTCAGATTCAGCCAGAATTGGATGGAGTCCAAGCACACTCAAAACCGCTGTGCATCTTTTGATCTTTTGTTGTGAGCTCCACACTCATCTTTGTACCCTGTTAAGTCCAGCAAAAGTCAGCTATGCAGAGATCCTGTACTTCTAGGTGACACATATCTTACGCTAGAGAAAAATGTGTCAAATTTTGCATAAATTATGTCAAAACTGAAATTTGCATGAGCTAATTTATTTATATCATGAATATCATTCTAATATGATTTATCCTTCACACGTTTCCAAGCCTACAGAATTTTTTGTTCCATTCAAAGACTTTTAGGGTTAGAAGAATAGGTCATGGATGTACTTACAAATCAATAGTTTGATTGGGAACCTGTTAAATCTTTTGTTCTGTGCTGTTTAAGATATAGATCACATAATACATCATAATTTCCTTTCTTGGACAGCTTAAATGTAGTAGAATATATAAAACTGTTAAGTATGTGTTTAATATACTAAGAATATCAATATGTGAAGTTCCCAGGACCTGGAAAAACATTTGAAATCTTAGATTTGTTAGCAATAGTGTACAGGAGTCAATACATAATGACACATGAGAGCTGATTATTTAATTCCCAGAAATTCTGCAAGGTTATTGTTAAACACAGACTTTATTAAGAGTTGATTACATATACACACACATATACATATACAAAACATTTACAAAAAACATAGTAATGAATACTCAAAACTCATTTTCCTCTTATTATTTCATTACATTTTGCTCTTACCTGTCTTTTTGAGGTTGAGATATATATATATATATTCTACATGACAGAAATACATAATGGCGTGCTATTTTCTGTCTCTTGCCAAATTTGCCCACTATTCACTGGCTTGAAATTAAGCATGCCGGGAGTATTTAGCAGCACAGAAATGGAAAAACTTTACTAATCTGATTTTGCTTTTCCTCAGAGAGCCAGATGTTGAACATCAATCAACCCACCACTGTTTAAGGTGTGCTGAATTTCTTAGCTTCATTGGACATTGCTTATCTTTTACTCCTTTAAAAATCTCTTTCTTCACTTGGTGTCCATGGTATCTCACATCCCTAGCTTTCTTCCTGTCTCTATAGATGCTCCTTTTAAAATGTTGTTTACAGACTACCGAAAATGAAATTTTGACCTCAGTTGTGGCATTTCTCTCTAGTCCTACTTAGTGTATGTGATTTCAACCATTCCTATGGTTTTAAGTGCTGTCTATGTGCTGATCACTTCCAGATTTATATCTCTGTCTCAAACTTCTGCTCTGAAATCCATAAACCCATATTGATGGATTTCTGTAATTGACATTTTCATGTGTATGGTTTACATCACGGTTCTCAAATGAGCTTTTGTCAAAATCACCTAGAGTATTTGTTTAAAATCAAATTGCTTACTTCACCCCTCAGAACTTCGGATTCATTAGTTCTGGTGTGGGGTCTGAGAATATTCATTTCTAACATCTTTCCTTCCCAGGTAATGCTGACGATCCAAGGACCTCATTTTTAAACATCACTTGTTTACAAATATCTAAAGCCTATCATTCAAAACTTATCTATTGATTTCTCCAGTTATCCAGAAGTGTTTTTCTTATGAAACACAGTAAATGTTAATAAAATTTTTTCCCACCACTTTAGCTAGTACCATGTTAGTAAAAGCCTCCATGAAATTTCAACTGAGACAACAGCAATGATGACATCATTGAACTTACTGTTTCTAATTTTGCTCTCTGCCAATAATGTTTCATTCACAGCCAACATAGGCTTTTAAAAACATACATCAGAATATTATTTATATTTCCAAAACTTCTCGTTATATTTTAAACAAAATCTACAAAAGTTTCCATATCCTCACTCTATTTACCTCTGAGGTATCATTTTCTTCTATTTCTTCATTCCTTAACGTGGCTTCTAATAAGCTCTTTGAACCTGCTAAGCATCTTTCCACATTGTTATCAACTGAATGTTTGTGTTCCTGCCAGATTCATATGTTGAAGCCATAGTCCCCAGAATAATGGTATTTGGAGGTGGAATTTTTGAAAGGTGATTAGGCTTACATTAGGTCCCAGGTTGGGACCCATTTGAGGAATGAGAGCCCTTAATAGGAAAAGGAGAGAGGCTGGGCACGGTGACTCAGGCCTGTAATCCAAGCACTTTGGGAGGCTGAGGCAGGCGGATCATTTAAGGTCAGGGTTCGAGATTAGCCTGGCCAACATGGTGAAACCCCGTACCTACTAAAAATACAAGAAAATTAGCTGGATGTGGTAGCACATACCTGTAATCCAGCTACTCAGGAGACTGAGGCATGAGAATCATTTGAACTTGGGAGGTGGAGGTTGCAGTGAGCTGAGATCGTACCGCTGCACTCCAGCCTGGGCGACAGAATGAGACTCCATCTCAAAAAAAAAAAAAAAAAATCTGTTATTTAAGCCACCCAGTTTATGGTGTCTTGATACAGCAGCCTGAGCAAACAAACATACCAAGTAAGGGTTTTCCCACAGACGGTTTCTTCTCTTTGTGTAGGGATCTTGTAAGTATTGCAATATTTTAAGTGACACTTTTAAAATAATCACAGACTAGTCTTACATTCAGTAAAATTTAAGTGTTATCTTTCTATGATATAGGAAAGACTAATTGTTAGTTTAATGTAAAAATTATGTTTCATTTTAAAATGCAAATTGAACTAGAAAGCTAATGAAGCTTTTTGATTTCTAATGACAAAATAAAGGCAAATTCAAATCTCCCCCTTCCCCATGGATAGTAAGTTTAATGAGAGAGAAGGAAAATTGAAAGAATAAATTATATGCTAATAACCGTATTTTCTTTACATTGAATATGCATTTAAGGTTTTCTAAAAGGTGGCATTGCTCCATTTTTTACTTATATTATTATATCTCATATTCAAAATAATAAATGTCTTCCATGTTTTGGTTAACAACATAATAGAAAATACCAAATTTTTATGGATTAATGAAAACTGTAATAGCAATAATTTCAAATACATCATATAAATATTAAAATAATAGATTACTCAGTAATAATTTTGGTACAAAATTACAAAGAAAAATATGTCAGGAAAATGAGATTTGAAAAACTATAATCTGAAAGTTGAAAAAGTTGCTCAAGTTAAGTGTAATTTAGAGTTGAAATATATTTATATCTATATTTAGATTTAAAATCTAAAATATATGGAAACATTATATAAATTAAAAGTTTAATTCATGATTTGTACACATCCCAAGTACAATTTTTAGAATAGCCACTTTAAATATCTAAAGTATATAGAATTAAGCTGCGAATAATAAAGGAAGAAAAGACAGGGAATTTAGTATCCATCAGTAAGTATGTATATTTATACATATTTCAGAATCTGGTATAGTAGTAAGTTCTTTTCAATAAATAATTTGAATCTTAGCTTTCCAGTCACATGGTAATACTGTAATTCCTGGCCCTTGTTTTTTGAGTGACTCTGTGACTAGTTTTGGTCACTGAGCTGAAACCAGAAGTAAAACATGCCATTTTGGGCCCAAAGCATTTTATTGTCAATATTAGCACTGTTGGAGCTCCCTTTACACTCTGTCACAAAAACTGCAATGGTGGAAATTGTCTCTGTTTAATCAGTCTTGGTCCCAGTACAAAAAGATTTTGAGTACAGTCCTCAGCAGGCATGCGAGGGAACAAGTGAGAAATAAGCCTGTGCATTTATAAGCCACTAAGCATTTGGTGATGTTTGTTACCACAGCTTGACCTAGATTAACCTGGCTTATACAATACGAGGAGACACAAGAGTGTTTTATTAGAGACAGGAGAGCAACAACAGCAGTACTAATGAACTATTTCTGGAAAATTCATTGTATATATTTTTCTTTTTATAGATATGCAGCCCCAGTAGTAGATGACTATATGCTATGTTGCTGTTTTCACTTCTCATATACAAAAATGTTTAGTGTGTATATAACTACCTGATAAACACAAAATATTGTACCTTCTTTCAAAGAGGTCATGTACAGGAGATTTAGCATTATCTTCTCTGTTGTTGCCATACCTAATTTATCATAGATATTCTAGAATGGGTGTAATAAATTTTTATTTTTAAGAATTTTATTTTGTTTTTAATTGATGCATAAAAATGTACATGTTTATGGGGTACAATATGATGTTTTCATACATGTATACATTGTGTAATGATCAAATCAGAATAATTAGCGTATCTATCACCTCAGATATTTATCAATTCTTTGCAGTGAGAGCACTCAAAATCCTCTCTTCTTGATATTTTGAAATATGCAATACATTATTTTTCACTATAGCCACCCTACTGTGCAACAGAACACCAGGACCTATTCCTCCTAGCAAAGTGTAACTTTGTACCTATTAATCAACCTCTCTCATAAGCCTACCTCCCTACCCCTGTCTCTGGTAATGACTATTTAATGCTCTACTTCTATGGGATCATCATTTACAGATTTCACAAATGAGATCATGTGGTATTTGTCCTTCTTTGCTTGTCTTATTTCACTTAATATAATGGCCTCTTGATTCATCTTTGTTGACACAAACAATAGAATTTCATTCTATTTTATGGCTGAATAGCATTCCATTGTGCATACATATAACATGCTTTTATACCTTTATCCACTGGTGAACATTTAGGTTGATCTCATTTTTTGGTTATTGTGAAGAATGCTGAAATAAATACAGGACTACAAACATTTCTTTGAAATACTGGTCTCATTCCCTTTGTAAAAATACCCAGGAGTGAAATTGTGGGATCATATGGTAATTTTATTTTTAGTTTTTTAAGAAACTTCCATACTGGTTTTGATAGTGACTGTACTAATTTACATTCCCATCAACAGCGTATGAGAGATCCCCCTTTTCACATCTTTGCCAGCATTTGGTATTTTTTCTTTTTTTGATAATAGCCATTTTAACTACAGTGAGATGATACTTCATTGTGGCCTTGAATTGCATTTCCCTGATTAATAATGATGTTGAACATATTTTCATATACCTTTTGGCTATTTTTATGCCTTCTTTTAAAAATTATATATTCAGGTTTTTGGTCCACTTTTAACTTTTTTTTTTTTTTTTTTTTTTTTTTTTTTTTTTTTTGCTATTAGGTTGTTTGAGTTTCCTACGTATATTCTCTAGGTTAACTTCTTGTCAGTTGTGTAGTTTGAAAATATTTTTCTCCCATTCCATAGGTTGTATCTTTGCTCTGTTGATTGTTTCCTCTGTTGTGCAGAAGCTTTTTAGTTTGATGTGATACCATTTGCCTATTTTTGCTTCAGTTGCTGGTGTTTTTGAGTTCCTATCTGAAAAAACCCTTACCCAGTCCCATGCTATAAAGTATTTCTCCCATGTTTTATTCTAGCAGTTTCACAGTTTTGGATCTTAAATTTAAATATGTAATCAATTTTGAGTTAAATTTTGTATATGGTGAGAAACAGAGATCTAATTTCATTCTTCTGCATATGGATAAAATTTTTTCTCAGAACCATTTATTGAAGAGACTGTTGTTTCCCCATAGTATGTTCCTGGAAACTTTTTCAAAAATCATTTGGCTGTAAATGTGTAAATATATTTCTGAGTTCTTTATTCTGTTCCATTGGTCTGTGTGTCTGTTTTTATGCCAGGATTATGCTGTTTTGATTACTATAGCTTTGTAATATATTTTGAAGTCAGGTAGTGAAATGCCTCCAGCTTTGCTCTTTTGTTCTCAAGGTTGTTTTGGTTCCTTGTGATATTTTGTGGTTCCATAGAAATTTTTGGACATTTTTCTGTTTGTGAGCAATTGGCATTTTAATAGGGATTGTGTTGAACCTCTTTATCACTTTGGATAGTATGGATATTTTAACAATATTAATTCTTCCAGTTTATAAACGTGGAATATATTTCCATTTATTTGTGTTCTCTTCAATTTATTTTTTCAATGTTTTATCATTTGCATTGTAGTGATATTTCACCTCCTTGGTTAAATGCATTCTTAGGTAAATTTTTGTGTAGATATTATAAGTGAGATTGTTTTCTTGATTACTTGTTCAGATAGTTGGCTGGTGATATACAAAAATGCTATTGATTTTTATATGTTGATGTTTTGTCCTGCAAGTTGACCAAAGTCATATCATTTCTATTAGTGGAGTCTACACTACTTCGTTGGTGGAGTCTTTAGGGTTTTATATATACAAGATCATGCCATCTGCCAACAGGGACAATTTGACTATCTCATTTCCAATTTAGAACTTCTTTATTTCATCCTCTTGCCTAATTACTCTGGCTAGGACTTCCAGTACAATGTTGAATGGAAATGTTGAAAGTGGGCATCCTTGTCTCATTCCAGATCTTAGAGAAAAATTTTCAACTTTTCCTCACCCAGTATGATGGTAACTATGGTTTTGTCATATGTGGCCTTTATTATGTTGAGGTACGTTCCTTCTATACCTAATTTGTTGAGGGCTTTTATTGATGTTGAAGTTTACTAAATGCTTTCTCTGCATCTATTGAAATGATTTTATGGTTTTTGTTCTTGATTCTATTGAGGTGCTGGATCATGTGTATTGATTTGCATATAGAGAACCATCCTCGCATCCCTGGGATGAATCTTGGTTGGTCATAGTAATATTAAAGACTTGTTTTAAATAACTGTACAGACATTTATTGATTCAAAATAAATTTAATGTGCTTGTTTTAATTAGATAGAACTTAAAATTTAAATTTTATTAAATAATTTATGATTCATTCGATCTCTTACTCCATATATATTAGACATCCACCATACACCAAGCCCTGTTCTAAACACTGGGAATGAAAGAATGAACATGATCATGTCCCTGTTCTCATGAAGCACAAGTGGATATTTCACAAGAAACATAATATAGTAATAAGTGCAATGCATAGAATGAAAATAGAGCAATGTAACAGAGAATTACTAGGTAGTTACTTTAAGGGAGAATGAGAGTTAAATGCTTTGAGAATGTGACTTGGATCTGAGATCTAAAAGACCAAAACAAAAAAGGCATGTTAAGCTTAGTCAAAGAGCATTCCGGTCTGAATAAGATAATCTAGTTCTGAAGAAAGGTCCTCAGGAAAAAAAAAAAAAAAAAAAGGAGCTTGTTAGGTGATTCTAGAAATCTGGAGACAGGAGAATTTTGGCAGGGAATTCTACCTGTGGTAAGCAGATCTTTAGGTTCCAAGATTGGTAAAATGGGCTTTCTTAGCCAGGGCCGGATTGGATTTTATTTGTAGTAGAATAAAGACCATTAGATAATTTGAGGCAGAGCAAATACAACCTTTAATGTATGTTTTAAAATATTAAAGAATTATTTGTTCTGCTGGGCAATAAGGGGAAAGGATTTAGGTAAGATGACAAATTAAAAAATTATTGTAGTAGTCCAAGTGCAAGATTATCGTAGTACTAAGAAAGAGGGAAACACTGACCACAGTGAGACTATGATATTAAATTTGGGGTTGGAAAGTATGCTAAAATAAATCAATATGAATGATAAAAGATGAATAAATAAAAATGTCATATTTTTGGCTTCAGCAACTGGATAAAGAGGGACGTCCTTTTTTAAGATGGAGAAGACTTTTAATAAACAGACTTTAGAAGAAAGGAGGTAGATCCATATTTCTCTTTTGATCATGGCAATTTTTTAGCTTGTAGGTGTTTATTGATACGGAGATATTAAATATAAATCAAATGCTTGATGTATGGCAGGAACATGCTACATATCATGTGGCCACTAACTCTGAAGGTCACTTAGCTTGGAAGGGCTAAAACATAATGCAGGCTTCACTTACAAAGTTGTTATTCCTTTACTTCAATGAACTATAATATAGGTTAATGCAGTTTTCAAGAGAAGAGATTTCAGAAGTCATAGAAATAATAATTGTGAAATATCACAGACCATCTTCTGTAATTAAAGGGGAAGTTGCTAAGAGTGTTTATTGTATTTTTAAGGGAATTAGTATAGTAATTTCATTGTTTTATAATCAGGCAGTCTTGTAGACATTTAAAAAATACATAAATGAAATCACTATGAGGAAAAAAAAGGAGGGGCTGGCAGTAAAAGAATACCGCAACACTGTTCATATCAATAAATGCAAATGAATGTGTTGGGGTTTTAAGGTAGCATTACCTCTTCTCTGGTATGATACTGTCAATATTTTCCATTTTACAGAAGTAATTTATATTCCATATTATCTACTGCATATAAAAAAGAGCAAGTCCATATAATGAATATAAAATAAGTGCTCTTTCTATCTAACCATTCCAATATTTCTGAATTAATGTGGATGATAAGGTTGAGTACAAATTTAATTACAATCAATTTTCAAATTGTCTCATTTGAATATAACAAATCACATCATTTTCAAAGTTATCTTCTGACTATGCATCTTTAGTTTCAGAGTTGAAAATAGCATTGGGACTGTACACTCTATAAAATTTTATATAAGGAGTCTGTAGACACCTAAGAAAAATATTATTTTTGAAAAATACTTTTTATCTAAATAAAATTGATATGACACTCCCACTCTTTCAGCTCAACGTATCTGAAACATTCAGAGAAAACACTGAATCCTCCCAGGATCTGCATACATCTTTTGTCAAGGGAGTTAATGGGGTGAGAAATGAAAGGAGAAATGATGTGTTGTGCCTCCTGTAAAGAGACACTCACATCGCATCAAAACAAGGAGTTTCAGATCTGCTTAACTTGTATATGAAAATGATGTGCAGTTGTGCTCAAGGGTATTGGAAACTGTTGTTCATTCTGTCAATACTACTTATTTCTTCTCAAGCCTTATGTTGGATTTCAGTACAAAATACACAGTACCAATGAAAAGTTCATTTCATAACAGCTAAACAAAAAAATTAACAAAGCAATTAATGTATTCAGGGTATTATATATATAAATATATATCATATAGGATACATAAACATATGATATATATCATATATGATATATAAACATGATATATATCATGTATATATGATATATATTTTTATATATCATGTATATATGAAATATATTTTTATATATCATGTATATATGATATATATTTTTATATATCATGTATATATTTTTATATATCATATATATGATATATATTTTTATATATCATATATATGATATATATTTTTATATATCATATATTTATATATCATGTATATATATCATATATATTTATATATATATAAAATAAACTGAAGGTCTTTGTTGCCTTTCCTCTTTATTGGTTCTTTTTAAAGTGTGCTTTTTGTTTTGTGTTTTTTATTATTATATGACGACATTAAAGTTGGATAAGGATTCTTGTTGTGACACTAACATAATTGCACTTAGTTTTCATTGGCATTTCTTGAAAAAATAATAATCATAAGGCATTTGTCTATACATCATTTCAGTTACTGTTGCCCAGTAGCAAAAGAAACTCCAAATCCTTACATATATTGTTAATACCAGAAGAAGTATCTTGAAAAAAAAAAAAAAAAAAGCAGGGAATATATACTCTTTGTGTCCCGGATAAGATTGTTTACTTTTATCTTTACAAAAAAATTAAAATCTTAATTTGAAAATTGTTTTCTTATAACTGCTCTTTAACTATAAACTTATCAGTGCCACCTCATTCTACCATATCTGGAACTTTGTAGTCAAAAGGAGATTTGAAGTTAGTGTAAACATTCAGGGAATTTAGGCAAACCGATAATAACGGCCTCTTATTATTTCTCTGAATTATTTAAACGACTTAACTGTATCACCATAATTCACCAGATAATGACACTTTGATCTGTTTTCTACTCAACTTTTTGTCTGTTGAATGCCTTTTTAAGAAATTTGAATCTCATTGTTTTATTATGGCTTAGAGTGGGTTTTATTTTTTTTTGTAGGGGCAAAGGGGAGCTTTACTGGGAGGAAAAGAAACAGAGGAAATTGGACTCATTCACTGGCATAATTTTTTTTGCATTGAGTGATGTTAAAACTTGAAGATATATTAAGAAAGCCCACAGAATTAATATAATAATTTAATTTTAACTTTATTTAATTTATTACTTTAAAAATGTTTTAAAACTTTTGTAATGCTTAATTTCTTATCCTTTAATACATACACACAGATATAATTTTTTTTTTTTTTTTGACACAGGGTCTCACTGTGTTGCCCAGGCCGCAGTGCAGTGGTGTGATGTGATCATAGCTCACTGCAACCTTTGCCTCTTGGGCTCCAGCAATCCTCTCACTTCCGGCCTCCTGAGTAGCTGGGTTTACAGCCATATTCCACCATGCCTGGCTATTATTATTATTATTTTTTAATTTCTTGTAGAGAGGAGGCCTCCTCATGTTGCCCAGGTTGGTCTTGAATTCCTGGCTCAAATGATATTCCCACTTTGGCCTCCCAAAGTGCTGGGATTACAGGCATGAGCCACCATGTCCAGCCTAATAATATTTTAAATAAAATAGATTTATTTTCCTTACCTTGTAAACAGCACTAAACTTGTTTTCCAGATATGTTGTGGTTGTGTTGCTTTATTTTGTTTTACTTTTATTCCAAAGTTGGAAACCACAACAAGGGAAATTGAGAAGCTAGCAATAGTTTTCACTGGGTAACCAATCATAAAGAGTTCCTAGAAAGATTTGTATTATGATTAATGAAGCCAAATTTAAAAGCAGTTTAATTAAAGATCAATTGCATATCTAGCTCATAATTTTAGACTTGCTTTATACACATGTGATTTAATCCAAGCATGTATTATTTAATACAAAAGTAGTTTCCTTCCTGTGTTACTGTCTGCACTGATTAAATACATCAGAATTTTTTGTATCAATTCAAGTTTTTTAAAAATGAGATGACATTAGCAATGCATTAGGCTTGTTAATATTTTTATTTGTAACTAATAAGCTTTGATGCTGTTACTGAAAGAGTGAAAAAGTCACTGTTTATGATTATTGTTTAGATCTCTCTGTCAATGTGTGTCTATTGATAAGTCATCCAATAACCTTGTGAGAAATAAGAAGAAGAATAAAAAGAATAATGTAATAAAAGATATCTGTGCAAATTGAATACAAGGAAGTAGTCTATGGATATAAAAACAAATGCTAACACATAAGAAACTTAATAGGCAAATGAATTGGAATTAGAGCCCTTATGTAAGAAGAATGAATCATCCTTTCTCATGTTTGTGATGTTCGACAATCTAAGGAAGCAAGCATTCCTATTTGTCGTGAAAGAGCACATGGTGGTAAATATACTTAGTATGCTAATGCAAGGAAGGAATATCCAGTATTTAAGTTTGCTGTTAGCATTATACACAGGGAACACACTTACTATTTGGGAGAAGAGAATATGTATCTCATCTTACGGGTAGCTGCAAGAAATAGACATTGGCTATTTTGATTCACTGACTATTCATATCACATTCTGGGTTAATGTAAGAAGTTACGTTATAAAATTTTCATATTTAATGTTTAAAATTTGAAAAATATTTCCAGACTTGAAATATGGATATATTATGGAAATGTAGATGGTCATAATTTGAGTACAAAAAGTTTTGAAAAATATATAATCTGAAGAAATAAATCAATTGGACAATTATAGCAGTATTCAGTAAGCCCAATAGTTTGTTTATCTGTTTTTGCTTACCTACATTCTAGGTGCAATGTTTGATTCTTTCTGGGTTCCTTCTAGAGTCTCGATTTCATGCATCAGAAAAGATCTTGCTTATATCAGAAAAAAATCTCTCCATAAAAATCTATTGCCTTATAAACCTTCTATCTGAGTTATGTGCAGATAACCTAATACAACAGAGATTTTTCAGGTGAAAGATCTTCAGTCTCATTTTTTTCTGTTGTTGAAAACAATTTAAAACAATTATCCGCATATTTTTAAATATAATCACCCCAAAACACTAGCATGTGTGTTGGTTAAATACTGGTTTGGAAACATGGCACCACATCTGCTAAAAGTTAGAAACAGTTCAAAGTTGAAGTAGTAAGGGGTGTGGGGGTTGAGAGGAAACTTCTTTGAAAGTGCTGCAGATGATACTCGAGTCAAACTAGGGAGAGCAGCTTTGGCATGACTGCTTGGAGAATTGACATGTGTCTCCTGATGTCAAGGACACAGTGAAGATGTTAAACTTAAGCAATCCAAAGGCTGAGAGATTAGGGCTGGTAATTTTTCTACCAACAGAGTTAATAGAGGTTTCCTGAATGAGGTTTGCCTGTTTGTCCAGCATTTTTCAAAACTAAGGATGAGTGAGTGTTTGTCAGTGAATCTTGAGATACAGATGGATCGTTTGAGGGAGGCGAAGAGACATCAGTGGAAAGAAGCTAGAAGTGTATTATGAAATGCCAAGAGGCTTAAACATTAATTATAAATAACAAGAGATTTGTCTGTTGAGGGACGCATTCGCTTAGGTAGAGGAACTGCAGGTAAGCTATCCAGGTGACGTGAGAACAGAAGAGGCAGCTCTGAAGAAGTGACACAGAGCTATCTTAGAGAAAGGACAAGCTTCAAACAGCAGTATACCCACAGGGTGCCCTGCTGAATCACCAGGACAGGGCCAGTGAAAGGAAAACTTTCCTGCCATTCACTTATTCTCTCCCCTCCACCTTTAATAACCTTTCTATCTTTGGAGATGATTAAAGAAATTTGGATATAAAAGGGAGGTTTAAGATAAAAACATTGTTTTTCTTAAATTGTTGTTTTATTTTACACAGGACTAGATATATTATTTATAAAGAGAGACTGAACTAAAGTGATTTTTTTCCTGACAAAAATAAGCAGAGATTTCAATGACCCAAAAGTGACTGGAATAATCCTTGTGACATGCCATAGATTTTATCCAAGGGGCAGGATATAATGAAATACACAGAACAGGTTTATTTCGGCAACATGGGAGGTGGGTAGGGGAAAATAAAACTGTATTTTGACCTTTTTCTTCATGTCCTGCTCATCATGTTTCTTAAGCCCCAAGATTCAACCTCACTTTTAGTTCTCATTCATTTACTTCGCAATCTTAGCGTTTTGGAGGTGGGGGCTGTATCTATTCATTTTCCCAACAAGGTTCAGCATTCTGAAGAAAGAGAATTTTGAGGCAGTTCTTCGTATTTCCTATAAAGTGGTTTCATTCTATGCTGTAACTCCAAGAGAAATTTCACAAAGTATTTGAGGTGTGTGCATGAAATACTATTTCCACAGCTAATTTACGTTGTCTACATTAAAAAAAAAATTGTTAATCCATTTCTTTTCTTAAAGAAATGTAGGGTCTCTAATCAAAATTCAACTGCCTTAAAAATGGTATTTTATTATTTTAGAAAATATAACTCCTACATATTGTTTTGAAAGAAAAATACGTCTTCTGGAGAACATGCTATATTATATAAACAACAAAAGAAGAAGCATAATATCGTTTTTATTGGAACAAATAATTTGTATATATTAGTATATGAGAAGGAAAAACTAATATATTGGGAACTGGAAAAATACTAATAACGTGAGTTTATTTAATTTATGGTTATCATCTGAAATATTCCTTCATAGAATTTATTTTCAGTAATGTGTTTCTGTTTAAAAGTCTCAATATATACCGCTGAGTTCAGCAACTGCAGTAAATGGGGCTTTGGAAAATATAGGTATTCCCATTTTACCCAAGTCATGTTTCTCAACTGGAATATCGAAACCTTTCCTCAAACCAGGTAAACATCTTTTCTGAAGTTTTACTTAAGGGGAAAAAAAAAAGGTTAAAACACTGTGTGACAGCATCAACAACTTTGATCTTTGCATCTTTAGGAACAAAGCAGGGTGGCAAGTTGTGTTTTCATATCATTTCATCCCAGTTAGGAGGATAAAGTTTTGATGAAGGTAATAAATATTTACCTGAATAATATTAGCTTAATTAGACAACTACAAACCAGAGGGAGAAGTCTTTGAAATATGATTTTCCTATGAGAATTAATGTTTTAACTCCATGGAAGTAGCAAAGGAGATTTAAAATATATAGCAATAACATATCTAAGAGTGTGTGTGCATGTGTAGTCACAGCAAATGACTACCTAGAAAATTACGTAATGTTTGTGTTTTAGTGACACTTCAAGTGAACTACATTTAAGATGAAATGGATTTATTTAATTGTATGTTTTCCTTTCAAGTTGTATAATTTTAATTGGATATTTTAATTAAAAATATCACTATTATCATTTGTTATTTTAGCCTCTTATGGCTCTAAATTTGCTTTGAAAAGTGATAACTCAATACTATTGTTGCTTTTCTACATTTTCTTGAAGACATTCAAACCTTCCTTCTTCCTTGTATACATGTCAAAATCCTGGTTTGCATTTTAAAATTATGCAAACGTGTACAAGTACATATGCATGTGTAAATATACATATACACATCTGTATGCTTTATGTGTGTGTATATACAATATATGTTGTAAGAAAAAGTTTATTTACTATTTGAAAAAACCAAAAAGCCTTTAGAACCAAAAAAGAATTTGGAATATAGTCATTTTACACACTTTAGTTTGTAATTAATGTCTACATAACTTGTTTTAATCAGGTTGCATTTTTTTCTAACCATTGATTAATGCATACAACCTAAGTGGGATGAATATAAGTTTGCTTTATTTTTATGCATTTGTATCATAAATTGTGATAACCTGAGGATATATTTTAAATTAAATGCAACCACAGAATCAAAATCCATATTTCCTGATCCATGTTATGGAAATTGAATGGATTAATAAATCTCCATGGCTGTTTTAAAAATCTTACATTGCCAATATACCACCCAATTGAAAGCTGTTACCTAAGACCTACCTAAGTATCAACATTTATGTAGTTGATATACTACTTTTAAATTTCATGATAGTTTAAGGGTTTAACAAGTCACACTGGACTTATCTTACATATGACATTCTGGGCCTTGGGCTAAATCAGCTACCAATTACTAAAACTGTCTTGGCCTTCAAAAGATGATTTCTAAATATACGACATAGTGAAATTTTAGGGTTTGTGCTGTTAGCCTGAATAAAAAGTCTAGGAGTAGGAAGCAAATCACACATACAAAAATGTTTTCATCTACGTTGATGATCTTTATGTAGACTCCTACTTTGGTTGAGAAGGTGGCTCCTGTAGATATTCATTATCTAACTTAGAAATTTTTCCCTTATCTGCTTTTGAAAGCAAGAACATTGCTTCAACAGAGTGCAAGAATCCAGATGAATATTGTTCTGCTTGAATTAACCTGAGATAAAGTTGGCCTATGCAAGTCCTGTGCTATTACCAGACTAAGGAAAAAAACATTCAATGTGTTGTCTCATCTACACAATATTGATATACAAATTGCGTTTGTGATTTTTATATCACAAGTAACTTAAAATGATTAAACTGACTATTAGTGATGTTATATATACCCAAGTTCAGAACCTGAAGTATTCTTTAAACCTTGGATGGAATGTTGATTTCTCTTCAAATCCCCTCAACTGTTTTTAGTCTGTCATAGGATAATCTGTGAAAAGACTACAGACTTCTTTTCCATTCTCAAGACCCCCACTTTCTTGCCTACTTTGAATCATCCTTGCAACTCTCTTTCCCATGGATGAATCAGCTGATCATGCATGAGCATTAGCAGAACAACATTAACAGAATAAAAAGCAGCGTGATCACAAAGGTAGCTAGTGTCACAATGTGACATCAGTATAAGTTGCTGAGAATTCAGTTTGATCTATGTCTCACAGAATTAAATCACCTATGAAAAATGTAAAAACATGAAAGGAAAACATAGCAGGGAAATGAAGCGGGGCCTCACTGTATTGTTCAGACTATTCTTTAACTCCTGGGTACAGGCGTTCGTGCAGTCTCAACCACTTGAGTAACTGGGACTACAGGTTCCCACCATGATTCCTGGTTTTAATGACATTTAAATAGAGCTATTGCCTCTGCCACTTAGTAGCATATTTTTAAAAATAGCTACTTGTTGTTTTTATATTCTTAGGAGAAAAGAGCTCTTACATTTCCTCTTTATGTTGCCATAAACTAAGCAATTAACGTTTTTGATACTAACAGTTATAAATACAAACATTTCTGTGTCCAATATCACAGTAATTCTCAAAGCTATATGCAGACTGAAAATTTAGACCTGACTTCTTATAGTAGTTTTATTCTCAAAACAATGTGTGCAAGAAAATATTAGTATTACTTAACTGTTGAAAGTACATTGTTTTTTGGTGATCAAGTTGCTTCACTGTGAAATTATCTTGCTAGAAGACTGTTTAATGAGAAAGTTTATAACAAAAATTGTATTTGACAGCATGAAAGCCGCAACATGATTACTTGAATTTGAAATCATACAAAGCCAGAAAAAAACTGTTCTGGTCTTCTAGAAAGATGACACAGGAAGAAATTCAAAGATGACAGTTAAGTCCTGGCTTTTGACAGTGTATCTAGACCATAGATTTTTGTTTCTTTTAAAGTTTTGTTATTTTGTTGTTGGTTTTAACTAGCATGCATTTGAATGCTGACTATTAATTATCTGTCTTAACTTTGAGCAAAATATTCAAAATTTAAAAGATCAATTTTCACAGTGCTAATTATTGTATAAGATACTATTTTTCAAAATCAATTTTTTTGAGGAAGTAAAATGTTTCAACTTTTAGTGTTGTATTTAATATGGTTAGTGTGTAAAATCACACTACTATAAATCATCCTTTATAATAATCATTTTAATTTTATTCACTAAAGCAAATTGATCTCAGAACTTTAAATTAGGTGATAGGAACCACCATTTAAATTAATTAATATTCTGGAGGTATCAAAGAGTAAATTAAAATATTTTAAGAAATGAATTTTATTATTTTATTGTAAGTTCTGGGATACATGTGCAGGATGTGCAGATTTGTTACATAAGAAAACATGCGCCATGGTGGTTTGCTGCACCTATCAACCCATCACCTAGGTATTAAACCCAGCATGCATTCACTATTTATCCTGATGCTCTCCCTCCCACTGCCACTACCGGCTTCAGCAAGCCTCACTGTGTGTTGTTAAGAAATAGATGTTTAAAACAATTTGTTTTAAAGCAGTGATAAATGTCCATATTTCATATTGATATCTGGATATTCTTTTGTTATATTTCTTTAAATCCTTCTTTCTTTATCATTCTGGGTAACATTGAATACAAATAATGGGGCCGGGCTCCATGGCTTATACTTGTAATCCCAGCACTTTGGGAGGCCAAGGCAGGTGGATCACTGGATGTCAGGAGTTTGAGAACAGCCTGGCCAACATGGTGAAACCCCATCTCTAGTAAAGGTATAAAAATTAGCCGGGTGTGGTGGCAGGCATCTTTAATCCCAGCTACTTGGGAGGCTGAGGAACGGGAATCCCTGAACCCAGGAGGCAGGGGTTGTAGTGAGCCGACATCGCACCACTAAACTCCAGCCTGGGCGACAGAGTGAGATTCTGTCTTGAAAAAAATAATGAAACAAATAATATATCTATTTTTGTGTGTTTGCTAACAATTATGTGTATTCTTGTAGTAAATGAAGGAAAGTAAAACATGAGTTAATCTACTAGTCACTGAGTTGGAATGATTTAGAAAATGTAAACGTTTTTCAAACTGAGACCATTGACTAGTTTTAGGTTAGTGAAACTGTCCCATGGCCTTAATTAAAACTTAACGGATTACAATAATGTAAAAAATATTTAAGAATTTTATAGATTTTCAAGCACACAGCATCAGGATATTGCCACATTCATCTTTAGCAATTTCACGTCTTGGTCATACAAAAAAAAAAATACCTTCAATGATATGCAAGCTACCCTCTGGAACCCACTTTCAGATAAATATTATCAATCTATTGGCTTTAAAACCAGCTTTCCAGTAAGGGTTGTGCTATCAGTTACCTCCCAACAGAACCTGTAAAAGCAGAAGTGGAATAATGAAATATACATGTATATATTCACAAATATATTCACAGATATTCACAAATATACACGTAGATATTTACAAGTATTTACACTGGCAGACATATTTTAGAGCAGGCAGCGGATATCGTCAAATCAATCACATAGTGAATAGTAGGCCCTCCGAGTATAGAAAGTTGTACTCTTTCTGTCTCGAAATAAGAGCAAATGACCAGAAGTGTGAAGCACCAGCCAAAATCCAACCTGTACTCTGCTTGCCAAGACTTGCAAATATGTAGTTGTTCCCACCAAAATAAAACATATTTTTTCTAGGCACTTTTACATAGTCTGATTAATGGCTTGCTTAAAATGTCCATATTTCTGTGGCTGTAACTTGCAACTATTTTCCCTTCAGTGACAAAAAGAACTTTGCAGATGTGATTAATTTAAAGATCTTGAGGTGGGGAGATTATCCTGGTTTATCTAGGCTGATCCAGTATAACTGTAAGTGTTCTAATAAGAGAGAGGCAGAAGGTCAGAGTCAGAGGAGGTGATATGAGAATGGCCAATTCAGAGGTTGGAATGACACAAGGACAGAAACCAAGGAATGGGATAGTCTTTCTAGAAAATAGAAAAAGACAAGAAAATCCATTCAGTTCTCCCCTATAGCCACCAGAACAAGCATAGTTCTGCTGACACCTTGATTTTTTTCTCTAGTGAAACTGATTTTGGAATTCTGTTCTCTCAAATTACAAGATAATAAATTTGTGTTGTTTTAAGCACCAAGTTGGTGGTAATTTGTTATGGCAACAATAAGCAACTAGAATGATGGAGGAGGTTCCAAAGAGTAATAATTTATAGTTTGAGAGGTATTATGGCTATTATTATTAATTCTGAATAATACTTGTTCTAGCACCATGCAACAACAGTTAGTAAATCTGGATTAAACATATACCATTTTGTACTTTATGCTTTGAGTTTCTCATTAACTTTTCATCAAGGAACAATTAAGTTTCTACTTTCTATATGGAGCTTTTTCTACTATTTGAACCATCTGAACAAAATTATTTTAAGTTGCTTTTGGTTCCATGCCACATATATTTTTGATAGCATGCTATTCTACATAGCTTCTAACATTTCCCAATAGGTTAGTTTATTGTTAAGAACCGCATCTTATGTTCTTAAAAGCAAATAGTTGACTGAAATTTTTCTTTTTGTGATATGGATTTTAGCTTCTGAGCAGACACTTGACACACATCAGCATTGTAGTAATGAGGATAGTAAAAATTATTGTTTTGATGATGTCTCAATGTTGAAAATTATAAGTTTAAATATACAGAGTAAAGGGATGCAAACAATCAGTTGTCTTCAAAGAGCTCTCTATTATATGAACATCAGCAAATGTTCGTTGAAAAAGAGGAGGTTCAAGACAATTGAAAGCAATCTGATGATACTGCCTAATTCAGGGTATTTTTAAGAACTTATCAGATTCTTTAGAAAAACCTCGTAACAGACCTTCTCATGGGGAATTTTTGTGCCTCCTTTCTGCTCTCAGCACATTTGGAAAATGTCCACCTTCCTGTATACTTCCTTGATGCACACAATTGGTAGCAGCCTCAGGTTTTTTGAGTGCTTATACAAGACCAGGAAATTCCACTCATTTCAAGAATACCACACCTTCAGTAGGATCAGGACTTAGGTCTTCCCAAGATTTATTCCTGGAATGATGTTTAGTTACTTGAAAGGCAAAATGTCTATATTGCCTCCATTAAACTCAGTAGTTGTCAGTCTTGAAATATTAAACATGTTTGCATTTCTAGCAAAGCTTCTGAATTTCATAGCACAGAAATTGGTGACATTTATGAGTCATTGTTTCCTTACCCTGAATCATTCCCTAAAGTTGATTTAATGACTTTGCAAGTCAGAAACATTTTCTTGAAGCAATAAATTTTAATGTTATTTTTTAAATATAGGGAGCAAATTTTTTTTTTAATCAAAGCAAGGAGTCCGTTTTTATTTTTGTCTAATATAACTTGCTACTGTCCAAATGTCCTTGCCTTTAACTCTACTAATTTTAATAATTGCATGTATTAATCAGATAATAGAATCAATTGACATATCCCAAATTAGTAATGGAGGTCATAATGTAATTTTTATATTATTTCCCTTTGTTTGGCCTGTCCATGATGATCAAATTAACCTGATCTTCAATTTACATTGTGCTTTATAGACACAAGTGATGTCCAATTATTTGCCTTAATTAAATCTTCCTATCAATTTAATGAACCTAATTTCTTACTGTCTGTCATCAGCACAGATAAATTAGAGGACCATTGTCATTTTTACATTATCACATTAATATTATTTTAAAGATATATATTAAGATTATTAAATTTATTTTCTTATAAAATATTATTTTTATAGATTAATAAAAATAACTCTCTTTAAAATAAAAGAACCCAAAGTAGGTATTATAGTAAATAATTAACATTCAAATTTTATGAAAGGCCTAATTTATTATTTTTACATTATACTTTGTTTATAGAGTCAATGCATGAGCAGCATTGGCCTTTACAACTTCCTGCAAAGATGGGAAAATTCTGCATTGTCCAGTACAGTAGCCACTGGCCACATAAGATTTCTGAGCATTTGAAATGTAAAATAAGGCTCTAAAATATTATTATATTTAATTTAACCCATTTAAATTCTAATTTGAGTAGCATATGTGCCAGATGGTACCGTATTAGACAGTGTAAGTCCAGGAAAAAAGTTCTGGGCTATATTTTGGATTTGGACTCTTGTTTAAACGTGACACTTACTCACTGGTTCTATAATACTGAATAGTCTCATCACTTCTGTGAGCTTCAATATCTCCATTCAAGCAATAACACCTCCTTGGTGAGGATCTACCAAATTCTATCAACTATGTTAGGTGCTATGGATACAATAATTAAGTCAGAATTGGAGCTTCTTTACATTCTGTAGTAGATAAAAGTGGTGCCAAAATGTTATAATTTATTGTTTGATTCAAATTGTAATAGGAGGCCTGAAAAGAAAGTACAAAGTCCAATTCAAGCCTATGGAGGGGAACTTAACCTGGTCTCATGTGTCTGGAGACAATTCCTGGGAGAAGTAATTTATGAATTCAGTTTAGAATGAGGGTAAGACATTTCTAAGTAAAGATAAGTACACCAAATTTGCCATAGATTCTGATTATTGTTAGAAACGTAAAGATATTTTGCTTCCCTTAAAAAAATTATGGAGTAACAAACAATCTATGAATTGAGCTATCATTAATCCCAAACAAGGCTCTATTAAATAAATTTTATGACAATAAAAGATGATCTTATGTTAAAATGCGTTTGGAAAAGCTATGTTTAACGAAGGTAAATGTCAACATGGTAAGATTTATTACAACTGTAGGTATATCTGAGATATATCTATCTAAACTTTGGTTATACTGGTACCTTGGATTAAATAAATCTTATAGAATGCCTAAGTTAACAATACTTTCTTTCAAAAAGAGGGAATCCTCCCTAATTCATTTTATGAGGCCAACATCATCCTGATACCAAAGTCTGGCAGAGACACAACAAAAAAACAGAATTTTAGACTAATATTCCTGATGAACATCGATGCAAAAATCCTCAATAAAATACTGGCAAACCAAATCCAGCAGCACATCAAAAACCTTATCCACCAAGATCAAGTTGGCTTCATCCCTGGGATGCAAGGCTGGTTCAACATACAGAAATCAATAAATGTAATCCATCATATAAACAGAACCAAAGACAAAAAACACCTGATTATCTCAATAGATGCAGAAAAGGCCTTTGACAAAATTCAACAGCCCTTCATGATAAAAACTCTCAATAAAGTAGGTATTGATGGGACATATCTCAAAATAATAAAAGCTATTTATGACAAACCACAGCCAATATCATACTGAATGGGCAAAAAGTGGAAGCGTTCCCTTTGAAAACTGGCACAAGACAGGGATGCTCTCTCTCACCACTCCTATTCAACATAGTGTTGGAAGTTCTGGTCAGGGCAATCAGGCAAGAGAAAGAAATAATGGGTATTCAATTAGGAAAAGAGGAAGTCAAATTGTCCCTACCTGCAGATGACATGATTGTGTATTTAGAAAACTCCATCGTCTCAGCCCAAAATCTCCTTAAGCTGATAAGCAACTTCAGCAAAGTGTCAGGATACAAAATCAATGTGCAAAAATCACAAGCATTCCTATATACCAATAATAGATAAACAGAGAGCCAAATCATGAGAGAACCCACATTCACAATTGCTACAAAGAGAATAAAATACCTAGGAATCCAACTTACAAGGGATGTGAAGGACCTCTTCGAGGAGAACTACAAAGCACTGCTCAGTGGAATAAAAGAGGACACAAATAAATTGAAGAACATTCCATGCTCATGGATAGGAAGAACGATTATTGTGAAATGGCCATACTGCCCAATGTAATTTATAGATTCAATGCCATCCCCATCAAGATACCAATGATTTTCTTCACAGAATTGGAAAAACTACTTTAAAGTTCATATGGAACCAAAAAAGAGCCCGCATTGCCAAGACAATCCTAAGTCAAAAGAATAAAGCTGGAGGCATCACGTTACCTGACTTCAAACTATACTACAATGCTATGGTAACCAAAACAGCATGGTACTA
>NW_012106542.1:90996-111060 GCF_000951045.1 Mandrillus leucophaeus
TCTCACACTAGTTAGAATGGCAATCATTAAAAAGTCAGGAAACAACAGGTGCTGGAGAGGATGTGGAGAAATAGGAAAACTTTTACACTGTTGGTGGGACTGTAAACTAGTTCAGCCATTGTGGAAGATAGTGTGGTGATTCCTCAAGGATCTAGAATGAGAAATACCATTTGACTCAGCCATCCCATTACTGGGCATATACCCAAAGGATTATAAATCATGCTGCTATAAAGACACATACGCATGTATGTTTACTGCGGCACTATTCACAATAGCAAAGACTTGGAACCAACATAAATGTCCT
This sequence comes from Mandrillus leucophaeus, assembly GCF_000951045.1. Taxonomy (NCBI): domain Eukaryota; kingdom Metazoa; phylum Chordata; class Mammalia; order Primates; family Cercopithecidae; genus Mandrillus; species Mandrillus leucophaeus. Next base: position 91,301 of record NW_012106542.1, read on the forward strand.
TCAATGATTGACTGGATTAAGAAAATGTGGCACATATACACCATGGAATACTACGCAGCCACAAAAAAAGGATGAGTTCATGTCCTTTATAGGGACATGGATGAAGCTGGAAACCATCATTCTGAGCAAACTGTCTCAAGGACAGAAAGCCAAACACTGCATGTTCTCACTCATAGGTGGGAATTGAACAGTGAGAACACATGGACACAGGGTGGGGAACATCACACACCAGGGCCTGTCGTAGGGTGGGGGAGGGGGAGGGTTAGGAGATATACCTAATGTAAATGATGAGTTAACGGGTGCAGGACACCAACATGGCACATGTATACATATGTAACCAGCATGTTGTGCACATGTACCCTAGAACTTAAAGTAAAATTAAAAAAAAATACTTTCTTTAAACATTTTGTGATCATAAAAAGCCTTTTATTGATTGATTGTGAGAGTCCTTAGCAACAAAGATTTCATAGTGTAGTTCTCCAAATATAATTTAAAATCCTGCATTATGTTTATATTTCAGGTCCTTCTACCTAAAAATTTATAAAAGAATATACTTTTAGTTTAACTTGGAATTATTTTTATTTATTTATTTATATTATTATTTTAAAATTGCTGACTCGGCTACAGTCTGCTTTGAGCTTTTCTGCTATTATATTTTAATGTATTCTCACTTTATGGATAACAGTTGACTATAATGTGGCCACTCAATCAGACTAGACTTTGTATTTGGATTGAAAAAAAAATAGTTTGTATTAAGTAATATTATAATCAAATATAACTTTAAAATAATAGACTGAAAAAGTCTGTTTTCTTTATAGATTCTTGTTATTTGTTTTTAGATGATTTGAGTAAATTGATTATTATATTACTTTCATTGTGCTAAATGTAAGTAGACAAAATTATTTCAACATTTTGGTATATTTAGTATATTTAATTTAGGTAAAAACAGTTTGAAATAAATTTTTATATAATCTATAAGGTTAGCAATTCATTAAAACTCTTGAAGAAAAAATATGTCTTAAACATTTATTGCATGGAAAATAGTTTCTTTCTGAAGATTTAATGATGAATAATTGTTCTCAGAAAAGAAAAAAATTAAATCTTATTTTCTAGGAAATTATAATTAAAAAGTATAACTGGCATATTAATTTATAGATTAAAGACTGATTTTCCATGTTTTCTTTTTAATAAAATTTACCACATATTTATACATGTTTGTATTTTTACTTGTAGTTGTACATGCACATACAAACATTTCAGGAAACTTGCTATTTGGTTTTATCTTATTTGAGTAAATTATTATGTTACTTTTGTTGTGCTAAATGTAAGTATATATATGGGGGTGTGGGGGTGTGTGTGTATATATATATATATATGGGGGTTACTAAATGGTATTAACTTACATGATCACAAGGGCTAACAATAGGCCATCTGCAAGATGAGGAGCAAGGAAGCCAGTCCAAGCCCCAAAGCTGAAGAACTTGGAGTCCAATGTTCGAGGGCAGGAAGCATACAGTACAGGAGAAAGATGAAGGCTGAGAGGATAAGCCAGTATAACATTTTCACATTTTTCTGCCCCCTTTATATTCTGGCCACAATGGCAGCTGATTAGATGGTGCCCACACAGATTAAGGGTGGGTCTACCTTTCCCAGCACGCTGACTCAAATGTTAATCTCCTTTGGCAACACCCTCACAGACATGCCCAGGATCAATACTTTGCATCCTTCAATCCAATCAAGCTAACACTCAGTATTAACCACCACACCCCCAAAGGTAGTTCAGCATGTACCCAGGAATGAACAAGGACAGCTTCGAGGTTAGAAGCAAGGTGGTGTAAGTTGAGTTAGATCTCTTTCACTATTTAGTCATAATTTTGCAAAGGTGGTTTCAATAGGGAGGAACGAAAGAGACTGAGGCTAGCAGTTATTCATATTCTCTAATCAGTGAATTATGGAGCCAACTATTGAATAACTTTGGTGAGAAAATTTAAGAAAAAAAATCACAAAAAAATCGGATATTTTTCTTGAAATATGTAATCTTAAAATGGACAATGGAATTGGGAATATGTAAAAGATTACATAATGGCCCCTGCATTAAAATGACATTATATAAAAATCCACAAAATTGTGCATGGCTAATATGATGATAAGAAGCAAGGAATATGAGAGGAAGACATTAGGATAGATTGGGTTGGTGATTATCCTATTTAACTGGGGAAAATAGAGGTATGAAAATCATTTTGGAGTGATGTGGTGAACTCTATTTTAGATAAGATTTATTTAATGTTCTGTGGCACACTCAAATGGAAATATCTAGGAATTCAATGCAAAACTGGGACAATTAGGACCAGAAATTTGTAATGGAGGAGGAAATTTGTGAATATTAGCTCATATATTTGAAGACATGAAAATAGTTTATATGTAGATGAAATATGTGGATTGAAGCCCCCAGTAAACATAGAATCTTAAGACACCCAAACTATAATGATTTGAGAAGCAAATCCTATTCTGATTTGACTTTTCCTTTTCTCCATTATCCTCACACTTCCCCAAATTCAACTCACTATGTTCTTGTGTCAACAATTTTTAACACTCTATAGAGTTTGTATATTCTGAATAGCTCTACACAAATATTTGTGGAGTCATTTCTAACACATCTCACTCTTTCTTTGATCCTTTTGAGAAGCAGTTATTAGAAGTTTACCATATAAAAGTCATGTTCCAGGGCTGGGTATACTAATATACATGAGAAATGAGCTGTGATCAGAAGGACTCAGAAAACTTACAGAACATATAGAAGCATAGGGGAAATAGGTTCCTTAACCAGACAGCTATACTGCATATTATCTAAATTTCTTTTGGTTCCAAAATTCTGTGATTCTGATGCTGAGTTTTAATCCTCATGCTACAACTCATTATCCATTTGCATTTCAAAATGTTACTTCCAAAGATAAAGTGGGTACACACATAGTTGAAGGGCATTCACATTGCAGCCAGCTTGCCTGTGTTTGAATTCCTAAACAGCTTGTAAGTACTGAGCTTTCTTAGAAAAAGTATTTACTTTTCATATCTGTTTGCTTATAGAATAAAGATTGCCATATGACTTATTTCAGAGACGTTTTTGTGAAAATTCAAACTATTACAGTTTTATATGTCTTGTCACATGGCAGGGGATTAATACATGTTAGCTATTATTTTTTATTTTAAAATTTTATTCTACTAATTTTAATTTATATTATAATTACTCTTATATATCTGTTGAATTTATCAGATTATGAATTCCTTAAGTGATGAATGCATCCCTATATGTTTTAATATCTCCAATACAACCATTGTATCAGGTAACTGGATTTTATATAAAATGTTGTGATTTTTTAGGATTCAAAAATACTGGAAAACTTTCATCAGTACCTGGTTTGAAACTGTACTTTATTCTGTTACTCAGCCAACTGTTTGATACATTTTAATTTTTCACACATGGCAAGTGCTATTCTTCAATGGGAATACTATACCGAAATTGATGAACATAAATAATGCGGGAAAGTGGAAACCAATCTGGAATAAAGAGAAGAGAAGAAGGTGGCTCATGAAAAAGAAAACACAGGGATGAGCACAGGCTATGCGAGTAAACTAATGGAAATTGGCATTCCTACTCTGGGTCCCATGTTTTCACATGAAAGTGGGAGGGTTTGCCAACGTCAGTTTTTCTTGGTCTGCCTTGAATTCTAATCACTTCTGGGGAAGTAGTGAATCTGGAATCTCTTTCCAAATAATACCTGTATGAATGTGTGCCCCCAAGTTTTGCATGTAACTTCAGTGCTCAGGAATTCTAATGCTCAATCAACTGACTCTGGCCGTCTCCGGGTCCCAGGTTATAAATTCATGGACTACTATATGATTTCTAAGCTCCCACACAGCGTTAAGAGTCCAAATTATGAAAGACTTCAGTAGAATTTATTGAAAGAAAATCAAAATGATACTAAATTGTAAAAAGGTATCACTTTGGAATATTGAAAAATTATACAGGAAATGTGAAGTGAGCTTTAGACTTTGTGGGGAAAACAGTGTCAAACATTGTCAAAAACTTCAGAAGAGTCTTCTAAAGAAGGCTGCCAGGAGAGAGAAGATTAAAATATTTGATAATTCTTGTCAGTCTCAACTTCTTTGAATAGAAGATTGTATACATACACATACACACACACACACGTAGACATGAACATATATATGTATATGTGTATACATAGTCTCAAATATATAGAGCATAGTTTTTCCACTATCCCTTTAAAATAAAATATCTGCCTATTGAAAAGGAGTAAACAAATTCCAACATAAATAATAAACAAAACAGTTCAATAGATATACAATCATACATTGCTTAAAGATAGAGATATGTTCTGAGAAATGCATCTTTAGGCAATTTCATCATTTTATGAAGATCAGAGTTTACTCATACAAACTTAGCTGGTATAGCCTACTACACACGTAGGCTATATGGTATAGCCTATTGCTCCTAGGCTACAAACCTATATAGCATATTAGTGTATTGAATACTGGAGGTAAGTATAACACCATGGTATTTATGTATCTAATCCTATCTAATCATAAAAGGTACAGTAAAAAATACAATATAAAAGGTTTAAAAAATAGTACACATGAATACAACACTTACAATAAATGGAACTTGCAAAGCTGGAAGTTGTTCTGGGTGAGTCAGAGTCACCATTCACTCACCATGAATTTGAACGCCTAGGGTGACTGAATTTGAATGCCTGGGGCATTACTATACACTACTGTAAACTTGATGAACACTAAAGTTATATTTTTGTTCTTAAGCAATAAATTAATCTTAGCTTACTATACCTTTTTGCTTCATAAAATTTGTTTTTTTAACCTTTCTACTCTCTTTTATAATACTTAGATTAAAACAGAAACATGTTGTACAGTTGTACAAAAATATTTTCTTTATGTCCTTATTCTATAAGCTTTTTCTGTTTCTTTTTACTTTTTAAACTATTTATGTTAAAAATAAAGACACAAACACAACTATTGGCCTAGACCTCCACCAGGTCAGCATCATCAACAACACTGTCTTTCACCTCCACATCTTGTCCCAGGGGCAATTACAAGTATTGAGTTGTCATCTCGTATGACAACAGTGCCTTCTTCTGGAATATGTCCTGAATGACCTGCCTGACGTTGTGTTCTTTTTTAATAAGTAGAAGGAGCCCACTCTAAAATATGATTAAAAAGAATAGTATAGTAAACACATAAGCCAGTGGCATTATTGTTTATTATCCAGTATTATGTACTCTACATAATTGTATGTGCTGTACTTTTATACCATTCGCAGCAGAGTAGGTTTGTTTACACCAGCATTGCCACAAATATGTGAGCAGTGCTTTGTGCTGAGACGTTATGATGGCTACATTGCCACTAGACCATAGGAATTTTTCAACCCCACCATAAACTTATAGGACTGTCATTTTATACAGATCCATTGTTGGCTAAATGACCATATGTGATTTGAGTGGCTTAATATATTTGATTGCTGTGTGCCTATACATTGTTTTGCTAGTTAATTAAGAATCATAATGAAATACCCATTTCCCATTTAACTTGGATGACACAATTGAAAACCACAACTGAGCTATTTTTGTAATCCATAACTCAATGGATAAAGGAGAAATATACCAAATTAACCATGCTTTTAAGGCCACTGCAGGAATATAAGCATACTAACCTTACTAATAATATGTTTGTATTTGTTAATATAAATAGACTACATTGTCATATGCCTGGTAAATATTTTAACTTTCACTCTAGCTTACTTGAAATAAAATCAATGACTTACTACAAAGAAACTGCTAAGGAATCTTTAACCTGCAGGAGATTGGAAATGAGCTACCTGCCAAGAAAAAAAAAAAAAGTAGTTTCTAATTTTAGACACTTGGCAGATAGGTAGGACCAAAACAAATCATCACTGGCTGTTCCATTATATACAATAGTAAGCAATTTCATTTGGCAATATTTCTACTGTATGATAGCCACTTATTCCAGGTAGAAATTCCCAATTGCCTAGTAACAATTTGTTGCAGTATACCTACTCAGAGTTAGCATATGCCAGGGAAGACAGGAGGAGATGCAGATGCTCTCTTGCAGTTGATTTTCAATAACTACAGCACTCGGGGAGGAAAAAAAAAATAATTGAGAAGAAATTGTGAAACATGCTAAGTAAATAAAGCTAGACTTTAAATTTTTTCCTTGTATTTTCTACCACAATCTACTATTTATTTTCTATTTCAATTCTGCTAATTTTTCAAACAAATTTACCAAAAACCGAGTATTTATAGGTGATGTTAATTTTTTTGCTCTATTTTATGGGCACTATGTAGCCACCAGTTTCCTTCTTCTCTTTAACTGAGAGATAAATCACCAAAAACTCTTTTATCTCTCTGATGTGTGCCATGAGCTTCAAGTGATCCCCTGAGGTTCACGTGATCCCCATTATCTCCGGAAAGCACTACTAATTTGAACACCTCAAATTGCTAAAGTTTCTGGAGCATGCAAAGAGTACACTAAGTCAGTGGGAGATTACTTCTAACAAATTAATTTAGTAGAAAATCGCTCCCCATTAGGATTGTAAGTGTTTAAGGTATTTTCTCAAGTAGTGAAAGTATCTTGGAGGGTATATAAAAGGAAAATGGAAAAATAGTCTTGATCATGCAAATGGTAGTTACCGTCTGTAACCAATAGGTTACCCTGGGATAATTATGGAGGTATCGTCACACTGAGTTTATATTAATCTCTTTCAGCTTTCATATCTCATTATATGGCCATCAACATTAATTGTGTATTCGTCTTCTCTCACTCAAAGATACTATGACTTTGAATAGGGCAATTAATTATACAAAATCAATTGTTTCAGTGTCACAGATACTAACAACCTAGCAACTTCCAAATTTGTCAGGAGAGCTTTGTGTAGATGTTGCCGAGATCACAGAAGCCAATAGACTGTGATATTAATAACTTAATGTGAAATATCACTACTTCAAAAATGAGTAATCTCTACAGACTTTTTATTAAATTTGCCTAATAAATTCATGTTTAGTTTATGGAGGGTTTATTGAGTGATAATACAACACTATGCATATATACAGTGCTACCATGGGAATGATGGGATGGTGCTGATGGCAGAAACAAGGAAACAAGAAGGGTCATGGAAAGATGTACACAACTAGTAATAGCTAAAATATTATTTTTAAAAGAAATTTTTTCCTGGAGATTGAGTATAAAACAGAGTTTTAAAAGAATTTGGGATAGCCAGGCGCGGTGGCTCACACCTGTAATACCAGCACTTTGGGAGGCCCAGGTAGGCAGATCACTTGAATCCAGGAGTTAGATAACAGCTTGGGCAACATGGAAAAACCATATCTCTAAAAGAAATGCAAAAAACAAAATTAGCCAGAAGTGGTTGCACATGACTGTAGTCCCAGCTACTCAGGAGGCTGAGGTGGGAGGATCCAGTGAGCCCAGGAGGGTGAGGCTGCATGAGTCATGATTGTGTCACTATACTCCAGCCTGGTCAACAGAACAAGGACTGTCTTATAAAATAAAATAAAATAAAATAAAACAAAACAAAATAAAATGGAATATTGATTGACAGGAAATTTGGGGCTAATCAAAAGATGAATCAGTAGCTTCAGAAATTATAATAAATATATTTTACATGAGGAATAGTGAGAGGTCAATTTGTTCTTAGTTGAGTGTCAGTAAAAAATGTGATGTGAAAACAATGGTATAACATTGGCTTGAGCTTCTTAAAGCCTTGAGGATCATATGACTTTGATTTAAGGTCATTGGAAATCATCAATATATCCCTAAAGGCAGGCTGTTCTCCCAGTTTCATAACGAATTTTTATGAAGGGTGGTGTGTGGATATGCTAGAAGAGAGAAGCAAACTGCTATACACTCAAGGCAGATAGACAACTGGACCAGTCAACTGACTTTGTTAGACCTGCTTTCCACTTTTCTCTTCCTCAGTTTCTTCATCTGCTTCTATTGTAACGCCTCTGGTATTGGATCCAGGGTCAAGCACATAGTAAAGGATAAAAATCAAACTAACAGGAAACCTATCTATATCTATCTGTCATGTATTTATGTCACAGTAGTTGATCTCTTCACATCAGTTTGCTGGCTACAAACAATTCTGAGGTAATCCACATAAATTTTATAGTTCAACATCTCTTTCTCTCTCTCTAGACACATAGACACACATATATATCATATATATATGTATACCTCTATAAAATTTTGGAAATACTGCAATAAACCATTTATCATGTGTATATTCCAGTACAACATTAATGTTCATACTCCATGTGAAAGAAAAGATAAACTATAGACTTTTAGTGGAGATTGAGAGTTTCTGATATAGATAAAAGTGTATATATAATATCTATATATATATACACATATGCATGCAAATATACACACATAGGGGTGTGTGTGTATATTTACACATATATGTATATTTCTATCATCTATCTGTGAAGTTTTATAGAATATCTCCTTTCAGAATTGGACTCAAAGAAAGCTATAATACATGAAGCTTACTCCTCAATGTAACCACTGAAATTTTAAAGCTATAAAATAAAGAATAACAATAGATCCAATTTAGTAAACACTATAGTTGAACCTACTAGTAGTCCTCGATATTTGTTTTCCTTTTCTCTTATAATAATAGAACCTTCAACTTTTAGCACTGCATGTTCTTTCACAGAATAAAAATGATATTTCACAAAATGACTTTTTTTTTTGTGAAGCTAGGAGTGCCTAGTTTTAAACAATGGAAAGAAAGCAGATGTATCCTATACAACTTGGGAACCTTCAATAAAATAGGCATGATACAACTTGTGCTCATTCTCATTTTTACCCCTTCTCTCCTCCATTCCTGCTTATTGTAATGTGAATGTGATGGATTGACATCTAGTGGCCTTTTTTAACCACACCCTAGGGATATCAGACCATGAACTAGAAAAGGCCTTGACTCTTGAAATCCCTTAAATTTATTCACCAAATAAAAGTCAATTTATCTACTGGATGTCTTGCAAGTACTTACTATAGAAATACAGTAAAGACAAAGAAAAAAGAAAAAGGAAAGCAAAAAGAACACAGCTCTGTATTAAATGGTTTTAGTTCTATGGCTAAGTGGTCTAGTTCAGATAAAAAGTATTCCTTTTGACCGGGTGCGGTGACTCACTCCTGTAATCCCAGCACTTTGGAAGGCTGTGGTGGGCGGATCACGAGGTCAAGAGATACAGACCATCGTGGCTAACACGGTGAAACCCCGTCTCCACTAAAAATACAAAAATTAGCCGGGTGTGATGGTGCGCTCCTGTAGTCCCAGCTGCTCGGGAGGCTGATCAGGAGAATCGCTTGGACCCAGGAGGCCGAGGTTGCAATGAGCCAAGATCGTGCCACTACACTCCAGCATGGGCGACAGAGCAAGACTCCGTCTCAAACAAACAAACAGACAAACAGAAGTATTCCTTTTACTCTCTAAAAAGTATAGTGTTTGTATGAATAATTGATAGTGACTTAATCTTCACCCACTTATCCAGTTATCCATCTCTAAAAGAGAAAAGAAGAGGAGGCAAAAAGTTATCACAGGGCAGACAAGAGTGGTGAAGGAAAGGGAGGAAGATAAAAGATAAATGGGGGAGGGGTGTGAAAGAGAAAAAGAGAGGATAAAAAAGGGGTTAGAGAGAGGCAGATGTTGAGGTCATGGGTAGGAAGAATTAGAAAAAGAAAACATTTTGTGCTGTGAAAGGTCAGAATGTGTTTGTTTAAACAGGAAATACATCAACAAAAACATCAAAGTCTTACAGTGTGGTTGTGCCTAAAATTCCCTTTTTCTCTACTTTGTATTATAATCCAAGTGAAAGATGACTGTGGTGATATAACTAACTGCAATGTGAAAAAAAAGTTTACTTTTAATTATGGGAGATAATTGTTGAAACTGATTGACATATTAAAATTACATTTAGGTTTATTTGTATTGCGAGCAAATTAAATAAATCCATCATACAACCTATAATAGCTACACTAAATAACTCCAGTGTATTTATCCACAAACTAAATATTTAGTTAAATATTTGATTTACCTTTTTTGAAGACAACTAGAATATTTGGGGGGTTCTTGTCTATTATTTTGTGTTTTATTTACTCCAGGAGATTTCCCCTCATGGGAAGTCAAATATTAAGGTAGTTATAAATAGAAAAGAAGTATAAATTGACCTCAGGTATAATGCAATATTATATTTATGTTTAGTTTGTAGAAATTCATTTTATTCTTTGGTAACAAGCAAACACAACAATATAAAAAATAAAATAGATTTGAAACAGTTGTGGAACAAAATTAAATAAGACAGGTGAAAAGACAGTAGCTTCAATGTATTTTTTTTTTTTTTTTGAGATGGATTCTCCCTGAGTCTCCAGGCTAGAGTGCAGTAGTGCGATCTCAGCTCACTGCAATCTCTGCCTCCCAGGTTCAAGCAATTCTTTTGCCTCAGTCTCCCGAGTAGCTGGGACTACAGGCACCCGCCACCATGCTTGGCTAATTTTTCTATATTTAGTAGATACCGGGTTTCACCATGTTGGCCAGGATGGTCTTGATTCCTTCACCTTGTGATCCACCCACCTCGGCCTCCCAAAGTGCTGGGATTACAGGCGTGAGCCGCTGTGCCCAGCCAGTCACCCCTTTCACTAGCACAAGAAGTGGCATCCAATCACAGTGTCAGGCTTGAAGTTTGGGATCTCATAATCTCTATGATATTTGGACTTGGCTTTTTGAATTCTGCTGTTTTTGATCAAGTAACTGTCCCTCTTTCCCTACATGCATACAAACACTAAGTACACAATTGTGAGACATGAATAATTTTTCTACAATAGACCTATCCTACATTCAAAAAGTGTCTGGATGGTGAGAAACACAAAGTCACTTGTTCCTAGTTATTCTGAAATCTCCATGGGGAAATATTGACAGGATTACCTACTCTGGAGCACAAGATTTTCTAGACTAGAGCCCAGTTCTGCTCTCTCAGAGTGGCTCCAAGTCTCTTGGTTTCTGCACATCTCAGGAGTGGTTCTCAGACTCTCAAAAGTAATATTGGCATAGCTTGTATATCATAGGTCCTTTTAAGAGATCCCAAAGAAAAGCTATCCTCATAAGTTTGCTAGAGTATTATTTGCTTTTTTTTCTTTTTTACTGTATTTATATTTGTACTGATGATTCAAAAACAATTGTGTGTAAAATTAGCACAAATTGTGGTGGTGATAAGAACCTCCACCAAGGGTATTCTTCACCAGTGCACACATATAAGGGAAGAAAACCAGTTTTTCTTTGTCCTTGTTGAAATCACAAAATTATTAAATTTCGACCTTCTAGTATTTGATAGCACAACTGGGTGACTATAGTCAATAATAGCAGTCAATGTTTTAATATAATCTATCATGAAATGGGAAGTATGCATAAAGAACATTTGCTACATATTGAAGTGTAACACTTGTATCAAGAAAAATAATATATATAACAGAGGTCCAATCTGAATTAGAGCAGTTTTTTCTTCATGGAATCCAGTTTTTTACTCAAATGGATAACTGAAAACCTCTGAGAATTCAGACTGAGGTATTTCATGGACAATTTATTGAAAATGAATGCCCATCTGTAACTTCAAGAAGAACAAATGACTGTATTTGTAGCCAATGATAAAATTTGAGCTTTTGAGTATGTATTCGAATTTAAGACAAATTTTGCCCACCATCACAAGCTTGCCAGATTCCCAATATATAAAAAATCTTTTTGTTAGATCCATGGTGATATTACACAAATGTTATTTTTTGATATTGTATCATGCAGTGTGTCACCATTTACAACAAAAAAAGGAAAACTTAGGCCAATAACTCTGATGAACATCAATGCAAATATCTTCAAAAAAATATTGGCAAACTGAATTCAACAGCATATCTGAAAGATTATCCACCAGGGTCACGTATGCAAGGCTGGTTCAACATATGCCGATTAATAAATGTGATTCATAATATACACAGAACTAAAGACAAAAACCACATAACTATCTCAATATATGCAGAAAAAGCCTTCAATAAAATTCAACATCCCTTCAGGATAAAGACTCTCAATAAACTAGGTATTAGTGGAACATACGTCAAAATAATAAGAGTTACTTATGACAAACTCACAGGAAATACTGAATAGGCAAAAGCTGGAAGCATTCCCTTTGAAAACCGGCATCAGACAAAAATGTCCTCTCTTACCACTCCTATTAACCATAGTATTAGAAGCTCTGGCCATGGCCATCAGGCAAGAGAAAGAAATAAAGAGAATTCAAAGAGAAATAAAGAGTATTCAACCCCATCAAAAAATGGGCAAAGGTTATGAACAGACACTTCTCAGAAGAAGACATTTATGCAGCCAGCAAACATGAAACAAAGCTCATCGTCACTGGTCATTAGAGAAATGCAAGTCAAAACCAAAAAGAGATAACTTCTCACACCAGTTAGAATGGCGATCATTAAAAAGTCAGTAAACAACAGACGCTGGAGACGATGTGGAGAAACAGGAATGCTTTTACACTGTTGGTGTGAGTGTAAATTAGTTCAACTATTGTGGAAGACAGTGTGGGATTCCTCAAGGATCTAGAACCAGAAATACCATTTGACCCAGCAATCCCACTATGGGACATGTACCCAAAGGATTATAAAACATTCTACTATAAAGACATATGCACATGTATGTTTATTGCGGCACTGTTCACAATAGCAAAGACTTGGAACCAACCTAACTGCCCATCAGTGATAGACTGGATAAAGAAAATGTGGCACATATACACCATGTAATACTATGCAGCCATAGAAAAGGATGAGTTCATGTCCTTTGCAGGGATGTGGATGAAGCTGGAAACCATCACTCTCAGCAAAATAACACAAGAATAGAAAACCAAATGCCACATGTTCTCACTCATAAGTGGGAGTTGAACAGTAAGAACACATGGGCACAGGAAGCGGAACATCACACACTGGGGCCTGTTGGGAGGTGGGGGTTAGGAGAGGGATAGCATTAGGAGAAATACATAATATAGATGACAGATTGATAGGTGCAGCAAACCACCATGGCACGTGTATACCTATGTAACAAACCTGCACATTCTGCACATGTGTACCTATGTAACAAACCTGCACATTCTGCACATGTGTACCTATGTAACAAACCTGCACATTCTGCACATGTATCCGAGAACTTAAATTACAATTAAAAAAAATTTAAAAAAGAAATAAAAGGTATTCAAATAGGAATAGAGGAAGTCAAACGGTCTCTGTTTGCAGATTACACGATCCTATATCTAGAAAACCTGATCATCTCAGACCAAAAGCTTCTTAAGCTGATAAACAACTTTTCAGCAAAATCTCAGAATTCAAAATTAATGTGCAAAAATTACAAGCATTCCTATACACCAACAAGAGACAAACAGAGAGCCAAATCATGAATGAACTCCTATTCACAATTGTTACAAAAAGAATAAAATACCTGTAAATATAGCAACAAGGGATGTGAAGGACCTTTTCAAGAACTACAAACCACTGCTCAAGGAAATCAGAGAGGACACAAACAAATGGAAAAACAGTCCATGCTCACAGATAGAAACAATCAATATCATGAAAATGGCTATACTGACCAAAGTAATTTATAGATTCAATCATATTCCAATTAAACTATCATTGACATTCTTCACAGAATTTTTAAAAACTACTTTAAAATTAATAGTTTAAAAATATTTTGAATTTTATTCAAAAATCAGCCTGGATAGCCAAGACAATCTTAGGTAAAAAGAAAAGGCTGGAAGCATCACACTAACAAACTTCAAACTATACTACAAGGCTAGAATAACCAAAGCAGCATGGTGCTGGTACAAAAACAGACACATAGACCAATGGAATACGATAGAGATCTCAGGAATAAGGCTACACATCTATAACCATCTAATCTTTGACAAACCTGACAAAAGCAATGGGGAAAGGATTCCCTGTTTAATAATGGTGCTTGGAAAACTTGTTAGCCATATGAAGAAAATCGAAACTGGACCCCTTCTTTACTCCTTTTACAAAAATTAACTATAGATGGATTAAAGACTTAAATGTAAAACCTGAAACTATAAATACCCTAAAAGAAAAGCTAGGCAATACCATTCAGGACATAGGCATGGACAAAGACTTCATGAAGAAAATGTGAAAAGCAATTGCAACAAAAGCAAAATTGACCAAAGGGATATAATTAAACTAAAGAGCTTCTGCATAGCAAAAGAAAATAGCATCAGAGTGAACAGACAACCTACAGAATGGGAGAAAATTTTGAAATATACCCATCTGACAAAGGTTTGATATCCAGAATCTGTAAGAAACTTAAACAAATTTATGAAACAAAACAATACATTAAACAGTGGGCAAACGACAAGAACAGATATTTCTGAAAAGAAGACATTTATGTGGCCAACAAACATGAGAAAAAGCTCAACATTACTGATTATCAGAGAAATGCAAATCAAAACTACAATGAGATACCATCTCATACCAGACAGAATGGCGATTACTAAAAAGTCAAGAAACATTAGATGCTGGCGAGGATGTGGAGAAATAGGAACGCTTTTACTTTTGGTGGGAATGTAAATTAGTGCAACCATTGTGGAAAACAGTATGGCAATTCCTCAAATACCTAGAGCCAGAAATACCATTTAACTCAGTAATCCCATTACTGGGTATATACCCAAAGCAATATAAATCATTCCATTATAAAGACGGATGCACACGTATGTTCATTGCAGTACTATTTACAATAACAAAGGCATGGAATCCAAATGCCTATCAATGATAGACTGGATAAAGAAAATGTGGTACATATACACCATGGAATACTATGCAGCCATAAAAAGAAACAAGATCATGTCCTTGGCAGGGACATGGAATGAGGTGGAAGCCATTACCCTCAGCAAACTAACACAGGAACAGAAAACCTAATACCACATATTCACACTTATAAGTGGGAGCTGAACAATGAGAACACATGGACACAGGAAAGGGAACAACACACACTGGGGCTTGTCGGGGGCGCAGGGGAAGGGAGAGCATCAAGACAAATAGCTAATGTATGTGGGGCTTAAAGTCTAGGTGATGGGTTGATAGGTGCAGCAAACCACCAAAGCACACCCATGTTTACCCATGTAACAAACTTGCACGTCCTGCCCGTGTATCCCAGAATTTAAATTCAGCAGCACATCAAAAAGCTTATCCACCAAGGTCAAGTGGGCTTCATCCCTAGGATGCAAGGCTGGTTCGACCTACACAAATCGATAAATGTAATCCATCACATAAGCAGAACCAATACAAAAAACACATAATTATCTCAATAGATGCAGAAAAGGCCTTTGACAAAATTCAACACCCCTTCATGCTAAAAACTCTCAATAAACTAGGTACTGATGGAACATATCTTATTATTTTAAGAGCTATTTATTTATTTTTTATATTTATTTATTTATTTATTTATTTATTTTGAGTCTCGCTCTTGTAGCCCAGACTGGAGTGCAGTGGCGTGATCTTGGCTCACTGCAACCTCCGCCTCCCGGGTTCAAGCAATTCTCCTGCCTCAGCCTCTTGAGTAGCTGGGATTACAGGAGCCCGCCACCATGCCCAGCTAATTTTTGTAGTTTTAGTAGAGACAAGGTTTCACCATGTTGGCCAGGCTGGTCTCGAACTCTTGACCTCAAGTGAACCACCCGCCTTGGCCTCCCAAAATGCTGGGATTATGTGCGCGAGCTACCGCGCCCGGCCAATAAGAGCTATTTATGACAAACCCACAGCCGTATCATACTGAATGGGCAAACATTGGAAGCATTTCCTTTGAAAATCGGCACAAGACAAGGATGCCCTCTCCCACCACTCCTATTCAACAGAGTATTGGAAGTTCTGGCCAGGGCAATCAGGCAAGAGAAAAAAATAAAGATATTCAAATAGGAAAAGAGGAAGTCAAATTGTCTCTGTTTGCAGATGACATGATTGTATATTTAGAAAACCCCATCGTCTCAGCCCCAAATCTCCTTAAGCTGGTAAGTAACTTCAGCAAAGTCTCAGGATACAAAATAAACGTGCGAAAATCACAAGCATTCTTATATACCAATAATAGACACACAGAGCCAAATCATAAGCAAACTCACATTCACAATTACTACAAAGAGAATAAAATACCTAGGAATCCAACTTACAAGGAATTTGAAGGACCTCTTCAAGGAGAACTACAAACCACTGCTCAAGGAAATCAGAGAGGACACAAACAAATGGAAAAAACATTCCAGGCTCATGCATAGGAAGAATCAATATTGTGAAAATGTCCACACTGCCCAAAGTAATTTATAGATTCAATGCTATCCCTATCAAGAACTTAAAATTAAATAAAAATTTTTAAAAGGGTGCACAAATAAATTACCCACATTTTCAGGTGACCCATGTATGATATCCCAAAACCACGAATAGCAAAAGATCCATTCAAACTGCCAGGTAACGATATGAATTTTAAGAGTCCATGACTTTTCAAGTTTTGAACTGTTATTAGATAAGAATATCCAAAATAATGTAAAAAGGTTACGAAAATACACTTCCATTTTTATTCTGTATATTTATCAGAGGCTGTATTTTCTTTATATACTTTAACCACAGCAACATATCACAACTGATTGAATGCACAAGAATGTAGGAGAATTCAGATTTATTCTATTTAGACCATCATAAAAAAAGACTTGCTGTTCTAGTTTGTTTGGTGCCACTCTAACAAAATACTTGAGACTAGATATTTGTAAGAATGAAGATGCATTTCTTATAGTTCTGGAATCGGGGAAGTCCAAGATGAAGGAATTCATATCTGGTGAGGGCCTTCTTGCTACGTCATCACATGGTGAAAGGCGGAAGGGTGAAAGAGTGGGCGTGAAAGAGGGAAAGAAAAGGAAAGACGCTGGATGAGGCTGAGATCATCCTTTTATCAGGAACTCACTCCTGAACTTACCCACTCCCCCAATAATGGCATCAATTCATTCAGAAAGGCACGACCCTCATAACCTAATCACCTCTTAAAGGTCCTAACTCTCAACACTGTTGCATTGGACATTAAGCTTCAGATACTTGAACTTTAGAGGACTCATTCAAACTTGAAATGTAAGCCAATGCCACTTTCTCTACTCAAATTATTGTGTTTATTTTTTCTTAAAATGCAGGATGATATCAGTCAGTAGGTTTATTATTGTTTTAAATAAACACTTTCAGTTCACAGTTTTTATATCTAATTGGTAAATATGAGATATAAAAGAATCAAAAGAATGAAAAGCTCTCTGAAGCCTAAATAATATGTATGAGAACAAAGAAGTCTTGAGACTAATATGTTCAAGAACATCAAATGTAGTCCATAATTATCTTCAGCCCATGGCTCTAACCTTTGAAAATATCATTTTCATTAAGAAATATCTTAAATTTGTAGCTGAAGAGCTTTCTAATTCTGACTACAAAGGATAGAAAGTTAAAACCATAGAGTCCTGTCTTGATGTTAAACTTAGTCTCTTTCAATTTGAGATGGCAGGACAATTCCCTAAAAACTTTGCAAATTTCTTATTTAGGTCCTTGCTATGACCTGAAAACCACACTTACAATTCTTTTTAAAGTAGACTTCTTTCTACTTTGGGTAGCCAGGCTAGTGTATTAATAATCTTATTTTTTTAATGTATCCCTTTCTTTTCTAGCTGGGAAGTTTTACTACTCACTGCCTACATCTTTCAAAGGTCTCAACCAAGTGTATTGCAGCTACACTTTTGATTTGATCTTTAACCTGAGGTCATTTGTACTTTCCTTCTGATTTGACAAATGGGAATTGAGAAAGAGTTTAAGTTTCCAACACACTCCAATAACTCACCCTTCTCTTTCTGAGCATTACCATACATAGTGTATAGATGTCCACTGACACTTTTTATCATATTCTAGAAAAATCACCTCATCAAAACCTACAAGTACGTTACACTTGTTTTATATTTCAATTTAAAACAGGGAACAGATTTTACCATTTTTTTTCACAACTATGTAATCTGGGTCACCATTTAGCAAATCTGCTTTAGCAGTTTACTCTCTGCTTTCGTAGTTCAATTTTTTTAAAAAATTGTTTTGTTTGGGATAGTATCAAGTCTTTGCTGACAATTTCCTAGACTATTTTGTATTGCCAACCAAAACCTGATCTTGAATCAGATGCCAAATGTTTTAGAATTTTTTAATAGTAGCTCTCCACTCCTTGAACCAATTTTTGTATCAGTAAAACTTGTGACGCATAATATAACATTTGTATATCTTTTAATTCTTTGTCGATAGTACTTTGATTTCTCTTAGACTCAGGTGGGTTCACTCATTTTTCTGGGGCCCGCTGCATCTCAGCAGGGCAGCCCTGTTCCTAATGAAACTACCTGGGCCATTTGTCTTTCATCTTTCAGCAAGCCAGCTTGGGCTTCTTCAGTGAACAGTATTCATAGGAATCCCAAAACAGCAAGAAAGAGGACAGATCACACTATGTAAAAACTTTTCAAGCCTTTGTTACTGTCGTTTTCATTGACATCTCATTGAACAAGGCAAGTCACATGACTAGATCCACAATCATAATGGAAAGCAAAGTTTCACAGAGGGGAGTATGGACACGGAAGGGGGGAGAATGTGTGACCATTTTTGCAAATCTACCATAAAGCGATATGGAGTTATTCTCTAATATTGTGGATAGCTTGTTCTTTTTAAAATTAAGCTTTAAAATGATAATGGGAATTACTTCTCATATGGGTCAATTTTCAGAAAAGAAAAAAAAAATTGTGTCAATTTTCCCCTTTATTATTTCTTTATTATTTATTTTTGGGCACTTTAAAAATACTACCTGAGTTACTTATAGAATGAATAAAAAAAAACTAAATATTTTCAACATTTGGCCATTTTATTTCAGTATTGCTTTCATGCTAATTTGCAAAGTCTAAAAGCTTAAGAGATTATATTTGCAATGGAGATTTGTATTCATCCTGTATGTGAGCTGATAAATGTTTTAGTAATAGAAATGACTCATCTAAGTTTTTTCCACTAAAGGGATGTATTGGTTACAAAATAAGCAGGCTTCATTTAGATTATGTAACCCTACATGTTATTAGTTATATTAAAAACATATTTAATTAACTCAGAAATTATTTTAAAATAGTCTTCTAAAGCTTTTTTCACTTTTTTGTTTCTATTAAAATTTTTATCATCAGAAAAGCTAAGTCCAAAAACTGCATTCCATTTTATTTTAGAAATTTAATAATTAAAGTGTAACAATTATGGTTGAAACTATAACTAATAATATAATATGCAATGTGCTTTTTATTTACTGAATCAGTAATTCCATAAAATTACCATAGTAAAGATTTTCATTTTAAATATATAAATTACCTGAAATAATGTTAACAATTAGAAATTCTTCATGAGAAAAAGGAAAAATTAATTTCTATGAGAACCTTACATTCCATCGCTGCCCCACTAAGAATTTAAGCTACCAAAACCTCTCTGCTTTTGAAAGACTATTATTGACTATCAATTACCGTGTGGAAATGTGGCACATATAATGCAAAATCTTTAGTGGAAGTAAAACTTTT
>NW_012106542.1:111169-136466 GCF_000951045.1 Mandrillus leucophaeus
GCCCGGTTAATGTTTTGTATTTTTAGTAGAGATGGGGTTTCACCGTGTTAACCAGGATGGTCTCAATCTCCTGACCTCGTGATCCACCCGCCTTGGCCTCCCAAAGTGCTGGGATTACAAGTGTGAGCCACCCCACCCGGCCAAATTGGTTAATCTTTATTCAAACAACAATATCAAAATATTTCAAGAGTTTGAATAAGGGAAGTCCTCCTATCATTAAAAGAGTAATTGATAGAGGTTAATATCATATGTCTAAATATCATTTTGAATCTTTCTGATAAGTAAGTAAGTGCAGAACCAGATGGACAAATTGATTTCACATATATTCATTTAAAAAAAATATTTCTTTTGATTATTTAGACTTATGTTTGCAGACCTCAATTGAGTTTTAATTCTTGGTATTCTTGCCTATGGAATTAGCTCAAATATTTTCAGTTTGAAACAAAACATATAAATGTGAAATATGTTCAGTTAGGTACTCACACAAATTATGCACATAAATTATCTGAGTATAAATTATTTTGTTTGAATTTTGGGACTAATAGTAATTAATAATCAGCCTGAAGAAAATTTTTATTTAAAAGTTTTTGAAAAGCAAAAAGTATAAAATATTAGTGATGTATAAAGAGAAAGAGAAAGGGCATTCAATGTTATGTGTGAAGAACAGAAAACTTAGATTCCATTTGAATTATTTTTCCAAAATAGTGACATGAAGTTATCAAAAAACTCTGAGAAAAATTAACAAATTGAAAAACGGGGAAGAAAAAGTAAATAAAATAGCAGAAAGCTGATAAGGTAATGTGAATAAACTTTCTATGTGTATGGTTGTCTATATGCTATGCTAATGTGAAAAAATGCTATTATTTTAAAACACAATTTTGCCTTAAGCCCATATGCCATAGCTATTTTTCTGCAGCTTTTCAGCACAGCCAGATTTGTTGAAATAGAACTATGAAAATATTATGTCTGCATCCTCACTGCCCATTTATTCGCTTTTCAAAGCAATATAATTTTACTTCGACCCCTACCCTTCCACAGATACCTCTGTAAAAATAGTCACTCATAACTTTCATGTTGGTATAGTCAAAATTACTTACCAGTTTTGTGGCATTTTCGACTTTTGTTCACTCTTTCCTGTTGTTATTCTGATCTCTCACTATTTTCCCTAGCACTCTGTCCTCGTTTTCTTATAAATCTTCTAGTCATGTTTATTCATCGTCTTTGGCTTTGTTCTTAAATTCTAATGCATTTTGAGCTACTTTTCCCCTTTGGACTTGTCATGCCATACATTTTCCCTGGGAGATGGTCTTTCCCTCACATAGCTGCAAAAATCATTTAAATTTTGATGATTCTCAAATCTGTATCTCTACCTCTGTATCTCTACCCTTAAACTTTTCTCAGTGTGGGAACTGGACAGGAATAGAAAACTAAGTTAAGCATGTAAAACGTTGAATGGAATATTGAATAATAGCAAAAGCAATGACATATTTAACTTTCTACAAGAGTTATTATGAATGAAAGACAAAGAGATATTAGTGAAAGACAATGATAGCTGATTCCATAGTAATGTAGGCTAGAAGGAGGATTATTCTGATGATGAATGAACATCAACTATTTTAATATTTTGATGGAAACAGGCAGAAAAAGGGAAATATTAAAAATACAATAGACTATGAATTACAGCTGGAGCAGAATCCCTGCCGAGTAAAGAATAGGAGTATAAAGCACAGGTGGAGAAAATATCCTTTGTCATAGAAAGGTACATTATTTCCTCAAAGATTAAAACATGGATGCTTGTTTATATAGGGTTATTGCCTAAGTGTGCCCATGGCCGTCTCACCTCAATATTAAGCATCTTTTTATATTACATGACTTTTCCTTCATTTAACTCTGCCACAGTTTCCTCCTCAATAACGTATATGACATATACACAATCCTTCTTGTGATTGTGATTAAAGTCATATAATACAGACAGTACCTATAAATAATGATATTTATAAACAATAAAATCACAAATAACTGTTTTGATAAGGAAAAAGTGTTTAGCTTATGTTTTAGAGGTGGGTGGGTTTTTATTCACCATTTTTGTATGCTATAGCCCTATTCAGAATGGCATTCTAATAATGATTAACTGTAATGGTTAACTGTGTGTGGTCCTATAAAAGAAACCGAAAGACATGCAAACACTTCTGAATTGCAGTAGAACTTTGAAATCTAATTCAGTTGACTTATAGCAGATGGACACAGGCTGAGTAATGTGTGTTTTTTATAGTAATATCATGTGAATATGATGATTGACATTCATCTTAAAACCCAGCAATATGTTTTTACCTCTACTGGAATTAGAATGGTGGAAGCTAGCTGCTTGTTATGCGTTATAAAGGCAGGAAGACAATGATCATATGAATACTGCTATTTTCTTGGAAAGATGATCAAAATTTGACAGATGTCTGTCTGTGGAATTTCTGTCTGTCTACCCATGATGGTGTAGGAATACATTTTTTAGTTAGAAACAATTGTGCTTTAAAAGCACGTTGTACATTAACTTGTATATTCTATTTTCATTTACAAACTGAATAAGTGGAATGCCTTTAGAGAAGAAAACCAAAATATTGCAACTGAGAAAATAGAATTAAATCTTTATCCAGTTAATCAAATTTAGTCATCAAACCAACAGAGAAATTGATGAGGCAGTCTCTGAAGTATTCGTAAAAATTCACACAAACCTATCCTCTAAAATGATTATTTTCTGGGAAGCTATATAAGAACCAGGGCTCTTGTATTAAAGTGTAACATCAATTAAAGCTGTCTTGTCTATATTTCTAAAATATATCAACAAAAATGCTGGGTCAAAACTATGTGAGTTAAAAAATAAATACACTCTTCAATGATATAATTCAATCAATTTCATTGGTTTGATTACTACAGCTTATGTATTTTTCTTAAATTGTCCTCTGGGGAAATATAATGTTGAAATATAGTGAAATAGCTTTAATCTTTTGAGCTCAAATTGTGCTGACTGAAGTATCCTTATGAAGGTTTATTTATGATTGAAAATCACATGATGAAGTTTACCATGTAGATCTGCAGATCTCATGGACTCTCAGAAAGAATAAGGTGTGAAGCCTCTTTCCTACCATTTACTAATCATACTATTTAAGTAAATGACTTCAGGGAACCTCAGTTTATCATCCATAAAATTAAAATGATGATTCCTGTCTGCTTGATGTATTATAATAATTAGCAATACTATATAGTCCTTGGATTATAGGTTGTCCATATTAAATTTAATATTAGGCAGTTTTATACTATGTAATATATTTCATGTTTTTAATTTATAAATGGATTTTTATAGATGAAATAAAGTCATTATGTTGATTTTTCCTTTTCTATCTTCTTTTCTATTTTATATCTTGATTTTATTTCCATTATATATCTTTGTATATACCTGACCAATTTATCTCTACATACTTTACAATCAGAGGTGTCAACATTCCTTTTTATAGGGTGCAATTATACCAAAAATTGTGTTCTTTGTCCTCTAAATTCCATCTTTTTTCATATGTTAGACTCACTTTTATTTCTTTTATTTAAATCTATTTCATTGTTCTCATAACCTTGGCCAACTAGAAATGCAGGTTTCTTTGCCACTCCTTCCCCCAGCCTTCACTGGGTCAGCTGCTGTCTCTCCTGCTTTAGAATGTCTCTTCTATCTCAGAATTTGTTCGCATAAAATTTAACATACAAAATCTCTTCTGTATCCCAAACATGTGTTTTTAAAAATATCATCTTCACGTCTAGCATTATATTCTTGATTGGAATTGAAAGGGCCAAGAGGAATTGGCCCTCTGAAGGTTTGCTGAAAAATCAACTTGCAAAAGGCAGATTAATTAGAGAAAAAGCATGCAAATTTATTTAATATGTATAAATGAGAGCCTTCAGAATAAAGATCAAAATATACAGGGGAAATTTTCTATTTTTATACTTAGGATCAACAAAATATAGATAGTCAAGTAGAAGTATGATTGGACAGAAAGGATATGATCTAATGCTGTGAGTGGGGAAACCTAGCAAAGCCTCTCTGTGCAGATTCTTCTTGGCCTCTCTCAGTGGCATTTCTTCTTTGTGAGTCTGGGGCAGGACCTTCTCTGGAATGGAAGTCTTATGACGTACAGTCAAACAAGATAGGTCAGATAATTTTTTATGGCCAGTTTTTACAAAGAAAGGCAGAGGGAATGTTAGAGTAATATTGTTAGATTTTATGGCTGGCTCTGGGGAAAAGGGATTCTGGTTTTTATGACCCACCTTGGGGAAGAAGGATTTTGGTTTCTGTTCCTATCCTTGGGGGAGAATGGAACTGAGAGACAGGAGGGCAGGAGAAGGTCAGAGATAAACTCTTGCTTCTGTGGCTTTCATTTTGAGGTATTGTTCTCTGAGTCCCAACAAAACAACATGCAGGCTTTTTATCCTGTCATTTTTACTATTCACAATAAAATCAAAATCTATTTTAATTAAACTAGTGAGAAAAAACTTAATAAAAAATAATTTCTATTATCATCATGTTTATAAAGTAGTAATCATCGTCTGCACTTTTATAATGCCGCCCTGTAGCGGGTAATCTAAGCATTTAACTTCAAGCTGTAAAAAAAAACACTAATTGATCCAGACACCCTTCCCCAGAACTTCCACACCTCAGCCTCAAAACCTTTATTAACACCATGCTCAGGCTGACCACTAGCCATGGGGTAGGAGTGGTAAGAAGGCTTTAGCCTATCCTTTTCTCCAAAACAATTAAGCTTCTTTGTTCTGTTTCAGTATCTCATCACACCACTGAAATTATATTAATTTTGTAGAAGAAACATTGAGTAGAATCAATAGCTTAGTCCTCAATTATAACATAGAAGAAAATTATACCATTATTAAAGCAGAAGAAAGAGCCTCACCATTGGTTGTTAACATGGATTTTTGTGACAAGAAAGAGAAAAGTATTATGACTCTAGTGTTATGCTGTATGTTTTTCAAATCAATATAATATGGTATACCAAACCAAATAATATGTGATATCCTAAACTTTGAAAATAAGCTAATTTTCTATTGGTTTTGAATTGGGGAAATAATAAATAAGAATAATTGAAATATGGGGTATCTTTCTCTTTTTATTTTATTATATTTTTAATTTATAGATACTCTTTGTATATGCACTCAGACCTTAGAAACATTCTGTAATACAAGTGTATACCTCAGATAAGAAGACTTAAAAATACAGGTGAAACCATATGTAAGCAGTTTCTCTAAGAGGAGAATAAAAATACAATTTTAAATGTCAAAGAGGCTTGGATCTTACGGAAGCCTTTAATACCAAGACGAGAGTGCTAAGAGTATGCTCTAACTCTTTAAAAACTTACATACGAGACTTTTACTATCGTATTTTCCTTGCACAAAAGATACCTTTAAATATTTTCAGGGGATCCCTAAGGATGTATTTTGCTGTATATGTAGGTAGTTTTCTGAAACTTTTTTTATTAAGATACTAATATAAATATTCTAGCCTACAGCATATGATTTAATGCTTATGGTGATAGGGAAGTCAATATGGCTTATTGTAGAATACTGATAGGAAATATTCAGAAAGCATTAATTATCTTCTGCAAAAAAATTCACTAAATTATTCATTGGAAACAAAATTGTCCACCATTGTAGGGGGGAAATAAAGCGAAGATAGAATAATTGCTTTATTAGTATAATTGATTTTATTATTTTAGTTCTTTAAAATGTGGTAGAATCTATTTTTTTCCAGGTGTTTTGACTTAAGTGATATTGAGTCTAATTTAGTGATGTGGGCTATAATACATTCATGCACATTTACACATGCACACATAATGCATATGCAATTAATATATTTATATAATGCATGTGTACTATATATGTAATTTATAATTACAGATAATGTATAAATAGTATAAAAATAATAACATGCATATATAAATAGATGATATAATATGCATTTTTGAATTTTTCAATGTTTATTTGGCAGTGAGTTGAAGTTTCCAGATTGCTTCTGTTGCTCCTGGTCATAAGGTTGCCAGATATTTTGAAGAATGTCTTGAAACTGAGTTTGACAAAGAAAAACATGCACATTGGCTAGTTGACCTACATTAGTTCAACTATTTTGAAAAATAAGGACAGAGAAAGAGGACACTTATTTAGGATCCTTTTGTGTCAGGTTAGCCCTCATTATATAGTGTCAGACACATCGATTTCAATAACCCCCACTCCTAAAAGCAATTGTCTCTGAAACTCTAAGTATCTATGATTTGTTGACTTTAATAATCTATCTTGTTTAACCACAGCTTTTATAAATAGAGATAAAAGTGGAAAACACATCATTTTGCCATAGGTTTTGCTGACCAGTGCTTCATTGTTAAAGATAGGGATCCACCTAGTCCATATGACTGTTGATGCCGGTGATTAATGAGGCTTTACACTCAAAACTTTATGAAAACTGAAAATAAAGTGACTGAAATGGGAAGATTTTGAGAATGTGGTGACTGTCAAAAACTTACTATGTACCACCCCAAAACTCACAGTCTTGTTGAGAGATAGAGAAGGCAATAGGCTATTTCTACACAGTACAGTAAGTTCTAAGGAAACATAAAAGAGCATCCTAGATGAAAGTATAATTGAACAGGTAATCTAATCAGATGCGGAGTCTAATCTAGACAGAGAAAGTGAAGGTTTATGAAAGAAAGGACAGGTAATTGTTTGGGTGTAAATAAAGTAACAGAAGAGAAGAGATGAGAATTATAAATGAAAATATATTCCCAAAGGACTTGAACAAACTAGTGGTTTTTTCACTGCTTAGGTGTAGTGTGCAAACAGTTTAACTCCTCCTAAACTCATTATGAGTTCAGGAAGATGGAGGTAGCTGGTGAAAGATGATGACAGGTAAGCTTAAAGTATGTCAGGCTAACGCAGACAGCCATGGGGAAAGATAAAAAGGATTTAATTAGGCAGCACTATGATCAACTTGGGATTCAAAAAAAATCATTTTTTTACTGTAGAGTGCAGAAGTAATTACAGAGTATTAGAAAGCTTAGAGCTGGGGAAGATTAGTAACTTAAACAGGATATGGTAATAGTATTAACTGACATAATAATTTGGTGGAGAAAGTGAAGTGGATTCTAAATTATTGAGAACAATTGAAGATAGAATTTGGTAATATCTTGGCTATGACTAATACAGGAGGAGAAGAAATCAAAGGAGGTCACACAGAATTGTAGTTTAGGAAATTGGATGAATCATAGTAGTGCCTCTCATTAAAATATGCAATCATAGGAGAAGACGTTCTTTAGAGACATGGTGAATAATTAATTCAAATGATAATTTTTGAGTTTGAGATGTCAATGGTACCTTCAAGGGAAATATGAATAGGCTGTTGGATATAATGTGTAGATTGATGTACAATTTTACTTAGAGATCCAGGTTCAATTTTTTTTCTAGTGACAAACACTAAAAAAGAACAGAATTGAAACCAAAGTATTCAATTTCTCATTACTTAGAATTAGGTAAGTGACCATAGCCAAGTATAAATAAAATAATGTATTTGATCTGATTTATATTCTTTCATATTTGCTGCTTCCTCTCTCATTATGAGTTTGTATAAATATGTTGCTTTATTTTCTCAAGGCCTATACTCATATACTTGGTATTAGTTCATTACAAGTATGGATTCTTTCAACTGTGATGCGTATGGTTCCCTTTAAGTGTACTTTTCAAAGAGGTTTTTTTGAACAATCTGAAAAATCTACACTCAACAAACAGATAATGAAATTTATCTGTATTACCACATACTTAGGATCATTGTTTTTGCATGTAATTGGCTTTTCAAAAATCTGTTACCTTTTAGGGAAAATAATATATTTTCTTCTTTCTGGTGAAAAGAATAATATATTTTTTATCTGGTGGAAAAGGTAATATTTTGAGAGAAGTTATCAGTTTAAAACAAATTCCTAGATTAAAAAATCACAAATATTACAGCCCTTTCAAATATATTCCTGTAAACTGTAGCTCAGGAATACAATTGATTAGTTTACCTTTAATATCATGCAGGCTGCATTATCATGTCAATGACTGCAAGTTAGGGTAGCAAAGAGATTACAGAACTGACGATACCTAGTATTGAATGATAACTCTCATCATTGCAGTTCAGCTAAATATTAATTGAGTCCCTCCATCCCTAAAAGTTGTTTTCATTTCAATAATAGCAAAAAGAGTCCTTGACTTTCCAACATAAAAAGATGGTTGTAATGATTAAAGTTACAAAGAGATTATGCTTATAAAAGCATTTTATAATCTGTAACTAGAATATAAATACAATCTATCCTCTGTATCTGTGGATTCTGCACCTATGGATTCAACCAATATTGAATTGAATATATTTAATTATAGACTGAATATATGCTTTAAAACATTGCATCCGTAATGAATATGTACAAACATTTTTACTTGTCATTATTTCCTAAACAATCCAATATAACTACTATTTACATAGCATTTGCATTGTTTTATGCATTATAAGTAATCTAGAGATGATTTAATGTATATGGGAAGATGTGTGTAGGCTATATGCAAATACTATGCCATTTTATATTAGGAACTTGAACATCTGTGAATCTTGGTATCTGTAGGAGGTCCTGGAACCAAGTCCCCCACAGATCCTGAGGGATGACTGTAATAAGAAATGTCATTACAGTGCTGGCTTTGCTCTTGTATTTAGAAACTTATGATCCACCAGGTCGGTTTGTTTAATGCAGTTGACTCTATTCTGTCACCATTAAGTCACATTGAATGATTGGAACTAAATTTATTGTTTAAAACATTTTATTTCTCATTCTGCCTACCATTTTCTCTATCTTAGGCAATGCTGATTAGAATGTGAGCTTTTTTATTTTTTCCACAGAGTTGCTATCTTTGGTCTGATAGAATTTTGTTTAGAGAACTCTCCTTTGGTTATGAATTATAATATGTGAGATTTCAAAGTTTCATAGAGATGTGTCAACCAAATATTCTGAGAAGGCTGAATTAATGATGTACAGAATCCAGAAAGTCTTGCATATTCTTAAAGCATTTTTTAACATAGTTTTCAGCATTGATGTCCAATGCTATAGAATCAAATTACTGTGGAGGTCAAAACAATTTAAGATACATAAGCCTGCCTTAGAAAATAAATTGCCTCTAACTTGTAAGTAAATTGATTGTTACATTTTTTTCTTCCTTTAAAAAAAAATTTTTAAGACAGTTTCACTCTTTCAGCCAGACTGGAGTGAAGTGGCATGATCTCGGCTCACTGCAGCCTCTGCCCCTGGGTTTAAGCCATTCTCCTGCCTCAGTCTCCCGAGTAGCTGAGATTACAGGCGCCCACCACCACGCCTAGCTAAATTTTGTATTTATAGTAGAGATTGGGTTTTGCCATGTTGGCCAGGCTGGTCTCGAACTCCTAACCTCAGGTGATCCACCTGCTTTGGCCTCCCAAAGAAATGGGATTATAGGCGTGAGCCACCACGCCCAGTTGATTGTTATGTTTTGAATATACATATAAAACCATGAAGAGTCGCTAATTTTAAAATATTCCTCATAGATAAATTCTCATGGTCATATATGTTAATCTGTAATGTCTTAAAATTGTTACAACACTGTGCTAGTTACCAAGAATATCCAGGGGAAACACAGAAACACTGGCATTCCTTAAATGCAGGCCTCTAATTGCAAAAGTTGTTTCCTCGAACACATACTTCCTTTGTAATTATTCTTTTCTCACTCATTTCTACAGGTATTGTAGCTTACAATATATCAAGTTAAAGGTCTAGTCATTACTTTGATGCATGAGATTCATTTTACTGGTTAGAAAAGCATGGCTGTTATAGCAGTTTTAATCAAATACATAATTTAGGCAAGTATGTAAGAACATTTTTCTACACATTAATATCCTTCTTTGATGCTGCTTTTATGAATGTTAGCTAAGAAAACAACAAAAAAATGGCAGACTTCTTGATGACAAGGATAAGATAAATTGTTAAATATTAAGCCAAGTTTATCTTCTGTATCACTAAAGTGAATTCTGGAGCTTGTAGCCTACAAAATGTATAGAGACTGTAGAGTATATTGGAAAGAAGAACTAAAAAGAAAATCAGGAATTTTTATTCTAAGCAAAATTTTACCCTAATCTAAATAGGTGAGTTTGTGCTTTGATTTTCCTCAGTGCAAAATGAGGGATTTAGATTGCCAGACCTCAAAAAAAAAAAAAAAAAATTGTGTGTGTGTGGGTGTGTGTGTGTGTAAAATTATAAAATATGTATTATTTTTAAGGCAATTGATATAGAACTTCCTAATGTTTGCTAGCACAGATTGCATATTACATACAAATATGTCTGATAATAATTGCTTTTATAATGGTGAAAAATACTACAATTGCTCCTTAATCCTCAATTTTGTTCAATTTTAGCATTCCCCAACTAGAACTTAACACATCAGGAAGGTATTATTATTATATATGCATCATATGGTAAAATAATATAGTCAAATATTATATATTACTGTATTATATTTAATTGTATAATTTAATTGCATAATGATGGTCATTTTTAAAAATCTTGGTGAGGTTACTCATATACCTAGCATAATCCTCTAGTGATTGACTCAGTACAATTGCAGATACCTAAGCCTCAAATATAATATCTTACTACTGCAACACATTTCTCAATTTCTTATTTTATACTAGCACCGAAAAAGTTGAAAATGGCACACTCATGGTCTCCTGCTTCTTGGTCTTCACATGGCTGTGTTCATGTTAATTCTGTTAAGGTAGTGCCATTTATGATTGAGGTTGCTCTGCAATCTTTCATTGGTGATACTTTGGTTCTGGTCATAAATATTATGGTTTGTATACTGGTCACATTCATCCTACAGTTCCTGCAGGGATTGTGGTTGCCTGAAAATTCTGTATCTGGAGAACATTGATAGGAATGACCACAAACTAAATGAATCAATCAATTATCTCTTCAGTCCATAATTATATTTTGAACTTTCTAAAAAAGTAATATGTCCCATGAGATACTGCATTAATTGATTAATTCTCTGGAGCAGACTCCTTGGGTGCAAAAGCTGACTTTATTACCCAATAATTGTGTGACCATGATGATGTTATTTACACTTCTCAAGGGTTGTTGCACCCACATATGTCAGTTTCCTAGGATTGCCATAATAATTATCGCACAATGGGTGTCTTAAAACAACAGAAAATCATTCTCTCACAGTTTCAGAGACTGTAAGTCTGAAATCTACTTACCAGCAGAGTTGGTCCTTTCTGGGAGAATGCAGTCCATGCTTCACTCCTCCACGCTTGGCAGTGGCTACACTGCCTTCAGCACCCGAGTAGTTATTTCTTCTTTATTTAAAGGTTTGCACATTTTCGGCTGAGTTATTTTATCAGCGAAATTTCTTCCTTTAACATTCCAGAAGATTGTTCGTCTTTCTTCTTTCCATCACATCTCTTTTTCTTTCAATCCAAGCTGCCAATGTTTATGCTTATATAACATTTTCAAAAACATTGTGGGTCTACTATGTATGAAGTGGTCTGCAGCATTAGAAAATGGTTGTGCATTTCTGAAATAACTCCGTTTCTATTTCTGGCTTCTCCTAAGATGATTGATTGGATCCATGGATCACACACCTAATTTTTTCAACAAAAGTTTGTTCAGTCATACCCTTGACCCTCTCTTTGGAATTTGCTCCTCCAACAGTGAAATTCCTAATTCTTCCATCCTTTGCAGTGTAGATAGGCTAAGAATCTTCCACCCCATCAAGTGCTGCTTCCTTCTCACATAGCAGTTTCATCTTCAGTTTATCTCTTTTCTTTTATATTTTACTATAAGGAACAAGGGAAAACCATACTTCACCCTCAACACCTCACTTGAAACTTTCTCAGCTATATATTCAAGTTTAACCTTGCAAGTCTTGCTTTCTACCCAATAGTAGAACATAATTCAGCTAAAGTATCGGCTACTGTACAGCAAGGATCTGCTTTCTTACAGTTTACAGTAACTTGTTCTTCATCTTCTTTGGAGACATCACCAGAAAGATCTTTTTTTTGTTTTTAATTAATTAATTAATTAATTATTATTATTATACTTTGAGTTCTAGGGTACATGTGCATAACGTGCAGGTTTGTTACATATGTATACTTGTGCCATGTTGCTGTGCTGCACCCATCAACTCGTCAGCACCCATCAACTCGTCATTTACATCAGGTATAACTCCCAGTGCAATCCCTGCCCCCTCCTCCCTCCCCATGATAGGCCCCGGTGTGTGATATTCCCCTTCCCGAGTCCAAGTGATCTCATTGTTCAGTTCCCACCTATGAGTGAGAACATGCGGTGTTTGGTTTTCTGTTCTTGTGATAGTTTGCTGAGAATGATGGTTTCCAGCTGCATCCATGTCCCTACGAAGGACACAAACTCATCCTTTTTTATGGCTGCATAGTATTCCATGGTGTATATGTGCGACATTTTCTTAATCCAGTCTGTCACTGATGGACATTTGGGTTGATTCCAAATCTTTACTATTGTGAATAGTGCCACAATAAACATACGTGTGCATGTGTCTTTATAGCAGCATGATTTATAATCCTTTGGGTATATATCCAGTAATGGGATGGCTGGGTCATATGGTACATCTAGTTCTAAATCCTTGAGGAATCGCCATACTGTTTTCCATAATGGTTGAACTAGTTTACATTCCCACCAACAGTGTAAAAGTGTTCCTATTTCTCCATATCCTCTCCAGCACCTGTTGTTTCCTGACTTTTTAATGATCGCCATTCTAACTGGTGTGAGATGGTGTCTCATTGTGGTTTTGATTTGCATTTCTCTGATGGCCAGTGATGATGAGCATTTTTTCATGTGTCTGTTGGCTGTACGAATGTCTTCTTTTGAGAAATGTCTGTTCATATCCTTTGCCCACTTTTTGATGGGGTTGCAGAAAGATCTTTAAAGGTTGTGTTTCTACCGACATCTATTCAAAAAATTACGTGTTCTTTACGAAGAAAGAAGTATTCTCTACAGCGAACTTCACTTCCTTCTGAGCCTCATCACAATGGTCTTTTTTTTTTTTTTTTTTTTTTTTTGAGAAGGAGTCTTGCTCTGTCTCCCAGGCTGGAGAGCAGTGGTACAATCTCGGCTCACTGCTGTAAACTCCGCCTACCGGATTCACGCCATTTTCCTGCCTCAGCCTCCCCAGTAGTTGGGACTATAGGCGCCCACCACCATGCCTGGCTAATTTTTAAAATATTTTTAGTGGAGACGGGGTTTCAACGTGTTAGTCAGTATGGTCTCCATCTCCTGACCTCGTGATCCTCCCACGTCAGTCTCCCAAAGTGCTGGGATTACAGGCTTGAGCCACCGCGCCTGGCCCACATTAGTCTTAATATTCATGTTTCTACTAACATCTCTTCAAGAGGTGCCGTCACATTCTACCAACTTCTGTCCATTACCCAAATCCAAATCTCCTTCTGCATTTGTAGGTATTTGTTACAGCAGCACCTTACTTCCTGGTAACAAAATCTGTATTGTTTTCCTGGGGCTGCCATAACAAATGGACACACACTGGGTGATTTAAAACAACAAGAATTTATTGTCTCAAAGTTCTGTCTGGCCAAAAAATTTGGCCAGAAAGCCAAAATGACGTGTTAGCAGGACTGCTTCCTTTTGGGGACTCCTAGAGTCTGTTCACTACCTCTTTCTTATCTTCTGGTGGCTTAGCTAATCCTCATGTTCCTTGACTTGTTAGAAACATAATTCTAATCTCTTCTTCCTTCTCCACATGGCCTTCCCCTCAGTGTGTCTCTGTGTGTCTTCCCATCTTCTGTCTCTTACAAAGATACTCTTATTGGATGTTGGGCCCAACCTAGTCTAGGACTATCTCATCTTGAGGTATTTACAGAAATTCTTGTCTGAAATAATGTTACCCTCACATATTCTCAGTGGTAAAATTTGAAAGGGGTTAGTATTCAACTCTATACATTATTATGAACTACTTGTATGATAGTTTAGAAATTAAATGAGCTATTATAGTATTTGACCTGCAATATACCTCAATAAATAGAATCTAGAATTTGTGTCTATTACTAGTTTAGTTTAGTGCTATCGTATTTTTACAACTACTAAAGGAATATAACAAAATATTATGAAACCACTTTATGATATAATTCACTTGTGCTAAGAAGTAACAAAATACATGGTATAAAACATAAATGCTAAAAGAATTTAGAGAAATAAAACATTAGCAATAGATGATTGTTTTTTGGTAGGTAGAGATCCTTATAGAAATAAAAAGTAGGTACAGTAAATTTTAGAGAAAGGGGAAGGATGTTGTGATTGACATGAAGAGTTCTAAGTTTTAGATCTCAGTTGGCAATTATAGATGTGATTGTAAATTTCTAATTGTGGCTGTGCTATTTCATACATGTTATGTGCAGGAAAAAAGTTCCAATGGTGTCTGAAAGAATCAGAAAAAGTTGAAACAGTTGTCTGAGAGGTTATCAATGTAATAGTTTAGTTTGGCAAACAGTTATGATTAGGATTGACTAAAATAACAATGAAGATATAATAATAGCTTTACAAAATATAACTTTATTAATTATATGAAAATATTCAAATGTATAGAAGTTGAGTACAATGTGATGCTCTTCTCCACAAAGCACAAAATATTTTACATTTATATCATCCCATCTTACATAGCTTACATTCCCAAAGTCAACTGACTTCCAAGTTGGCCAATCCAACGCAGTCATCTAATTAATATTAATTCTAGTCATCAAGAAGAAGCAGATCAAATAAGAAAGGACAAATGTAGCATGCCAACTAACATTTACAGAATGTTCCTGAGAGCTGCATGCACCTCCACTCACTTCCCAGTGGTCAGAATATTTTTGCAAAGCTATACCTGGCAAAGGGGGCTAAAAAATGTTTCATTGGCAGCAAAATATAAGATGGTCTAATGATATCAAATAAAATATATTAGGTTTCTATCCAAAGCTGTCTATCTGTTTTGCAACTTCAACACCCAAGCACAGGCCAGGCATGGTGGTTCATGCCTGTAATTGCAGCACTTTGGGAGGTCAAGGCGGGCTGATCACTTGAGCACAGGGGTTCAAGATCAGCCTGGGCAATGTGGCGAAACCTCCTTTCTACCAAAATAAAAAATAAAAAAATAAAAACTCTGCCAGCACAGTATTCGTTTTTCTATTCTATATATTTAATCTCATTCTTAGGGGAGAAAACATTCTAAAGCCCTAATCTATTATTTCATTCAGCTCAAACTCCAAGATCCCTATATAATATACAGTCCTCTTTATCAAATCAAAATATTAACTCCTTGTTGTACTGTGACCTTTGTAAACAATGGTCTTCAGTAATTTAAAAAAACATACAATAAAAAAACAACATCCAATGACAAAAGCAAATCAGGCTTATTAATCTGCCAGGCAAAGAGACACACCAGTAGAATAAAATCATGGAGTGATTCACTAAGAAGGCAAATCAGAGATGTCTAACCTCTAGAAAGGGTGGAAACTGTATGTTACTTATGCTTAGTTATGCTAATGAAGATTGAAAAGGATCTCTGTGATTAGGAAGGGATGCATCCAGGAGTCTGCACACAAATAATTATTTAATAAAACAAGAATCACTCTTCTTTGGTCTGGCCAGTGAGGTTCTGGCATAGGCAGGTGACTCAAATATTATTATATTTTAAGAGATTTTGTTGGTTATCATGGTTGTGTTAAAACACACAGTTTTAATATCTATATACAAGTTAAGTAGAAAAAATTTACATCAATAAAGTAAAATTCAAGTTATATGTCCCTAACGCATTTACAGTACAATTGTACTGAGGTAAGTGAGTAACACATTTCAAAACCTGCATTTAGAAAAAGGAAGAGTGGAAAACACAAGGCCATCATTATTCTGGGAAGAAATTGAAGGCTCCTTGCTCTGGCAGTGTAGTTAATTCATGTTACACCATCTGTTAGTGGCTGGATTTGCTCTCTGGCACGGGTTACCTTTTTCATTGTCCTCTATGGCCTCTGGGTCCTTCTTTCTGGAAGGTTTGTTTTTGTCCATTATGTGCTCTGTCCACATGTGAAGTAGGCAATGAAACAGATGTCCTTTTAAGAGGCTGAAAAGCTTTAAAATGATACTTATATAGATGTAGGTTTGCTGGCCTAGGAATTGTTTTGAAGAGTTTCAGGCTAGGTTTGAAATATTATTTGATTACTTTTTTGTTTGTTTTTATTTTTGCAATACAATTCTCAAAAAAAATTACTTAGTATAATTCTTACATGTTTGCTTTTTGTCATATCCTTGCTACCATATATACATCTCTTAGGACTGTGAAGAGTTGAAAATGTTACCCTACTTGTGTAGATTAGATGATAGATAGTTAGATAGATAATAGGTAGATTATATAGAAAGATATATATAGATATGTATGTACATACAGATTGGATTAATATAGATAGAAATATCATTCAGCAGTTATACACATATACACAAATACACTAGCAGAAGCACCAGAGATGATAAAGAACACACACAAAAATAACAACAACAACAACAACAAAACCTCTTTTTACTTATTCACAGAATACCTTAGGGATGTTGCTATCTGCCCATACCCCAGCTCCTCATAAGGTTATGTAATGAAAGCCAAATGTATCCTGCAGATAGAGTGGTCTACACCACAATAGAGAAACTCCGAAATTACGAATCTTAAAGCTTATGTAGGAGCAAACCATCTACCCTTCTGGACTTAAAAGAAGGTGCTTATCTTTTATTCTGGAATATAAAAAGATCTTCTGTTGGGGGAGGAGAAGGAATTCTACAACCAAGAATGTAAACATTGAATCATGGAGATTTAAAAAAAAAAAGCTCTATTATCTTTCGAAGAAGGAACAGATGTTTCTGGTGAAAAAAGAGACAAAAGACTCCATATCTACCACCCTTAGAATCCAAAAAGCAGGTAGTTCTGGGAGAAAAGAAGAGGATGCATGTTTTATCATTATAATTTGGCAATGTCTGTTGCTTGGGCAGTTCAGACCATGTCAAATCACCAAGAAATCCAGGGAAGATTGCCTTCCAACACTGCCAATCATCTTACTAGATGCCGCCTTAAAGATCTATGTGGTTTAGGTTTCATTCACACCTAACTCTCTTATTTGTGTTATTCTTAGCTAGAAGTAATTGTAAAAGGAGGTGTTGGTATGAAGTAGCAATTTAAATTACATATTTTACCCAGGGGAGCTTCCATTGTTTCACTGAGAACTAATAATGACAAATCCTGGAAAAAGACCTGAGGCATAGCTTTATCTCCTGCTAAGCTTCCATATTGAGAACCAGTGCTTAGAGCTGCATCCCTGTGAGATATAGCAGTGGTTGGCTTTTCAACCCAGGAATTTGCCATATTATTGGTCTGCTGTTAGTGAATAAGTGTGTGCTGCTTTCAGAGAAGGCCTTCTTTGACTTAATTGTATCCCTTTTCATCTCTCTTGGCAGGTGATTATCTAAATGTTAAGCTACTTTCTCTCTTATAAAACTTACCTAATGGTGGCAAGAGTAGTTAATGCACAATATATCTTCATTTTATTAAAATCCTGGGGGCTAGAATTCCAATATCAAGGTGTCAGCAGGGTTGATTTCTTTTGAGGTCTCTATTCTTGGCTTTTAGATGGCCATCTTCTCCCTGTGTCTTTATATAGTCTTCCCCCGTGAATGTCCTATATTCCTCCTGACTTGTAAGGGCATCAATTATATTGGATTAAGGCCAACCATAATAACCTCATTTTAACTTAATTACCTCCTTTAAGGACCCTATGTCAAAATATAGTCATAGTCTGAAGCACCGCAGATTAGGGCTTCAACTTACGATTTTTGGAGAAATACAGTTTAACTGTAGCAATATCTTATAACTGCTTCTTATTCTACTGCTTTACCAGTGCCTGATTTGCCATATGCAAGTAACAGGAAAGATTTACCTTATTTTGCTATTGTATTATAAGGTTACAACATTCCAATCTGTAATGTAAATCCTTGCCATCTGCTGCTGGACAACTTCCATTAAGCCAATGACACATATTCTGTTACTTGAAGCAACTCAGTTCCAAAAAAAATAAATAAATAAACCTGGCATCAGTTGTGATTAGTTTCAAATGTAAATTGCAATGACCACCAATTAAAAGTGCTGAAAATAAGATACACAATTCTCACTTAAATGTTCTTAAGTAGACTTATAAACTGGCTTGTTTCAGTGTGTTCATGGGACAGAGATCCTTTTTGATCTTGTTCCTCTCCTACTAGTCCCTATTTTGAAGGCTGGCATTATGTCTGCATTCCAGCCATTGGGGAAGGGTGAAAGAAGAAAGGGACTTTGCCATGATTATTTGAAAGAATATTTGTGGAATCTGCCACGTGATAATAATTTTTGCATTCCACCAGCTACATCTTAATAACAGTCACATCTACCTATAACGGAGGCAAGGAGATATTACCTTTTTAGGAGGTGGCCAAATTCCCATCTAAAGAAAAGAGGGATGAATATGAATATTGAGTATTGAGAGGTCACCAGCAGACTCTGATACTCCAAAGTTTATATACATAAAAGAGAAAAGAGAAAAGCAATGAGTATTTTAATGCTATATTGATCCAGAGTAAATGGCAGATAATTAAGAAAGAAACAGGATCTGAAGAAGAAAAAAGCTATTGAGCCTATTTTAGGAGGTATGGAAGACAGCACGGGAGAAACCATGCCACATAGAGTAAAATAAACCAATGACTAACAGAAAATCTTGAGTTTGTAGGATAGTAGATTAGAAAAGAAACAACTTGCTGAAATGCAGAAACTTCCTCCAACTGTGAGATTTTAAAAGCTGGCTGAAATCAGTTGGAACCAATATGACCCATTGGAGTCTGGGCAGAACAAGCTTGCTGACATCGAAGTCTGAATTTACACTGCATGTTTTATACTAACTCCCTCCAAATTTGTTCATGTGATCCATTAGGCAGCATGAAGAGATAACTGTGCATGCCCGAGGACTTTCCATACCTCCCCTTCCCTTCTACCAGTCACCTGCTAATCCCAGAATCTACTGCCTAAACCTTTGCTAACAAAATTATTGCCTTAAAGCCAGTGCAGGGAGACAGAATTGAGCTGCACTCATTGGTTGGCTTGTAATAGAACACTTTTCTTTTTTCAAAAACCCAGTGTCATAGCACTGGCTTCTAGTACATCAGACAGAAAGTCTCCTTTGCTCCACAGGAGTCACTAGAGAAATGTTGATTCAGCCAGATTTTTATAGTCCTCAGTGCCCTCTGATGCTGACCTCTCTAGGGCATCTCATATGCCCTCATTTTCCCATTGTACACTAGGAACACTGGACAGAAAATAGTGCTTAATTTTGATAATATTTATATGGTTCTTATATTTTCACATAGGTCTGTCTTTGGGTAATATTTCAAAAGAATTTTTAAAAAGTAATAAAAATCCCAGCTTAAAAATATCTTATAAAATGTGCAACCCAATCATCCTCGATATAAATCAAGGATTCAATAATCATGAATCAACTTCTGTAATATTGAGTCCAAGAAGAGTTGGAGGACAAAAGAGGAAGAAGGCTAAGACAGGAGGCGAGGAATGAGGTTAAAGATGGGGAGGGAGTTAGACACTATCTAGCAGACAAACCACATAACCTTACTGGCTCTTTCTTCTTATTCTTCTTCACTGACTTAATGGTCCCTTCACTGACTTAACGTTCTCTTCACTGACTTAATGTTCTCTTCACTGACTTAAAGTCCTCCAGGGCAGGCCTTAACCATCTCTTCTTTATTTACAACATTTTTTAACAGGATACTTCATACAGCTCCATATCACTAAATATCATCTACATGGCAATGTTCCCTACATTTATTTCTCCAGGACTGGCATTTCCACTAGTCTTCAGACCCAAATATCAAACTGACTACATGGCATTTCTGCTTAGATATATTAGAGATACCTTATATTTAATATGTCCAAAAGAAAAAAAAATAATTCCCAGCTTTGTATAAAAAGTTTGTAAAAAAATCTTCTTTCTCAGATGTATTATGTCAGGCACTTAGAGAAACAGAACCTAATATCAGGTTAAATGTGAGAGGATTGTATTAAAGGTTATGAGTTTTCTGTGGCTGCCCAAAGACATTATTAAAAACTTGGCAGTTTAACACAAAATTAATTTATTCTCTAAAAACTAAAAAAGGCAGAAGTCCAAAATCAGTGTGTTGACGAGGCCTCATTGCCTCCAGACACTGAAGGAGAAAATGCTTCTGTTGCCTATTGTAGCTTCTGGTGGTCACTGACAACCCTTGACTTCCTTGGATTATGATCACATCACACCAGTCTCTGCCTCCATGGTCATACTGCATCCTCCTCTTCCGTATGTCTTCTCCTCTTCTGTTAGACTCAAAGATTCCTCTACCTTTCCCATGTAATGACATTTGCCATTGGATTTAGATCCTGCCCAGATAATCCAGGCTTGTATCATAATCTGAAAAGCCTTAATCTAATTATATCTGCAGAGATTCTTTTCCCAGATAAGTTAGCATTTACAGGTTCTGGGGTTTAGAATGTGAAGTTATCTTTATGATAGTCACCTTCCAGTCCTACCACAGTCTAACCCCAGTCCTTGAAAATTTATGTGAATCTATATGCAACAATAGCCAGCCTATCCCAGCATACTCAGAAGTCTAAATCCATTATAGCACAAACTCTAAATTTGTAATCTCCTGTATATATCATCAACTCAGAAGTCAAAATCTGAGAATTTAACTTAGATGTGTGTGAGACTCTGCATATGATTGATCTTGAGGCAAAATTTCTCTCCATTTATGAACCTGTGAAACCAGAAAACAAGTTACCTACTTTAAAAATATAATGATCAGTCTGGCATAAGATAGACAGCCCCATTCCAAAAGGCAGAAATTGTAAACAATGAAAAGGTCACCAGTCCCAAGCAAGTTTGAAATCTAACACGACAAATTCCATTAAGTTTCAGGGTCTCAGAGTAATTAATATTTTGTAACTCACAGCTCCTTTCTCTCGGCCTGGGGCTCACTGCTGTGGACATGAGATTTCATGTACTTTAGTTTCTACACCCATTGCTCCGCCAGCCTCTGCCTTTGAGTAATTCTTCCTTTTCCTTGAAGGTTCACACACATTAATAGCTGAGTAGCTCTATATTTCTGTTTCTTAGAATTTTGAAAATCCTGCAGTTTTCCGTTATATTATCATCTCATGTTCCTTTCGATCCAAGCTAGCAGTATGCCTGCTATAACAGTCTCAAAAACCTAGTGGTTCTCCTGTGTGAATCACAATGATTCATATCATTAGACAAGAGTCATCCACAGATTTTTTTTCCTCTGGGTAATACCATTTCTATTCTTAGCTTATAATGAGATTTAAAAGTAAATTCTTAATTTGTAAACCTTTGGGAGAAAGTTGTCCAGTAACACCTTTGGACTTCTCTTAACAGCACACGTTTCCAACAGTGAATTTTCTAATTGTAGTATTCTTCGCAATTTGTACAGGCTTAGAACCTCTTCAGTCATCAAATGCTGGTTGCTTTTTGCTTAATAGTTACTTCTTCAATTTATTTTGTTTTTCCTCTCACAGTTTCCAATAAGCAGTAAAGAAAAAACAGGCTGCGCTCTTAACATTTTGTTTGGAAACCTCCTCAGCTAAAGTCATCACTTAAAAGTTCTACGTCTCATCGAAGAGGGAAACACGATTCAGCCAAGATTCTGACCACTATATAACAAGGATTACCTTTCCCTCGGCTTCCAAAAATATATACTTCTGAGTCCTCTCCATCATGCATTTAACATTCATATTCATACCAATATTCAATTTATGAAATTTATTTATTCTCTAAGGCATTAGAGACTTTCTCTACCATGTTTCTCAATTTCATCTAAGTGCACATCAGAATTAACCTGACATTCATATTTCTACCAACAGTCTTTTCAAGAAAATTCAGGAATTTTCTGTTGTGCTTCTCCAAATTCTTCCAGTCTTTAACCCTTACGAAATTTAGAAGCCAGATTCCTATTTTTTGGCATTTGTCGTAGCAGAACCTGACTTCCAGATGCCAATATCTGCGTTAGCTTCCTGTGACTGCCCATACAAATGGGTGGTTAACAAATATATTCTCTCATAATTTTAGAGGCCAGAAGTCTGTAATCAAAGTATCTCAAGGCCATATTTCCTTAAGTGACCTAGTCGAGATTCTGTAACTTGCCTTATAAAGTTTCTGGTAGTCATTAGTGTTCCTGACTTCCTTGGCTTATGGCCACTTCACTCTAACATTTCCTTTTTTGGTAAAATTGACACCTTTTCTCCTTTGTGTATTCTCTTATTCTGTCTGTCTCAAATTCCCCTCTACTTTTGTCTTGGAAGGACATGTCATTGGATTTTGGACTCACTCAGATCATCCAGGATGATCTCCTTATTTTAAGATTTTAACTTTGTTAATTCTGTGAAGACCTTTTCCCTAAGAGGTAACATTCCCAGTTTCCATTAATTAGGACATAGAGAGATATTGTTGTGGAACATCATTCAATCTGCTACATATAAGAGGTATCTATGTGAGAAAAAAAATAGGCTGCCTGGAGGTGACCGAGAGAGCAGCCTGACTACAGTGAAAAATCTCTTCCTAATGACAAGGAGTGGTTGAGAAGTTTATAATAAATGTTGTAAACTATAGTACAGTGTGAGAAAGGATTTCCCAAACAATGTCTCCACTATACTCTATCTATCTTTGTAAAATTGTTGTTCTAGCTCGTGTCAGCATCACAGCTTGTGTAGACTGCTGCAACAGCCAACATAACTCTTCTTTGTACTTCCCTACAATCCAGGATACACACTGCATTCTGCTCTACTTTGAACAATTTTCACATTTCTTTCTTTGGTCAATAAAGACTTGAATGAGATGAAGCAAGGATACCTCTCTGGCCTCACTGTTGGAGTTGTAAAGGAACAACTAAATAATGTTTATTTAACTACATTTACATAGTGCTTACTATGTGCCAAATATGGCTAAGCACTGATGAATGTTAATAATATTAATTTAACCCTCAAAAAATTATCTTCATTTTACAGATGAATGCATTGAGGCAGGGTCAGTATTTGTGTTTTGCCCAAAGTCACAAAACTACTAATGGTACAGAAGCAGTTGAGAAACAAAAGTAGGGAACGAACAGTTGGGGTTCAAGTGTAAGTTTTTTTAATGACTGATGAAAGATTGGTGGATGGGATGTAAGTGTAATATGTGATTTCCTTATAGTCACACTAGAGTAAAATTAACCAACACATCTTCAAACTTCTCAACAGACCAGAAGGCACCGTCTTTCAGGCAGGCTGATTAGAAGAGAAGTCAGAGGAGCCTTATTCATTCATGTCCAGGTTTCTCCCCAAATCACTATTTAGTGAGTCTCTCTTACTCCCCTGGGTCATACCAAAGAAAGGGGTAGGACAGGAAGCCTGAAGTGTTACCGGACTAAACGTCCCTCTGTATGAACACAGGAGAAGTGAAGAAAAAGTTTTCTCATATGACACTCTTCCCAAGCTTTTCCGTCCCTTACCTCTTTGGTGCCTTTCATTGCTGCCTCTTGCTTAAATCTC
This sequence comes from Mandrillus leucophaeus, assembly GCF_000951045.1. Classification (NCBI taxonomy): domain Eukaryota; kingdom Metazoa; phylum Chordata; class Mammalia; order Primates; family Cercopithecidae; genus Mandrillus; species Mandrillus leucophaeus. The sequence goes on from NW_012106542.1 coordinate 134,930, forward strand.
AAGTTATCTGATTTAACTTCTTTAAGTTTTAGTGGCCATGCTATTTTCATTTTTTAAAAAGTAATTTTGTTCTGAGTTTTAAAATCTGTAAAATATGGAGATTTTTGCTTTCTTAGGTTTCCTGATACTATTGGTTTTATTTGATTGATTTATATTGACCATGATATTGATAAGATAAATTAATCTTTAAATGAGTGCTTATTTAGACCTCTGACCAGCACAGGAAAACCTCAGGACATTTAAAAAAATTTATCAGTCATAAACCAAAATAATTGCTTAGGCAGGGCACTAATTCCATTGATAATGTATTTTACATAATATATTTACTATTTTCACATATATTTATAAAATACTTAATGTATTGGCACAAAAAAATGAATAAGCAAAAAAGAGAAATTCTCCTCTGATTTATGTGGGGCAAAAGGAAAAGTAATGGTCAGGCAAGTAGTTGCACATGGCCTCAACATTCAAAAAAACTAGTAAACCCAAATTTTGATGTTTTTTAAAAGACATGTCTGCATTCAAATGGCTGGCATTCAATACATATTTGTTGAATGAATGCATTACTAACAGATGATAATAACTTCCTTGGAGTTATTTAATTTCTTTTATATTTTATATTGCCTTTGAGTTTTGAGCAATAACTTTCCACTTTTTGGAATGCCTTTCCCAGAGTTCCTTGTTTATCCATTCAGATCTCATGTGGAATGTCACCTTATTTGGAAAACCTCCCTGGCAACACAAGTTCTTCTCATCTGCAACACTCTGTGGTTCATAACTCTGTCATACAGAAAGACACAGCGCTCTGTTCCCAGCACCACCATAGAGCAACATCCTCTGCTGAGTGACATCACTCTGTTCCTGGTGCTACCATAGAAGAACACGACTCTAATCCCAGCACTGCAACCCTCTATAGCTCGCTCTATCACAGAATGTAGCATCATCCCAACCAAACCATGTCTAATGCCAGTCTGTCTCTTCAGTAACTAGAGAGATTTTGTTTTTCACATTAACATTTGAGCAAGGATTTTAAGGTCAAGCTATTAAATATGCTATTTTTACATTCCCACAGGTGTTAGACATACTTATGTTTAAGACTATGGATTAAAAAGTACTGTGCTGCAATGATTTATATAGAGTCTCATGTGATGTTTTGCATGCAAGTTAGGTTTGCTTTTGTGTTCTTGACCACAATTTTGTCTTTCCCACTATTAATACAGCAACTGTCAAACCAGCTGCTTCCCTAAACCTAGAGATGCCATTTTGTTAAACCAGTTTATATGTATATATGTGTGTGTGTATATATGTATATATATTTAAATCTATGTATGTATGTATGTATGTATGTATGTGTCTATCTATCCATCCATCCATCTAATCAGGGCTTTTGGAAATTGAAAGGTAATATTACATGTACGAAGATTTACTTTGGAAGTGAGATGCTTATAAAAAATATATTAATAATTATATGTATATATGTATAGATATAAACTAATTTTACTTCAAACCTTTAAACTTTATATGAAAGAAGCTTAAA
>NW_012106542.1:144076-145157 GCF_000951045.1 Mandrillus leucophaeus
AAAGACTTGAATGAGATGAAGCAAGGATACCTCTCTGGCCTCACTGTTGGAGTTGTAAAGGAACAACTAAATAATGTTTATTTAACTACATTTACATAGTGCTTACTATGTGCCAAATATGGCTAAGCACTGATGAATGTTAATAATATTAATTTAACCCTCAAAAAATTATCTTCATTTTACAGATGAATGCATTGAGGCAGGGTCAGTATTTGTGTTTTGCCCAAAGTCACAAAACTACTAATGGTACAGAAGCAGTTGAGAAACAAAAGTAGGGAACAAACAGGTGGGGGTCAAGTGTAAGTTTTTTTAATGACTGATGAAAGATTGGTGGATGGGATGTAAGTGTAATATGTGATTTCCTTATAGTCACACTAGAGTAAAATTAACCAACACATCTTCAAACTTCTCAACAGACCAGAAGGCACCGTCTTTCAGGCAGGCTGATTAGAAGAGAAGTCAGAGGAGCCTTATTCATTCATGTCCAGGTTTCTCCCCAAATCACTATTTAGTGAGTCTCTCTTACTCCCCTGGGTCATACCAAAGAAAGGGGTAGGACAGGAAGCCTGAAGTGTTACCGGACTAAACGTCCCTCTGTATGAACACAGGAGAAGTGAAGAAAAAGTTTTCTCATCTGACACTCTTCCCAAGCTTTTCCGTCCCTTACCTCTTTGGTGCCTTTCATTGCTGCCTCTTGCTTAAATCTCAAGTTATCTGATTTAACTTCTTTAAGTTTTAGTGGCCATACTATTTTCATTTTTTAAAAAGTAATTTTGTTCTGAGTTTTAAAATCTATAAAATATGGAGATTTTTGCTTTCTTAGGTTTCCTGATACTATTGGTTTTATTTGATTGATTTATATTGACCATGATATTGATAAGATAAATTAATCTTTAAATGAGTGCTTATTTAGACCTCTGACCAGCACAGGAAAACCTCAGGACATTTAAAAAAATTTATCAGTCATAAACCAAAATAATTGCTTAGGCAGGGCACTAATTCCATTGATAATGTATTTTACATAATATATTTACTATTTTCACATATATTTATAAAATACTTAATGTATTGGCACAAAAAA
>NW_012106542.1:148192-149423 GCF_000951045.1 Mandrillus leucophaeus
TGTGTGTGTGTGTGTGTGTGTATTCTGACATTTTTATCAAATCTTATAAAACATGGCTTTATGTAATTTTAAAAAATCAATTGTCTTTTTATTAAGAAATAAAATTTGTGTCTATATTCTCCTCACCTAAATTTTATTTGCTCATCAGAGCACATTTATATTTTTGGATTGATATTTTAGGCAAAACTCACTTTTATGTGAAAAAGAAATATTGTATTGTTTTACCTAAGTAAAATAATAAAGACTTCTTACTCTTCAAGCCAAAGTTAGATCTTTAGTATGTTCTAGAATCCATATCATTCATGGATTTCAACTTCTTGGGGATTACATGTGTGTGTGTGTGTATATATATATTTAAAATACACACACATATGAAACTTGACAATCCATAATCTGTTTAAGTCAGCTTGTCCTTATCCCATAAGGTCTTTTTATTCTTACTTGAAAAGTAAAATGAAATGAAGAAAAGGTGGTATTGTTAAGGTCATATTAATCTATAATAAATTAGCTTTTAATGTGCCAAATATTAAGTCCACCCCAAAAGCTCATCACTTTTCATTTTATGTATTCAGGTAAATGAGCCTGGGAGACTGATAGCCACCTAGGAAGACATCACTCTTGAATGCCCAAATGTAGCATAAAGGAAATGGACATTAGTTAGAGCTTACAGTAATCTCAGAGGATCTTTATAGGTATTGGCTTAGTCATAAATTGACAAAGAACCTTGTTTGCCCTCGGCTGTCAAGAACCATAAGAAAAGATGTTTAAAATGCTTTGAAAAACTTTAAAGGATGGACATTTGTTTAAACTCCAGCTGTGGCACTTTGCTTATATTGTTTCCTGTTCTTGGAAGCATTACAAAAACTAAATATAAGACTTTCAGCTATTGATTTTCATAGCAATTCAGCATTCCTTCCATAATCCCAAATATTGATCAAATTGCATTTAAGAGTTATCAGAAGAGTTATATTTAAGGCATTTACGTTGACATTTAGATTCCTTTCCCAAAGCAGTTCACGTTTATGTGATAAGATACAGCATAGAATTAAAGTTTCTGTGATTTTAAGAATTTTAGAATTAAGTGTATTTTGTAAATAAGATTGATGTACATAATATGACATAAAATTGTATTTTGTTGAGATGCTTCAAATTGGAATCTATTAAAAAAGGGTTGTTATAAAAAATAATGAATGAAGACATTAAAATGTCTTTTATTCATGCCTTGAATTTT